>NC_142375.1:24173923-24473923 GCF_059441005.1 Hippichthys cyanospilos | reverse complement strand
TTTGCGTCTTTGTCAGGCATCGCTGCGGCGTGCCGACAGAACCTGAAGAAAACCTTCCAGTACGGCGGGCGCCGCGTACCCCCCAACGACGTGGAGCTGAAAGCCACCCTGGTAAGAGCGGGCGTCGGGTCCGGGCCGGCCGGCCGGCGCTGACGCCTTCCCTCCCGCCGAACCGTCCTCAGGCGGGCAGGAGCTCCAAGCGTCAGCTGGTCCTCTTTCCCGGGGGCCTGGAGCGCCACGTCAGGATCAAAACCTGTTCCGTGTCCCTGGAGGCCACCGAGGAGCTGTGCGGCCAGATGGGCCTGCGCGGGCCGGAGGCCGTCCGGGAGTACGCCATCTTTTTGGTCACTCGCGGAGGTGCGTGCCCGCTCGCCGTGGGGCGGAGTCCGGCACCAAACGGCTTCCGTTCGTCTTTCCCGGCCAGGTCGAAACGTGCGTCCTCTCAACAAACGCGAGTACGTCCTGGACGCCGCCACCCAAGCGGAGCTGCTGGACCGCAACTACAGCCTGTGGTTCCGACGGGCGGTCTGGACGCAGCCGCTCCGATTTGACGACGAGCTCTACGTGGCCATGCACTACAACCAGGTAGGAAAAGTCAAGCCTCGCCGTTTACCCGGGCTCGACTTTGTTTTTTGAATATGACTGTTCAATCCCTTGAAATTTGATGTGAGAGGGTAAGCCAACATTTTTTGCCGCATTCATGACCGAAATAGATCAGGTGGACATAAATCTCAATACCCGCCACAAACGCCCCCCTTTTATGGTCCGGTATTACACTATTGCCGTTTTTCAAAAGACAAAAACGGATCCGAAAAAATTTCAGATAGAAATCCCATATTTTTTTCAAAGGTGAAGTGGGCCGAGGGCGTTCCTTATGTATTACGTCGACTCATCGAAGCGCTTTACCTGGGCCACGTACCGCATGAGTAAATCGCTCCAACGTCTGCGGGATATTTTTTTTTCCTCGTTTTTGGAGAATGAGGGTGTAAGACTCGATACTTTTTCTCCTTCTTCCCGCTCCCGAACACGCCGATCGTTTGAAACCATTGAGGCGACTTTGTTTTTCCGTCGGAGGGAGGAACCCGTCGATAACGGACGGCGCGCAATGTTGTTCCTCGCGCGTGATGCCGGATGCAAACGCGTGGCTTTTTTTTACGCCCCGAAAATGTCAGCTGGAATATACTGTGTCTGTAGATCCTTCCCGACTACCGCAAAGGTCTCCTGAACGTTCCTCCGGAGGAAAAAGTCAGCGATCGGCGGTGCCGGCAGATCTCCGAGCTGGCCGTCTTGCAGCACAGAGCCAAAGACCTGGTCTTCGTCCCCAGCGTGTAAGGCGGACGCGGCCGTGCTCCGAACGCGCCCGGCGACAAACGCCCGCCGGCGCGTACGGCGGGGAGGCCGGCGGACCGCGTCCGGCTACTCGCGGGGGGGGGGGGGGGGGGGGGGGGGGGCTTCGGAACGTGACCTTTCGGTAAGCCGGGCCGCTTTCGGCCCGGCGGAAAGGGCCTCCCGGCTCGGAGGGCCGTCGACGCTCGGGCGGAGCGGGGAAGCGCGTGGGGAAAAGGAGGGAAAAAGCGGAAAGGGCGACCGGGGACGAGCCGCGCCGCGCCGGTGAGAAAGCCTTCGCGTCTCCCGCAGGCACGAGCTGTCGGAGTACGTGGCGCCGCCGCTCTTCAAAAAGCTGCCGCCGCAACGGTGGGTCGCCATGGCGACGCAGCACATGCAGCAGGTCCGGACCCTCAGCCCGCACCGGGCCCGAGCGCGGTTCCTGGGTAAGGCGAGCGGCTTCCTTGCTCACGCGGGTCCCGAGGGCGAGGGACCGGAGAGCATTCATTTTGCATGCATTTTCACCTTTTCGCACCTTCCGTCCCAGATACTAACGCCTTCTGCTTTTTCTTTGGGGTTTTTTAGACCGGGGGTGTCAGAGCCCTTTCGGTCCCGGCCCCTTTCTGTTTGAAATGAAAAGCTATAATACACCCCGCTAATTATTCAGCCTAACCCTGAGCGCGGAACGCTTTCCGCGACACCGGAACGGCGGACGCCGGTTCTCCTTTAAGACCGCCGTAGCGTACGGAAGAGGCTTGGCCGAGCGTTCGCCCAAAGGTCGTCGAGGGGTAAGAGGCTAAAAAAGGATCGGGGGGGGGAATGAAAAAACTCCGAGCGGAGAAATTTGGGCCGAGCGGAAGGAGCGGAAAGGCGTCCCGGAAGGCGGAAATAAGGCTTTTGCCGGGCGGGGAGAGGGGGCGACGGGGGAAAGGCGGTCCGAGCTCCGGGGGAAAGGCGGTCCGGGAGAAAGGTCGGGCGGCCCCTCGCCCGCGACGTAAACCTTGGTCTTGCAGGGCTGCTGAGCGCCTTCCCCATGTTTGGCTCGTCCTTCTTCTACGTCGGCGGCAGCAGCTCGGCTTCCTTCCGCGCCCCCTGCATCCTCGCCGTCAACGGCGACGGGCTTCACTTCCTGCACGAGAGCACGCACGTGAGAACCGAGCGAGCCTTCCCTTTTTGGAAACGCGGGGCCCAAACGTGCGCCCCCCTCGCATCGCGCCGTTTGAAAAGGCGAAGGACGTTCGCGGTCGGAAAGCGGCAAGCGCCTCGCCGGAAAAGTGCGCTCAAATGACACCCGCGCTTTTTCTACATTTGCGGGCGCGTCACACTATGAAAAACAACCTTTTCCTGCTCAAATAGCAGCAAAGTACCGTTAAATCCCGCGAGGGAGTCCGAACCCGGACGCGCTCAAAGAAAAGCGTGCGCGCGGCGCCCGCCCATTTTCAAGATGGCTTTAGCGCCCGGCGGTTTGTTTGAAACGGATCTTTCGGCAGGAGGTGACGGCGGCCATCCCCCTGACGGAGGTGCGATCCGGCCGCGCCCGGAGGCCCTCGGCCGCGACCGACTACCCCTACGCCGACCTGGCCCTGGGCCACGGCCCCGCGCGGCGGATCGTCCAGCTGCAGCTCGAGCAGGTAAAAAGAAGAAGCCGGACCCCGAGCCGGCGGCTTTTTCTTTCTTTCTCACGAAAGAAAAGCTCGCAGGGCCTGGAGCTGTGCGGAGTGCTGGCCATGCAGGTGGAGAACATGATGGCGGCCCGCCGCGAGCGGCTCCCGCTGCCCCCTGGCGACATCACCGTGCTATAGCGCTCATCCGAGAGGCGGCGTCGGATGACGGGAAGGTGGCGGGCGAAAGGGAGCCGACTGACGGACGCTCGACTTCTTCGTGCTTCGGGACGGCGAACGCGCCCCTTTTCGTCCATCCCCATCGACGGGTTTCAACTTTTTTGTCATTGGATCGATGGACTGATTTTCTATGCGTTTTTAATGACATTATACCTCATTGCTGGTCAACGCGTAGTTGCGGGTAACCAAAAAAAAACTTTTTTTTTCAATTTTAAGACTTTTTATTGGTTTTGAAGTCACTGCGTTATTCAGTTATGACGATTAAGCTGTAGTGTTTGAAAAGGCATTCCCATTAAACGGATGGTTTCGTGAGATACATAAAACGGATCGGATCCATTTTTACCAGCCCGTTTTGCTCGCTTGAGGTGACCGATGCGACACGAGCGCAAAGGTTTGCACTTTGCCAGCACCGAACCTCTCAGTCGGGTGGGTTATCGACGTGGCGCGCGATCAAGCGTTTCGGAGTCTGGCAGTAACCCGCCAGATCCGCCAGAGGGAGCCGTGACAAGAAAAGCTTGCCGGCCTATTTTCAGTCCACGTCGAGCACATTCGCAACAATAATATTTTGTTTCGTCATCGTTGATTTTTAATGTCCCGAACGTTAAACGCCGCTGTGCTCGTATGCTAAAAATCCGGCTCGACTTGCGCTCCCAATTGCCGGGAGCGGCAATTATGTATGTAAAAACTTGTGTCGAATATTTTTGCGTCATTAATGCAGCACTCGCGACTTCAGTTTATACGCTAACTGTTCAAGATACCGTGTGTTCGTATTTACATTCAAAATAAATACACGAACTCAACTACGAGGCAAAAATATCAGTATGCTACATTCGGCACGCCTGAACGTAATTTAATAATAGTGCAAGTGCATTTATTTTGGGGGGGGGGGGGGGGGCAAAGGTGTGTATTCAAAAACGCGATGCGCAAAGTTAGTTTCTTCGAATGTTTTTCTGTTGTTTTTGTTTCATCGAACGTTGACTTGGGTCCGGTGGGGTAGATCGACGTCACCCGGAGTCCCAAAATGGCCGCGGCGTCTTCGCGTGACACGTGACCGCCGGCTCTAAAGCGGTACTGTTCCAGCGCGCGTGCGCGAAGACCTCGAGCGACGCGGGGCGGCCATCTCCGGTCGACGTCCCTCCTCCGAAGACGTGCGGACTCGGGCGCTCGATTCTTTTCGGTTTTGCCCACTTGCGGACCCGGGGGGACAGACGCGCCACCGTTTGGGCGAACGCAGCGGCGAAATGTTCCCGCGTGGCCTTTTGGTGCCGCGTCCCGGCGGCGGCGACGGAGCGTCCAAGCCAGGCTAAGCTAACGTACGTCGGAGTGACGACGTCGAGTTCCGCTCTGCTTCTCGGCCCTCTGTTTTTTTTTTGGTTTTTTTTTCGCCCGCCCGCCCCGCTCTCGGAACCTCGCTCGCTCGACATCCCCGAACGTCTCTTTTCAACTTGGCGGACGTTGTCTTAACCGAGCGACGGCCGCTCCGGCGCGGATTAGTTTCTGACGTCACCCGGTCCGGCGGCCAAGGCGCCGGCCGGCGGAGGAATCCGGCGGACTAAAATAGCGGCGGCGCGGCCGACATCCGAGCCGAGTCCGCGCACGGGGCGCGCTCGCGCTAGCCCGGCGAGCTAACGGGCCGGCGACGAGCCGAAACCTCCGCGGCCCGAAACGGCAGGCGGCGCCGAGCGAATTCCGAGTTGGCCGGCGGAAGGAAGCCTCTCGCTCCGGGTACCGGCGGGCGGAAGGATCCGGCCTAGCGAGGGAGTGGAGCCGCGACAAGCGCAAGCGCGCGTCCGTTTTTCGACGTCGTCACCCGGCGAGGGAGTCGATCCGCGGCGGCAAGCGCCGATCGCTTTTTCGACGGCTCCCATGGCCAGCGGCGGCTTCTCGGACCTGCGCGACAAGCTCCGCTCCATGCCGCCGGACGGCGAGCGGCGGCGGCGGCGGCGCGAGTCGGACGACGACGAGTGCTCGCGCAGCGGCGGCGAGCCGGATGCCTCCGCCGAGCCCCGCTCGGGGGAGCCGCGCTCGCCGCGCTCGCCCCGCTCGCGCTCCAGGGAGCCGCGCTCGCCCCGCTCGCGCTCCCGCTCCCGCTCGCGCTCGCGCTCGCCGCGCTCGCGGGAGGCGCGCCGGGTCCGCAGCAGCGTCCTCCAGGAGAGCGTCTTCTCGGCCGAGGAGTGCGCCCGCATCGAGGAGCGCATCGACGAGGTGGTGGCGGCGGCCGAGGCCGGACTGTACCGCGAGCGCACGGTGGACCGCGCGCCGCTGCGCAACAAGTACTTCTTCGGCGAGGGCTACACGTACGGCGCGCGGCTGGAGAAGCGCGGGCCGGGCCGCGAGCGCCTCTACCGCAAGGGCCAGGTGGACGACATCCCCGGCTGGGTGCACGAGCTGGTCATCCGGCGCCTGGTGGCGGCCGGCCTCATCCCGGAGGGCTTCGTGGACAGCGCCGTCATCAACGACTACCAGCCGGGCGGCTGCATCGTGTCGCACGTGGACCCGCCGCACATCTTCGCGCGGCCCATCGTCTCCGTGTCCTTCTTCAGCGACAGCGCGCTCTGCTTCGGCTGCCGCTTCCGCTTCAAGCCCATCCGCGTCTCCGAGCCCGTCTTGGTGCTGCCCGTCCGCCGCGGCAGCGTCACCGTCCTCAGGTGAGAGCCCGAGCCCGACCCTTTTCCTTCCCGTGGGTGCGAGGAATGCCCCCCCTCCCCTACTTTTGGAAATTTCCGACCTCTGGGTTTTTGACGCCGCCCCGCCTTTTTTCGTTTCCCGACAGCGGCTACGCCGCCGACGACATCACGCACTGCGTCCGACCTCAGGACATCAAGGAGCGGCGGGCCGTCATCATCCTGCGCAAGTGAGTGGCAAAGGCGCCCTCCCTCGGGGGGGGCCGCGCTTTGGGGCCAACGTCCGCTCCGCCTCTGTTTCAGGACCAGAGCCGACGCGCCCAGGCTGGACTCGGACGGCCCCTTGGGTTGGGCGCCGCCTCCCCTCCGAGCCCGCCGCTCGCATCGCAAGGCGGAGCCGGACGCCGCCCGCCGGTGGGTCCCGCCCCTTTCCCCGAGACGGACCCGGCCGCCGTCCTCGGCCCGTTCGGGGCCCGCGCGCCGCGTCCGAAAGTACCGCGCGGATTTGGGAAAACGTCCCTACTTTAAACCGTGCCGTCAGATGGATTGGGAAAGAAAAGAAAGCAAATGTTGGAAGCGGACCTACCATCGTTTTCTCTCTCTCAAATATATATCGAGATTTTCATTCGGATCTTACCCCGGTTTGCGTTTTTGCGCTCTCTATATATTGATTTACGTTTGTATGCGGTGGACCCCCGTTTTACGACGCTCCTGGCCGGCGTTTTTTTCACCTTAGGACGTGGCGTTTTTTTGGTCCCCTCTTGACGCCGTTTCTCAAAATCTCAAACGCGGTCGTGCGTCTGCGCGTCACCGGAATGCCGGTCTGCTATTGGTCGGCGTCGCGCTTTCCAAAACGGCGGAAGGTCGAAGCTCCGTTTGCCTGTGAGCGCTCACTAAAATGTCATTCTAGTGCGTCTTTGTGCTTAATTGACGCTTTTTGGGGTCGGCCTCTGCTCCCAAAATAAATCCGCTTCGTTGTGACGGTACGCAAGAAAGCGGGAAAGGCTTCAATGCGCCCAGATTTTTTCACAATGGGGGCTAGGAGCCTTGCTGGGTTTCTGACGTTCCCGTCTTGTTTTTTTTTCACTTTCTGACAAACGGTATATAGTGGGGGTCCACTGTATGTATCCTTTTGAGGATGGGGGTTATACGCTTGTGTCTATTGGATCCGAATTGAGGCAGAATAGTCCGAGATGAAACGTTTGGGGAGCACTAAAAGTATAGAGCCAAGGCAAGTGTGTCATGCGTGCGTGTGTGTGTGTGTGTGTGTGGGCAGGCCGCGCGTGCTGGAGATGGACAAGGAGGAGAACCGGCGGGCGTCGTGGTCGGGCCGGCGCCGGCGCCCCGACGACGAAGACGACGACGATCAGGAGGAGCGCCGCAAAGTCAAGATGCGGCGCCATTGAGCGGGCGGGCGGGCCACGTTTGGCGTCTCCGCCTCCGGACAATGACCTTGCGTTTGCGCTTTTTTTTTTTGGGGGGGGGGGGGGGGGTGAGTTTGTGAGCTTGGACAAGTCGAGCGGCCTCCTTTTCCTTTCCGTTGTTTTCCTTGTTGGGTTTTTCTCCATTAAAGCACAAGCTCGGTCAAGCCTTTGCGTCCCGCTCAATCCAAAATTGGAATCGGGGGCCGCGTCGGGACATTGTAAAATGCATTTTTTTCTCCGTAATTTCATTGGATATTGTGAACGTATTCGCGACTCGCAATTCAAGCCGTTTAAAATCTCCAATTGAAATCGTCTGCCTTTTGCGCCTCCCTCCCTCCCTCCCTCCAATTGTTTGATTTGATTCGGTGCAGAGCTGCGACTATGTCTTCCTTCGTTTACCGGGAGATCCCCCCCCCCCCCCCCCCCCCCCCCCGGTGGCAAGATTTTAAAGGCGCGGGTAAATGCGATCGTTTACCGTCGCAGCCCGAAGACTCGTTGATCAATCTGGTTCCATAAAGTCATCGATGATCAATTTGGTTCTATAAAGCCATCGAGTATGTTCTTGTTCTGGGTCTTCCTTTGTGTAGCAGGAGATGCCCCCTGGTGGCAAGGTTAAAAAAAAAAAAAGCATTTCAGGCCTTCGATGACTTGAACGCAGTACTTCGCGAAAGTCATCAATTAGCATTCCGTCTCGAACGGCGTTGGCGAGAGTGATCGGTTTGCTTGCTTGAGGCAATCGAGTACTGTATGATATTTGATTGATTTTTTTTCAAG
Organism: Hippichthys cyanospilos; assembly: GCF_059441005.1. Classification (NCBI taxonomy): domain Eukaryota; kingdom Metazoa; phylum Chordata; class Actinopteri; order Syngnathiformes; family Syngnathidae; genus Hippichthys; species Hippichthys cyanospilos. The sequence continues at coordinate 24,465,934 of NC_142375.1, read as the reverse complement.
TAAAAATCAAACGCCTTACTATGCATGGTTGTTTTTGCACAAAAAAAAAAACAAAAAAAAACAGAAGGTAGCCTGCGCGCGGACTCTACCTTAATATGCACGGAGGATCCGATGTCGGCCGGAGCGGAACCGCGCCGATGATCTCGTCCCCGGACTCGGGAGCCCACCTTAATATGCACGGACTTGTTTTGCCCCCCCCCGCCCCCAAAAGAGTCTCCCTTTACATGGAGGGGCGGGCGGTCACGTGACCGCTCCAGCCGTCCGGCCGGAGGGTCCGATGTCGGCCGGAGCGGAACCGCGCCGATGATCTCGTCCCCGGACTTGCTGGCCTTCGCCGGGCCGGAGGCCTTCGGCGCCGGAGCTCCTTCCCCGGGGCTCCTTCCCGACGAGCTCTCGGTCCCGCCCCTCCCGCTTCCGTTCCCGGCCGCCGGCCCGTGGAGCGACTTCGTGCTCGTGGCCGAGTTCTCCGAGCAGGTCGGTCGGTCGGTCGGTCGGTCGGTCGGTCGCCCGCCGCCTCCGCTCGAAACGCGTTGCGATTTACGACGCGCGCGCGCGCGAGCGAGCGAGCGAGCGAGCGTCATTCCGTTTTCCAAGCGGAAGGCGGTGCGTGACTCGCGGCGACACAACTGCGGCTACGGCTACGGACCTGAAACTCCGTCCGATCGCGTCCGCGGACTTGCGCATGGCCGGCGCGAACTTCTCTGCGTAGCGACGATACAGCGGCGCCATCCCGAGGCAAACGAGCCAACCGCGTTCACGTCGTGGAAGGCGCCGATGTCCGAAAGCGGGGTAGGGTGTCCAAAGTCGGTCCTCGAGGGCCGCCGTCCCGTCCCGCACGTTTCCAGGTTTCTTTTCCTGACGCACCCGATTCAAATGATCGGCAAGCTCGCGCGATCGTTGGAATCGGAACCTGGGAAACGTGCGGGACGGCGGCCCTCGAGGACCGACTTTGGACACCCCTGTTCTAAAGGGTTCAGGAGCGTTTGATGTTACCCCCAACTCCGTCAAAAACAACATTCCGTTTTTTCGACGATAGGAATCAGAAGAGTAAAGATACGGCCGTGAAAGCTGCGCTCGCTTTGTCGCGTAGTGACGCGGTACCGTCCACCAGGCGGGGCCCAGGCCGGTGATGACCATACCCCAAGAGGCGGCGGAGGCGGCCGAGCGCTTTTCGGCGCTCGTCGCGGGCCCCGGGGGCCTCGGCGAGGACCGGGAGGTGGTCCTGGGGCCGGGGGGCTCGGCGGACCGGGCCTTCGCCTACGCGCGCCACCTCGCCCTCCTGGACCCGGCGGCGCGGCCCGCGGCGCGGCCCTTCTGCGTGGCCTACGTGTCCTCGCGCGAGGACAAGATCATGGACAACTTCGTCCGGCTGTCGGCCGCCTTGGGCCGGGTCGCCGCCGGCCTCAAGGCGGGAAACCGCCAGGCCTTGTCCTCGGAGCTGCGCCGGCTGCAGTAAGAACGTCGGGTGCGCGGCGCGCGGGCGGGCGGGCGGGCCTTCTACAAAAACGTTTCTGGGTGCGCGCGGAGACGTAAGCGTCGGCGTTAGCGAGCCAGCGAGCGAGCGTTTCGGCTAGGTTACTCAGCGACGGAAACGGGTCGTCGCGAACGCCGACAGGCCGGCCCTCGGTTAGGGTTAGGGTTAGGCGGAGAGACGGACGTTTTGGTGTCATTCAAAGCGTTTTTCCCCAAGGCCCGGGGACAAGCGTTCTACTCCGAGAGGCGGACGCGCGTGAGACAGGCCTTCTACTTTTTAATGGGCGCGACTTTTCGGAGGGAACGCCGGGATACGAGCGTTGTGGTTTTGCGCCCGGGCCAACGGGGAATCGGACTTTGCAATAATCCAGTGGAAAAGTTCGGGGCGCGTGCCGAGGTGCCGGCATCGGAGACGGTAATCGCGTCCAAATCGTTTTGGGACAAACGGCGAGACGCGAGTCTCTGCGGCATCTCTCCGCGCGACCCTTTCAGGTACGAGCGCTCGGCGCTGCCGAGGGACGACGGAGACGGGCGCCAGCGGCTGGAGCGCGCCATCGCGACGCACGAGGACCTCCTCCGCCGGGTGACCACCTGTCCCGACGAGGCCCGGACGGACGCCCCGCCCCCCGCCGGCGCCCCGAAGCCGCTGCGGGAACTCTGCGACGCCTACTTCCTGTCGCTGGCGACGGAGCGGCTGAAGCGAACGGAGGCCCGTCTCCGCGGCGACGCGGCCGCCCTGCGGGCCGCGAGCGTCGCCCGCGCTCTCAAACGGAAACTCAAACTCACCAACTTCCTGTTTGAGGCGGACGAAGGCGAGGAGGAGGAGGAGGAGGAGGAGGAGGAGGAGGAGGAGGAAGGGGACAGGGAGGAAGCGGCGGCCGGGGAAACCGGAAGCGGCCCCGGCGCGGGAGAAGAGGAAGCGGCGAGCGGCCAGATGACGGGGAGCGTCGGCAGCGGCGACAGCATCCGGGTCATCGGCACCGAGAGGTCCTACAGGACGCTGGCCTCGCCCGGCCCGCCCTTCGCCGACCCCGACCCGCCTGCGGCCGCCGTCTGGGATCCGGGCCCCCGCCTCGGGGTCGGCGCCGGGAGGGCCGACAGCGAGGACAGCATCGAGGTCCTCGGCGCCACCGGGCCCGTGGCGCCCGAAGACCTCGGCGCCACGGCCGAAGGGGACGCCCCGGCGGGAAAGGCTCAGAACGGGGCGCGGGCCGACGTCGCGGCCGACGTCGCGGCCGAGCGGCGCTCTTCGCTGGCGGCGCTGCGGGCGCAGCGCTTCGTGAGGCGCCATCCCTTCTCCCGGCAGGCCGTCTTCTGCCTGCTGAGCGGCCGCCCTCTGGTGCTGCTCTCGGGAGACCGGGACGAGCTGAGGAAGACGGTGGACGCCCTGGCGCTCTTCCTGCCCGCCCCCCGCCGGCGCCGTGGCGCCCTGTTGCAGCGCGCCGCTCCAGCTGGGCGACCTGGTCGCGTGGAGGCTCATCGGATTCCACAGGTGAGCCCCCCACCCCCAAAAGCACATTTCGAGCTAGACGTACGTTTGACATTTACGCCCAGGGCGCCGTCTAGAGGAGGAAAAGAAAAGGGCAGGCGCTTGACGAGGCTTTGTGGTCTCGCCCTCCGTTTGCTGTCCCCGTCCCGCCAGCAGGTCTCAGTCCTCGGGGTCGCCGCACTGGCTGAGTCGCTATAGCCGCTACCTGGCCGTGCTGGACTTGGACCGGGGGACGCTGCGCTGCCCGCCCTATTGGGGCTCGCTGGCGGGCTCCCTGACGGGCCGGGCCCTGCCCGCCGCCGCCTTCCTGCCGCACGTGCGGAGCCAGCTGACGGCGCTGGCCAACCGGGCCCTGCTCTTCACCTTCGCCCGGAGAGGGGACGGGCGCGAGGCCCGGGCCCGGGACCGGGACCGGGACCGGGACCAGGACGGCGACCTGAGCGCGATGCGCTTCCTGTCGGACCTCATCGAGCGCCGGCACGTCGGCCGCGGGCCGCCGGCGTTGCGCTTCTCCTACGCCGCGCTGCGTGTGCACGAAAAGCACACGGCCGCATGAGAAAGGCCCAAAGTAAAGCCCCGCCAAACGGACGCGCGGCCAAGAAAGCCCCAAAGTAAAGCCCCGCCCCGCGCGGAACAAAACCAGTTTTTGCTTTTGTCTGGCAAACGACAGCAATAAAATTCCCGGGGGCTTTTGACCCAAAGCGCGTCGGCTTCTTCAAATGTGTCGGAAAGGCGCCAAATGCCTTCGCCTTAGCGCAAATGTTGGGCAAGGGCGATAATGCCTTCCGGGTCAGTTTTTTGCGCCCGTGATCCCACTAAGTAACAAGTGCGGCGGTTCCCTTTTTTCCCCCTCTCGGGATTAGCGGTAAGAGCCGTGGGTGGTTTTGACCCGGGGGTGTGTTCAATTATCCTAAAGCGCGGGAAACAAAAGACCACGTCTTGCGCTACCTTTTTCCTTTCCCCTTTCAGGAAAGCGCCGGAGATGCGGCGCGGGACGCCGTCCAAACGGGCGACGGCTTCAAAGGCCCGCCGGGTGAGAGCCGTTTACACGACGGGCGCTCCGCTCCGTGAGAGCCGTTTACACGACGGGCGCTCCGCTCCGTGAGAGCCGTTTACACGACGGGCGCTCCGCTCCGTGAGAGCCGTTTACACGACGGGCGCTCCGCTCCGTGAGAGCCGTTTACACGACGGGCGCTCCGCTCCGTGAGAGCCGTTTACACGACGGGCGCTCCGCTCCGCTCCGGATAGTCCGAGCGAATACGGACCTCGCTTCAGTCGGACGGACGAAACACACGCGATCGGAGATGGGAACTTTTTGTTGACCCTGTTTCGAGACGGGCCCTTGTCCGCGTAGCCGTTTAATCGCAATTTGCCATCGTTGTCGGGAGCGAATTCATTTTAGCGACAACAAGAAAAACCGAGGGGCCGTCCGGGAGCCGTTCTTTCCGCCTTGACTTTTTCAAATTTCATAAAGGCGTTTGTCTGGATGAGTTTTTTCCACTGAGAGTCCGACGACGCTTAAGTGCTTTGCACAAGCTATCGGTTAGCGACGGCAAAACGAAGCGTCGTCAAGTGCTTTTGATGTTTTTGCTTCCTCGATTGCACGGCGCCGAGGCAGCCCCGTTTACAACATTGCTTTCGGAAGTCCAATCTTTGGGTGGTTTTATTTGTAACTTTTTATTGGACCTTTCCGGTCGGTCATCCGGCGGAGCGCCGATATATCTGTCGAGAACCTTTACTTCGGTTTCCTTTGGGCTCGCGCCAAGCACTTCCTGCGCGCCGCCATCGCTAAAGCGCTAAGCGCGTGCTAAAAACAGCTCGGGGCGCTGTGTCACAAACGCGTTCGGCCGGCGTCGGTCCATCTTTGAAGATCGCTGCCGGGAAGTCTTATTTTAGACGGCGACGAGGCGCGCCGGCTTCAATTTTCTCTCCTGACTAGCGAGGATCTTTTTTTTTTTGGCTATCCCGAATTTTTCAGTTCCTGAGCAGAGGTACCGCCGTAGCCTTGCGCGCGGGCTTTGCGGACCGTACGCCTTGCGCCCGCCGCTCCAATTTAGTTTCTGTCCATACACACACACACACACGTAGGCTAGGTTGGATTTGCAGAGAAGGGACGGCCTTTTATTCTATTTGCGGCAAGAGTCGAAAAGCCGGGGCTGAGAAGTCCCGCCCCGTCCGCCGGCGCCGACTTTGATCCCGGCCGCCGGCACGGGCTTCCCGCGGCCCTCCGTCTTCTCGGCTCGACTTCCGACAGAGGGCGGGTCCGGGTCCGGGTCCGGGTCCGGGTCCGGGTCCGGCGCGTTCCTGAGCCACCGCTCGTAGTAGCCGCGGAAGCCGTCGATCCGGACCAGGTAGTTGTTGCGGGACTTGTACTGGCGCGCCAGGAATAAAAGGCTTACGTCGCGGGGGAGGCGGCAAAGCCAAGCGCCGGCGCTTCGCTTCTTTCCCGTTCAGAACTTTGACCTTTCCGAACTTTCTTTTTTTGATAACATCTACGAAATAAAGAAGGAGGCGGCGGTCGGTCGGGTCGGTCGGTCGGTCGGTTACCCGGTCGTAGTCGGGAGGGTAGCGAGCGGCAAACTCCAGCTGTTTGACCAGCACCCGGTTAGGCCGCACCCCCTTGTCACGCATGCTTTTCAGCAGCGTTTTGAGGTAGCCGTAGTCCAGACGGCGACTCGCTCGGCCGATCAGGGCGGAGAAGACGTGCGCGTTGGGCCGTAGGCCCGCCCCCTGACAAAAAAACACAAAACAAAAAAGGTCCGATTTGGAGCCGCGCGCATTTGGACGGGCGCGGGGCCCAAAGAAGCACCTCCATGTCCGCGAGCAGTTGCAGTCCTTCCTTTTCTTTGAGGCATCCCAGCGCCAGGCCGCCGAACGTCCGAGCGTCGACGCCCACCTTGCGCCGGCGCATTACGCTCAACGCCGCCTGCGCGGCGCAAACGCACCTTTTCAATGCGGATTTCGGCTCGGAAGGAGAAGCAAAGGGAAAGGGAAACGGCTTTGGGAGTCGGCCCGGCCGGCGAGACGCCGTTTGGCGAGGCGCCGTTTGGCGAGACGCCGTTTGGCGAGACGCCGTTTGACGAGACGACGGCTCGCGTGAACTTTTACAGGTCCCGGTAGATTTGGCATTTTCACTCATCTTTCAAGGCCCGCGCAGTATTGCGTGAACGCGGACGGCCCTCAAAGGCAAACGGCGGGAAACCGAGCAAACAAAACGACGGCTCGTCGCAGCTCCTTTACGAGGAGGGAGGAACAAACGAGAAGGGGACGCAAACGAGAAAAAAGAAGCAAACCCGAAGCAAACGAGAAAACAAAACGTGAAAGCGACACAAAGAGGCGCGGGGGGAAAAACGACCCGGGAGAAAAACGGCGCAAAGGAAAACGAAGCAAAAGAGAGGCAAACGAGAAAAAAGAAGCGAATGCTAAAAAGGACCCGGACGAGGAAAAAAAAAAAATAAAGGCGCAAACGAGAAAAAAAAAAAGAGGCATGCGGCCTACTCGCGCGGGCGGGGCCGCCAAAGTGCCACCGACTTGTCATCGGCGGCTAGAAGATTTATCGGCGTATACCGCACGGCGAAACAGAGGAGGGGCAAAAACCAGCGGCTCAGGAGAGCGGCGGCGGCGGCGGCGGCGGCGGCTACCTTCGCTCCCTCCAGGTCTCCGCTTTTGGCGGCCCTGCGGATGACCGAGTTGAAAAAGGTCGCGTCCGGTTTGAGGCGGTGCCGCTCGGCCACCTCCAACAGCGTCCGGAGCGATCCGAGACCGGGCGCCATGGTGTCCGCCAGCAGGGTGAGAGTCTTCAGGTCCGGCTCCAGCCCGCCCGCCGCCATCTTGTCCAGGAAACCTCCGGCTCCGCCCAGCAGAGCCAGTCTGTCGGTCGCTCCTTCCGCGGCCCCGAAGGAGACCACGTCGCCGCCGCCGGCCCGTCCCTCCAGAAGGTCCAGAAGGTTCGGGGTGGAGTCGGCCGGGCGGAGCGGCCGACGCTCCGGTAGGTCGGCGTCGCCCGACGGGAGCCGCGACTCGCCGGACCGGAGCAGGAGGACGGAGGCCTCGGCGGGGTCCCCCATCCCGCAGTCCCGCGCGGTCCTCAAGAGAAGGTTGTAGTTCTTGGAGTCCGGAAGCAGGCCGGACTCCAGCATCTGCCGCCACACCTTCGGGAGCCCCAAGCAACAAGTTACGGCCGCGGCCCAACTCTACGCTCCCCCCGAGTTCCAAGCGCTCCAAAAGGTTGGCGCGCCTGAACGCGGGATCAAACTCCGGGACGGAACACAAACGACGTTTTAGCGAGCGAAGCAAAGGGACGGACCTGCAAAGCCATCCGCAATCCCAGCTCTTTGTCCTTCAGACACGCCATCAGCAAGTAGTGAAATGTTTCCTGAGTCACGGGGTGACCGACGTCCAGCATCTCCTGCAAACAAACGCGCCCGTTTCAGCTTTACGGGGAAAGCCGAGCACGCGCCCAAAATAGCACGCACCCCGAGCGTGCGGACGCAGGCGCCCAGGTCGCCGCGAAGCGCGCGCGTCTTGAGGAGGGCGTGGTAGGTGGCGACGCTCGGGACGCGCCTCTTGCGCCTCAGTTCCCGTTCCAGCTCGAGCGCCCGCTCCAGAGCCGCGCCCCCGTGCGGCGACTCGGCGCAGGCGTTGAACAGGGCCGTGTAGGTGGCGTCCGAAGCCTCCAGGCCTCGCTTCTTCAGCTGGACGGGACAAACGCGTTAACGCGTGCGGCGGGACGCCCGGGTTACGGCGTCCCCGGTTTCGCTTGTATTCACGTTACCGAGGGGGTTGCGGTTTTTCGCCCCCCCGTCGCGGCATTTCCCCGCTCGGCGGCATCGAGGGCGCCGACGAAATTCAAACCCGCCGCTCGGGCGGCGGCTCGCTGTGCCGCGTAGGCACCGAGACGCCGGCCCGCTGTCGGTTAGCGTGGCTAAAAGGCCGGCCCGCCGTCCGTTCCGCTCGATACGCTGGAGACCCGGTCTCGTCCGAGCGCTCGCGGCGCGGCATTTGCCGGACGTTTGAGCGCTTGATTTTCCATGGTTGAAATCCGCCCTTTCAACTCGGCGTCGGCGCCGCGGCTCAAACCGAGACAGCGGCCGACACCGGCGGTATCGCCGGTACCGCGCCCCTCCCTTCCCAAATACGGCGCCCCTCCCTTCGCAAATACGGCGCCCCTCCCTTCCCAAATACGCCATGTATTTATGGTGTTGGAGCGCGCTAAGAACGGATGGCCGCGCGTGGGGAAAATGCGCGCGGCGCCTCCTCACGTCATTGTAGAGCTTGAAGGCCTTCTTGAGGCGGCCGGCTCGCCCGCAGCCTCCAATCAGCACGCTGTAGTTGTACTCCTCCGGCTGCAGGCGCTCTCCGCGCAGCATGTCTTTCTCCAACATCTCCAACGCCTCCTCCAGCTCAAACGCAACGTTTGCATAACGTTATCATCCAATGGTCAGAGCATCCAAAAAACTGCCCACCCACCTATGATTAGATGCGCAACATACAGCATGTGTCTTCGTTTGGTGATCTTTTCCCTTTCTCCGGCACGTTTTTTTGTGCGAGCGTTGCGGTCTATGCTAGCGCCTCTCAATGTGGGGTGAAACGGGGGTGTCGAAAACGAGATTCTTTTGTAATGTCCCGTATAAAAACAATCTAATGTTTTGGCGTTAAAGAAAACTTGAAATGTTTCATGATTGATAGCAATGTTAATGTTTGATGATTTCGAGCGTTTCTTACTTGTGCAACTCATTAAACGCCAAATGTCATGTAACGATAGTCAACCCGGAGCGGATTGAGACTATTCGCGGGGACAAGTGACTTTTTTCTTTTTCTTTTATACTTGAGACTTTATCCGACTTGAGACTCGAGCCTCTCATAACTAGTACCGTGTATTCGGTCGGTACCGGAACATTTGTAAGGGTCAGAACATTTCTTAACTGTCCGAACCTCCTATCTGAACTAGGTACCAGTAGTTCATCTCGGGTCTCGACTATTTTTAGGTATTAAGACAATTTTTCATCATCGGGATTTATTCTGGGGCCTGGACTCGAATCGTAACTTCTGTCAACTAATAATCCAATTTCTCGCGGATAGAAAATGACTTTCGCGATGTAATCGAACTCGTACTAACCTTGCCTTCTTTTATCAGCTTCTTGGACTGCAGGAAGTACCAGTAAGCGGTATTTCTCCTGCCGGGCCTGCGCGGAGGTTCCTCCGGCTTCCGGTCGTCGTCGTCCTCTCGGTAGCGCAGGTCCAACATCTGCGGGCTAGCTTTCCTGAACGACGTCCGGGCGGAATAGTCGGCGGACAGCGCGCCGAAATTCTCCTCGGGCGGCGAGGACCCTGACGAGCAGGACCGCCTGACGAGCGCCTCGCCGGGAGCGAAGGCGAGGGGCGATGGCGGCGGGCCGTAGCGGCTAATAGCTAGCTTGTTGACCGCAAACACACGGGGCAACTTAGCAGCCACGACTGACATCGCGGCCCTATTTCGGCAGCATAAAGCTGCTGCGGACGGGAGCATGGCCAAGAAAGACCCTAACAAAGCAGCTATTTGATCATTTATAGACAACCGCGCAGCTTTTTCTCCCGTTCGACAAGGCGAACTCGAGGTTTGTCGTGCGCGCCGCCATCTTTGAGAACGCTTTCTTACCCAAGCCAAGAGTAGTAGATAGTAGAGCAAAAAGAGAAACACCAGTCCGACGTGACTTCCCGCCTTGCAAGTACGTAACAGGAGTTGTGCGATAGGCTAAAACGTGCATGTGCAAAGCCGGTCCCCGAGGGCCACCTATCCCGCATGTTTTGGATGTTTCCGTCATCCGATGCAGCTGACTCAAACGATCAGGTTACTTGTCAGGCTTCCGCTGAGCTTACTGATCATTTGAATCGGGTGCGGTAAGAGGACAGAAACCTCCAAAACATGCCGGATAGGCGGCATGCCAGGCCCAAAACGTGTCTTTTCCCTTTTATTTTATAAAGTCGATCGCGAGCCTCCGCTCGATCCAATTTAAATCACAGGTCGATCGACGACATCGACGATCGTTTGGTTATTATTTGCTAGTAGTAGTAACCAATTGGAAGACTCCTGCGTTTTATTAGTGTCCCAGAGTTGTTTTGTACGGCGTTATATTTGTGCCACAATGACGAAGGCGCGGGAAAAAATTGAGCGTTGAAAATAAAACTGAGCGAGCGAAAACAGATTTTGAGCGCGGAAAAAAAATGTATTGAAAAGAACTTTCTCGCTCCAAATTCCTTTTTGCTCGCTCGCAATAGCATTCTCGCGCTCAACATCTCGCTCTCGCTCGCGATACTCCTCCCTCCCTCGCTCAACATCGCGTTTGCTCAACATCGAGCTCTCGCTCGCTCTGTTCTGCTCACCCGTTACGTATGTGCCACAAAACCAGCCAATCAGAGCTTGTAAAAGCACATTGATTGACAGCTTAGTATCCAATGAGATTGTTTGTTGTGTTCGCCCGGAACGAGCAAACGAGAGTGCGTCACATCGAGGGAGGGAGGAGGATCGCTCGCGAGCCATCGGCGCGCGCTCCAACTCTTATCATTACGCGCTCAATAGTTTTTTCTTGCGCCCAAAATCCGTTTTCGCTCGCTCAGTTTGATTTTGTCCGCTCAATTGTTTTTTCGCGCGCTCGTAATTGTGGCACAAATACAACGCCGTACCAGTGTGTCGTGACAATTTACGAGCGTCATAGTCATTCTACTAATGGCTCCTATTTTTTCTACTAGTTGCCGCTATTCGTCCTCCTAGTGCCCTCTAGTAATTCTATCGGTGCCCCACAGTTGTTTAACTGCTGTGTCATTTTACAACTGCTGTCTCCTAGTCATTCCACTCGTCGTTCTGAGATTTTTTTTAATTATTCAAGAAAAAGACCATTTTGGGGGGAGTCTGAAGTTTACTGTGAAGAAAAAAATAGGTTGGCACAGTCCAAACAATTTTTGTACATATAATGTAACCCCCCCCCCCCCCCCCCCCAAAAAAAAAGGCATCAGAGAGTTTGGCATTCATCAAAACTCATTCAATCCCAAAGACGTATATATTTTTTCTTTTAAAGTTGTCAAGGTACTTATTTGAATTCTTTAAAAGCGTTTGGCTCAAGGAGAGTCTAAAGTACGACGCACGGTAATCAAAGTACACTTACGGTAACCAAAATAATCCATTGCATTCGGTAACCAGCCGCAACTGTTATTACTTTAGGTATCTGAGTAATAAAGTACTCGATGGCCTTCGGTCGGCAACGATTTAGCGCTTAAAATGGTTTGAAACGGTGAAGGAACGAGGACGCCGCTAAAGTGAGCGATTAGCTTACAAAAGCGAGACGGCTTTTGTACTCAATGAGCTTCTTCTGGCCAATTCCGGGGCCTTCGATTGAACATGTCCCGGGAGCACAGGCCTCCCGAAAAAAACGACAAAATAAAAAGGTGAAAATACTCGTGCGGGACGGAGCGAGTTCTTAGACGGCTCCCTCCGGCCCATCGTTTGAGGCGTAAAGTTCAGGTTCAAAGGAGGAGGCGGCCCGCGGGAAAACGGGAAGAGTCTGTTGCCGGCGTCAACCGGAGCGACGGCCTCAGCGCCCGGAAAAGGCGGGCGGCTGGGCCACGCGGCTCTGGAACAAGGTGGTGGCGTCCAGCAGGGCCAGCGGGATGTCCCTGATGACGGCGGGCAGATCCTCGCGCTGGATGGGGTAAATGACGGCCGAGAGGCCCGGGCGCTCCGAGGAAAACCTGCGACGGGGCCCAAAAGCCTCAGCCGCGTTCCAAACGGCTCTGGGGCGTCCCACCCGAGGGCCGGGGGCCCTTGACGCGCCCAGCCCGATGGCAAAACTCACTCCCCAAATTTGAACTTGTTTTCAAGTTGAGAAATTCATCGCTCCAAGTACTCAATTCACGGATTCCTTGAAGTAATGGAGTACAATTATTTCCTGTATCGTGTTGACTATTCAAGCATTTGATGACATCGGTGCGAAAGCGCTTACTCTGATTACTAAAGTCATCGATGACGGCGCGAAAGGAAATTCTTACTTTCAAGTACTAAGTAACCGATTAGTTTAGGCAATCAGTGACTAAAAAATTGATGAGTGGATCATGTTATATCTATCAGGTTTGATGACTTCCAAAGGCGCAAAAGTAATTCATGAAAGTAACGAATGACTCGAGGCGCCAAAGTCACCAATTCCTAGAGTACTAATGCAATCGAGCACTCGGGACTCAAATGATCCATCGCGCCGGATGAGGTATCGAGGACTCTATCACTTTAACGGCTGATCGAGGAGGACGCCAAAGGCGCCGATGACTTAAAAGTGGCAAATTGTTGATTTGAGCTTCTAAAGTAACGGATCGAGCGCTATCGGAACGGAGTTCTCAACGTCATTCCTCGCGTCGCCGTACGAAAGTAACGACGAGTTAAAGTACCGAAATAACGGCGCTACGTACTTAGGCGCCGACCCCCGTAGGCCGCCCTTCCGCATCGGCCGTTTTTGAATGACCCGGGCGGGCGCAAAAATGCGGCCGGCGGGCCGGCGCTCGTCCGACGCGTACCTGTCAAGGAGCCTTTTCTGCAGCTGGCGGCAGGCGGCCAAGGTGCCGCCGGCGAACACGTGACACGTGACCAGGCGCCCGCAGCGCTCCGCCAAGGACTCGGCCGCCGCCGCCTCCAGGGAGCCGTTGCGCGAGACCAGGCAGAAGCGTCGCAGGCGGGGGCAGCGCGAGAGGGCGTCGAAAAAGGAGCCGTCGGCGTTCAGGTAGGGCTGCTCCAACCTCCGCGCGAATACACATTCAAACACAAACAATACAAATATTGGCGCGCTCAAAATGAGGGGCCTCAAAACTCAACGGCAAACGGCGCGCTTGCTCAAATTGACGACGTCTGCCTAATGATTCAACTGGTCCCGCGCGTTTTCGGGAAGCGTCTCTTGAATATTTGGGTTTTCTCCTTGCGCCGGAGGACCGAGGACGGAACGGCGCCGAGGGCGCTTCCAAATTCAGCCCCAAGTTTGAAATCCCCACGAAAAGGGTGGGCGCGTCCACCCAATTCGCATCGCCTTCCAAAGAATGGAAGCTCGGAAAAAGCTTCCGGACGGGGCCTTTTTGCGGGAAACCAATTGTCCGTTCGTCCTGGCGGCGCCTTGGAAACAAAGCGGCTGGTAAGGCGAGGCTTCCGGAGTTTGGGCGTTACCTGAGTTCTTGCAGCTGCGAGCAGTTTCGGAGCGCCTCCAGCAGGGAGGCGCGATAGTTGACGATTTTCAGCGCGCCCACGTTGGCCAGCGACAGCGCCCGCAGGTCCCGGCAGCCGGCGGCCAGGCGGACCAGCCCCGTGCCCCTCAGGACGCCGGGCAGGCCGGCCAGCGTCAGGCGGCGCAGGCGCGGGAAGCCGGCCAGGGCCGCCAGCTGGGCGTCCCCCAGGCCCCGGGCCCAGTCGCACATGCCGCGGGGCTCCCCGCCGGCCCGGGCGCGCGGCTCCAGCCGGGGCAGGGCCGACACGAAGCCCGGCCCGATGACCTCCAGCGTCTCCAGGGAGGGGCACCCGGCCGCCAGCCGGCCCACGGCCGAGGCGCCGTCGCCTGGAGGGGGCGGACGTCGCGGTCAAAACGGAGAAGGGAGGGCGACGGAGGAAAGGGGAGAGGAAAAGCCAAACGGGCCAAACGGGCCGGGCCGCCGTTTGAATGGGTGGGATACCGCTTGGCAAGCTCGCGAGTCGCTTCCTTTTCTCTCCTCCCGCCCCCCCTCGGCCGTGCCCCTTCCCTTCCCCTCCCCTCCTTCGTTTCTTCCTCGGTCCCTTTCCTTTCCGCCCTTCCTCCCTCTCGCTTTTTCTCCTTTCCTTCGCGTCCCTTCCTCTCTCCTTCCCTCCGCGTCCCTTCCTCTCTCCTTTCCTCTGCTTTTCACGCCCGCCTTCCTTCCTTCCCCTTTTCTCTCCCTCCTTCCTTCGCATTTCTTCATCCTTTTCTCAGCTTCTTTCCTTCGCATTCAAAAGAGCGAGACCTAGGGAAGCGGACGAGGAACGCGCTTAAAACGGATCGGACTCGACGCTCCCAACTGCAAGTACAGTGAGGCGTCCCGGTCCGACTCTAGCGCGACTTTAGACCTTGGGATGAGCGCGATATCGCGGCGTCGGCGCGTTAGCGACACCGACCTCCCGTCCCCGTTTCCCAGCCGACTCTGTAGTTCTGGACGCCCGCCCGGGGGGGTTTCTTCAAGCCGCCGAGCGGCGAGCGGGACGGGTCGCCGGCGGCGCCGCGCCGCGACCGGACCCCGTCCGTGAGAGCGCAGGCCGGTAGGGCGAGCGAGCGGAGGTGGCGGAGTTGAGCCAGGCCGGCGCACAAATGCGGCGCCGAGGCGTGCCCGTCGTGGTGGTAGTGCGTGTGCGCCAGGTTCAAGTGGCGAAGGTTGACGCAGCGGGAAGCCAGGCGGCTCACGTCGGCGGGGAGCAGCAGGTCCTCGGCGCCGCGGCGCTCCGAGTAGGGCCCGTGGTTGATGCCGCTCAGGTCGAGGCCGAGCAGCCGCGCGGGGTCCCGCACGCCGCCCTCCGACAGCGACCGGAACACCTTCCGGGCAGACGCGGGGTGGGGTGGGGTGGGGTGGGGTGGGGTCGGGTCCGAGCGGCGGTCTTCGATTCGGTTTCGGGCTCACCTGCGGCCAGAGGGCCGGGCAGCGGCTGAAGCTGAGGTGCTCGGGGCTGTTGCCCTCCAGCGCCCGCTCCAGCCAAGCGGGCTCCATCCAAGTGCGGGGCAACTGCAGGGCCTCCAGGTCGCCGCGGAGGCCCAGGCTCCGGGCCAGCGAGGCGGCGGCCGGCCAGCGGGCCGGCTCGGGGCCCGGGACGGACACCAGGAAAACGCGGAGGCGCTCGGGGACCCGGACGCTGAACGCGGCCAGGTAGAGCAGCAGCAGCGTCTGGTTCACCTGACGCGCCAAAGCCCTTTCGTTATTTTTCCCACGGACCGCGTCGCGCGGCGCGAGCCGGCGGCCACCTCGCCCGGAGCCAGTCGGGCGGCGAACTCCTCCAGGCGCTCGTAGCGCGGCACGCTGCTCTGGCCCACCGTCAGGTGGCAGCTGACGCCGAAGCCCTCGGGGGTCACGTCGGGGATGTCCAATTGCAGCGTCAGCCTGCCGACACGCAAACGCCCCCGGGTTCGTTTCGTCGGCCGACGCGCTTCGACCCGTTCCGTCCCGCAAATTCGACGACGGGATCGGGACCGGGATTTGCATTTTCTTCTCCCGCTTACTTGCGTAGCCGAGCGCAGAAGGGCACCGCGCCGTAGCTGGGCGTCAGCAGCGTCTGGCGCAGCTCGTCCAGGCGGGCCAGGCGCTCCGCCGCCTCGCCCGCCAGCTCGGCGGCGTCGAAGCCCGGCCGCACGTCGAAGGCCAGCGAGCGCAGCGGCGGCAGCGAGGCCAGCAGGCGGGAGAGCCGCCGCGCCGTCAGCCGCCAGCCGCTCACGTCCAGCCGCGTCAGCGCCTTGCAGCGGCCCAGCGGGTCCAGCGCGCCCGCGCTCAGCCAGTAGACGCCGGCGAGGCTCAGGGACCGCACGTGGTCGGCGAGCTGCCGCAGCGTGCGGCGGACGGTCCCGTCGTCCATCTGCGGCAGAACCTTTCAGACATTCGCCAGACGACCGGACGCCAGACCTCCGTAAGCGCCCCCCCCCGTTTCCGTTCGCTCGCCGGGCCGAAGCGCGGCGCGGATACGAGCGCCGGCATCGCCGCGGGAGCTTTGCGCGAACGCGCCGAGTCGCTAAACTGAGAGCGGGGCGTCCGCCGACCGTCCCCAACCACCCTTCCACTGGATTCGGGAGTGCCGGGTAGCGTTCCGGCTTGGAATCCGCTCGGACGGCCCGCGCGCGCCGACTTTGAATCGCGTCGTTGTCGTCCGTGCCGCAAAGCGGGAAAAAGGCCGTGAAAAGGGGAGGGGAAAAAAAGGGGGAAAAAGACCAAAGCTGCGGACGCGGTGACCCGGGGGTCCGCCGAAGTCGCCATTTCCTCCACAATTTCTATTACCGCCACAGAAACGGATCCAATTGGCTTTTAAGATCAGATTTAGCTCCGACGCGACGAGGTCCGTGCCCGTATCATTTTTCTCCAATTTCCGAAGGGGAACGGTAAAGGTCGGCGATTCAGATGCCGTTTTCCTCACGTTTTAGATGGAAAGATTCCAGTTTTTAAAGACGGACTTCAGATATACGGGAACGGTGGAACTCCGTATCCAGTAAGATTTCTTGGCCGAGTATCGATATTTTTGAAGTCGGCGGATCCTTTCGTCAAAAGAAATCATATTGTCACGCGAAAAGAATCAAACTAATACTGACCGCGTACTCCTCGGACAGGCATACGTGCGCCAGCAGGCTCTTGTCCCGGCAGAGCCTTCGCAGACGCCGGCAGACGGGCGCCACCTTCGTGAGCAGGTCGCACACGGGCACGTGGCGCAGGACGCACAGAAGGATCTCATCGGACAGGTCGGACATGCCCGCCGCCGCCGCCGCCGCCGCCGCCGCCGCCGGCTCCTCCTCCTCCGCCGGGCCTGCATCCGCATTACGGGAACAAATTTCAAAGAAATTTCCGCACGGTAGCGCGCTTTATGTCAAAGCGCAAAATTCCGTCCGTCTCGGGCGGCGGCCGTTTTGCCGTCGATGGAAGACGACGCCGCGGCCGCTCGGGGCTCCAAGACGAAAGCGGTCAAGCCGCGAGCGGTCCGCAGTTACCCGTATTCCGATCGAGCGCGTTTTCCAATTCGTTCTCGTTTTATAACGTTTTTTGATGAGGTCGTAAAAGAATCGATAGGGAAAAAAGTCACTTGGAGCTGAAATTTCCAGCGGATGATTAAATCATGTCTAATTTCCAAACGCAACCGCTCCGACATTTCTATGTGACCGCAGCTAGACGTGCAAGATTTTGTGAACAAAATGAATCATTATCCACATTTTGGACGGTACAGAACCGTGACAATTACAACTTTTCAGATGCATTTTAACGGGATTCGTCACATTGATTTTGGCAACGTTCCTTTGAGCGGCGGCGGTCAAACGAAGTCGGCAAAGAGAAAATTCTTGGTTGATTTTTTTCACCTCGATATAGTAGCTGGCGGTCGTGAGAGGTTAACGGCTATGTCTTAAAGCGCTGCTTCGCAACCTTTTTTCAGTGAAGTAGCCCTGTGGAATGTTTCAGCCAAGGACCCTTAAACAATGTCAAGCATTTTGGGGTGAAAAAAACAAAGACTTACAACATGCCAAAAACACGCCATTAATGTCTAAAAGGATTTTACAGTTTAATAAATCAAACTTCATTTGTTTCAGTCCACAAACAAGGATTCAACATAAAGTGTCCTCATTCAGATCATTGAAGAGATTCGTTTTCAAATCATGACATTGAATAACCTACTGAACATAACATTTGCGTTTTCAAATGTTCCTGAAATATTTAATGAACTCAATCGTTATTTCGGAAAGCATTTGCGCATGTTTGTTTGATTTCAAATCTCGAGGACCCCTTGGAGTTTCCTCAGGCGTCGCCTATGCGGTCACGACCCTCTGCATTGCGTTAGTTCGGTTTGACCGCAAACATTTTCAAAGTTCAAGATGTGTCCGTATTCCATGGCGGGCACGCGATCAACTCCTACTTGGAGTTCATTCTTGATTTGGCGTCAGGTAAGCCCCGAGTTCCGCACAAATGGGAAAACCTTCGGAGGGAAACGCTCGAACGACAACGAGTCACAACGTTGACGAAGGGCAAATCATATCCCCCGTGGTCACGTTTAGTTGGCGCAAACTATACATTTGAGCTGGAATGTCACGTAGCGACGTAGCGATTAGCCGAAGGATGCTAATCCACCCACCTGGTGAACGCGCCGTTCCTTCGACGTCCGAAAAGTCGACGGCGCCGCTCGCCGTGGACAACATACTATTTAACGGGCAGGTGTTCACTGAGGAGACTTTTGCTTTTGAAGCTTCGATTCTCCGACACACATATTCCACTTCGTCTTCCGGTGACAGCAGGCGGAAGAATTTCGTCGTCGCACTCAACGCAGGTCAAAGCGGTCGAGTCCCGAGAAGTCGATTGACGGCGCGAGTTCCAACGTTCGTGTTCGAGCAGCGCGAGTGTTCACAATTCATTTGGAAACTCACAGTTCCGAATGTAATATTTGCGGAGACTATAAATCATGAAAGGTAAAAGAATGTCCTCAAAACATAAACAAAGTAAGTGTCAGCCATTTAAGTCGCCAAACTAAGATGACTTCATTCATGTAATACTCATTTTTTTACACAGGGCGATTCAAAAAAAACGCGTGTTTAACTAATAAACGGACATTGTTCGCCGCCGCGAGCCGGCGGAAGAATTTTGTCGTTGCGGTCCACGCAGGTCGAAGCAAATAGGGAGCGACTCCAAATAAATGACGGACAACGGGGGATGAAAATCGCTCGCCCGGCGTTTTTTTATTGATTTTTTTTTCAGCGCCCCGTCATTCATCGATCCGTCGGCTAAACGGGCGCCTGCGGGCCAATGAGCTGCCCGAGTGGCCACCTCCGGAGTCTTAAATGAGTTGTTTAGCAGTTAAAGTTTGAGAAATTCACCGTGCCGTTCGGCGCCACACGCGTGACAATAATTCTCTACAATCTCCGACATCTGCTCGTTAGTTGGGCTCCACGGCGCGGCTCCTCAGACATCCGCAGGTCAGGTACTTGATGGCGGTCACGCTGACGTGCATGAGCGAGCCCAGGTCGAAGAGCATGTGATAGAAGGCGCGGACCGACAGGCCGCCCGTCTCGTCGGCGTACTTGAGGGCCACGATGGGCGTGTACAAGGGGTTGGTCAGGTTGCGGAATCGCGGGCTGCTGGCTTCCATCACCTTCTTGGTGCACTGTGACAAAGGGACAAAGGGCCAGCGGGCCATCGCGCGCTTCATGAAGAAAAAGTCCAACCCCCGAACGAGCGTTGATGACCATCGAAGGGTAACTCTTTTAAACGGCGCCCCCGGGGGGATCTCGGAGCCAACTCGGGCCTTTCCGTGTTTTCGGCGCGCGATATCGGAGGAAAAGCGTCACCGGGAGGCGGAAATATCGCGCCGGTTGTCAGAACGTGAGCCCTTTCGATACGCCGGCCGTCCCCCGTCAACGCCCGCCGACGGGGAGGTCCGGAGGTAGGCGTCGAACGGATCCGGCCCCCGGCCCCGACTCGGACACCCGCCAGTTCAATAAGTGTTCCAAAAGGATGAACTTACTCTGGCTACGTCGTCCGGCGTTTGCCCCAGCGTCTCAAAGATGTCCACGGAAGACGGCAGGTAGACGTCCTTGAAGTAACGCAGCGTGTCCGGGTCGGTTCCCGGGTATTCCTTCCGCCCGACGTCTCGAACCATCTTGGCCTCGAACTCCGTGCGAACGGGGCCGGGCTCGATCATGGACAACCTGAGAAGGAACGGGGCCGGGCTGGATCATGGGCAACCTGAGAAGGAACGCGGCGGCTCCGTATTCTGTACGGACGGCGCTTCTCAAAGCCGTAGACCGTACGCTCGACGAGAACGTCCGCGCAAAAATGATGGGACGGGAGTCAGCGGTTGAAAAATGCTCACGGGGCCGACGTGCCCGTTGGAATCGTCGTTAAACGCACCCAAACGCCGGATCGTCCGTGGATCGAGCGGCAGCGGGGTACCGCCGGGGGAGCGTGGGCCGCCCCCGAAATAGCTTTCCCAACGAATTGCTCCCGGAAGTCGTTTCCTCACGTGGATTGTTGGCTTTTTTCCATGTAAATAGCCCAGATCTGGGACGGTCGGGTTCCTGGCCTCTCTCCTCGCGAGAAAAAGAACCTAGTCGTCTTCCTTCCCGTTTGTTGTTTATTCACTGTTCTAGCTTGCCCGCACCTGACGGTAACCGCGACGCTAAACGAGGACAAACGGTCTCAAAAGGTGGGAACGAACGGCGAAACGTCCCTTTGAGACCCGTCTCACTCCAAAGCTCCTTCGGCACGGAAAACAGCCGTAACCCCTTTGGCGGATTTGTGGCAAGCGGGTGGGCAAAATGACACTTACCTGACGTTGAACTTGAGCAGCTGCACGGCCAGACTTTCGCAAAAGCCCTCCGTGGCAAACTTGGAAGCCGCGTAGACGTCGTTGAAGACCACTCCTGTCGGAAGCCAGGCCAGAGCAAAGGCTAATCGGGTGACCGTTTCCCCAGCGCGATGCTAAATTTACAGCGCGTAATCCCCCAAATAGAAGACGCGCCATTCGATTCGGACTGCTTTACATTCGATTCTGACCGCTTTACATTCGATTCGGACCGCTTTACATTCGATTCGGACTGCTTTACAGTTGCCGCCCCCCTTCCTTTACGGGACGCGCACCTACGCTCACCTTGGAGTCCCATGACACTGCTGACCACGATGATGTGTCCCCCTTTGCGTCTCTTCATGTCAGGCACCACCTCCTTGATCATTCGGATCACACCGAAGAAGTTGGTTTCAAAAACCTTCTTCATCTCCTCGATAGGGATGCTCTCCAGGGGGCCCACCAGCCCGATGCCGGCGTTGTTGACTTGTCGGGGAAAACGATTGCGCATTAACGGTAAAAAAAAAAAGAAATAAAAAGAGCCCGTATTCGTTTCTGCGGCGTGTATCTTGGTAGACATGGCTATTTTCTGTTGCCGCCGTCATGTCTCCTGCAGCTGTCGTGACTCACGGGCGTGACGACCTCATGAACCAATTCGGACAAAAGGACCTAACCGCAGGATGGAAAAGTACGGGGTCTGATAGCGGCGATTGCGTGGACTGATAGTCTACGGACCAGCGCCTACGTCCCCCGCTATCAGAAACGGATTGTTACTTTGCTAGTCCGTTGCCATGTTCCCGGGAAGGGAGATAGCAGCGACCGGACGGACCGACGGTATCTCGACTCCCGCCTTCATCCCCCGAGATCGGAAAGCGTAACCGGACAACAACAACATCCTACTGTATTTATTTTGAGCGTGTACATTGACTTTAGTTTGGGGGTCATGTCAAGCGCCTGGTTTTTATGCTCATTTTTATGGCGGGCGAGCGGCAGGCGCCTTTAACAGCTAGCGCGCCGCCTTTGATTCGGATAAAGGTCGGCGGCGACTCACCGAGCACATCCACGCGGCGGTCCTCGATGCCGTCGATGCAGCGTTTGACCGAGTCGTCGCTGCACACGTCCAGCGCGGCCAGGGAGAGCGTTTTGCCGTAGGCCTCGCCGGCGGCTTCCACCAGCTTGTCTTTGCGCTTCAGGTCCCGCATGGTAGCGATGACTGCGGACGGAGCAGATTCCCCAAGAGGAACTCGCTCGGCTACCTCTACGTACCGTCGACTACCTCCACGTACCGTCGACTACCTCCACGTACCGTCGACTACCTCTACGTACCCTCGACTACCTCTACGTACCGTCGACTACCTCTACGTACCGTCGACTACCTCTACTACCGCCTTCCGTTCGGAGGGAACGGAGAATCCCATTTTGCCAAAATGCGTATTTTTCATTTACTGCGTCGTTCGCCATCAGTCTGTTACTTTTCGCTCAGTGTTTTTTTCCTAACGCGGTCTAGCTTTAGAGCCGGCTATATGCAGTATGTCCGTACGTCGGGTTCGCGCGGGACAAGCGCGCGGGACAAGCGCGCGGCGTTCGCTCTCCCCGAGGCAAAAATAGAGCGGGGATTACGGAGCGGGCGCCGGTAAAGGAGGCTTTAAAAGCCCCTCGCTACAGGAAGAAAAAAGGCAAGAAGGCACCCACCGCGGTAGCGCCTTTCTCGGTCCTTGGCCAGCATGACGGCCATCCTCAGGCCGATGCCCGACGAGCAGCCGGTGATCAGCACCACTTTCTGCCCGCCGCTCGCCATCTCCGTCCGCGACCGCCGTTCTACCTAAGAGGATCAGGCTCACGCGGGCGGGCGGGAGCCGATTAGCCTCCGGCTCTCCCCGTCGGAGGAATCTCTAAAAGAAGACTAGGCGGCGTAACTGGGACCGGCCGGGCTGGACTTTTCTAGACCGCGGAGGAGGGAAAAAGCTCGGGCCGACCGACTCGCGCCTTCCCCGCCACTCATTGGAGCGCCCCCGCCTGCTTTCAATTCCTTCGGCAAAGCGTTGCACATTCCGGGAAAGACCGGGAAAGACCACCGCAAAATCTAAAAAGAAAGCCTTCCTGTCACCGTAATGAAAAGGATTCGCTTACTGTACATTACGCATCATGAGACTTTTTTTTTCAAGGTTTGAAACCTGCATTTTATAGTTCAATATGGTGTATCTGCAGTCCGCCGCTAAAGCGAATGAGCGTGCGGGTTTGAGTAGGAAATGAGTGAACAAGGGCGTCGCTGTAAGCTAGCGCTTCGCAAATAGCGGGGCGGCTCATTAAAATAGCCCGAAAACACGGCAATCGGAATTCCAGGCGGGAATCGGAATTCCAGGCGGGAATCGGAATCTGAGGCGGAATCGGAATTCCAGGCGGGAATCGGAATTCCAGGCGGGAACCCGAATCGCACGGCAGACTCGGAGTCGAGCGCGGAAGCCCCGCTCGGATACGGATACGGCGCGCTCCGAGGAGGGAGCCCGCAGGAGCGAGCCGTCACGTCCGTCGGTCGGAGCCCCGATCCCGGGGACGCGCGGACATATAATCCAGGCCGCAGGGTTGCACCGAGCCGCCGCCGAAGTCCCGGGCGTTGGGCACGAGAGCTCGAAGATCCGCCCGAGATCCCCGGGAGCCCGGAGCGGGCCGGCGAGCGGGAGAGCCCGGAGAAGCGGGAGGAGAGGGGAAGCGGGACGCCTTCTCCCCCCCGTCCTCCGAGGTCCCCCCTTGTCCTCCGGGCTCCCGGCCGGCGCCGGCGAAGTCCCGGGCGTTGGGCACGAGAGCCCGAAGATCCGCCCGAGATCCCCGGGAGCCCGGAGAAGCGGGAGGAGAGGGGAAGCGGGACGCCTCCTCCCCCCCGCGTCCTCCGGGCGAATCGGCGCCGAGGAGCTCGGGCCCGCCGTCGAAGCTCGCCCGGATCGAGCCCTCGACGAAAATCCCGTCCGAGGGAGATCCTTCGCCTCCCGATTCCTCCTCCCCGCCTGAAAGTTCGCCCCGGAGCTTCTCGTAGTCGCAAATGATGGGCGCGGCCCCGTCGGCGGGTCGGGACAGCCCGCCGAGAACCTCCAGGAGGAGCTTTCCGGGATCCCCGTCGGGGGCGCGGGGCTTCGGGCGGGGGGCCGTTTCCGTCGTCTTCCGCGGGAGAGCTTCGGCCCAAGGCAAACGGTCCCCGGGGCGCGCGGGGTCCCGGCCTCCGACGGAATTCACCGCCAGGGTGTCCACGGGCCCGAGGAAGGACTGCAAGGACTCGCCGCTGAAAGGGGGACTCTCCCACAAGCTCTGAAACCAGAAAGGCCGTCTCCGGATTATTTGGCGCGCCGCGTCGTGTCGTTCAGACTTCTCCGGACCTTAGGGTTAGGATTGCCGGCGTGTGAGCGGCTCCTTTTTTTTGCGCGTGTTTTTGACTTCTCCAGCTAAACAAAGGAAGAAGTCGCTACGGGAGTACCCATTTTCACTTTCAGCTTCAATTTTACTCGCCGCCGGGAGGCGCGCCGTTCCAGCGGGCGCAATCGGGCACGTTACCGTTCGACGATCCGAGCGTGTCGGCGTTACGTCGAAACCGCGCCGGCCGGCGCCGCTCTTATTTCTAAATGCGCGTTCGGTCCGTGTTGAAGGCGCCACGTTGCTGTAACCGAGCAGTTGGGAAAAAAAGGTTTAAAACAAAAAAATCCGCGTAGCATCCAGTTGGACTTTTGTCGCCGCCGATTATAACGTCTGGACAGGATCGACGCGTTTTTTCCAACGTAAATGTAGGGAATGCGTTACCGTCGTTTGACCGTACTTTTCTGGCGACCGAGTCAGTTGACGCGATGACGTGGCCTTTTTCGCTCGCGCGACGGTCAAGTTATCTCGACCGTTTTTAATATGGTCGGAAAGGATCCCGTGCGATTTTTGGATCGAGCGCCCGCCTCCCTCGCGACCGTTACGACGCGGTCCGCGAGTGAGAATACGGTGGGCCGAATACATCGACGTACCCGACCCGGTCGCCTTTTTTCCGCCCCGTCGTTCGAGGCGCGGCCAATCGGGAAAAAAGGCTAAAGGGGAACAGTAAGCCAGTTGGCCCACCTACATTGCGCAGGAAGGATTTTCCCGGGTCCGGCAGCAGCGGACCTCGGATCTTCTGGAAGACGTAGGTCCTAAAAAGAGAACCGATAAGAATTCCTCCAATAAGCACGGAGGAAAGAGTTGTCTGGCGGCGCGCTTACCAGTTAGCCTTTCCCGTCCTGAAGACCGCAAGAGCCAGAAGGACGGCAAAGACGCTTCCTGAGACCGTCGCCCCCAAAAGCAGCCACCGGGAGTCTGACAAACAGGGGACGGGATCGGCATCGGCATCGGCATCGGCATCGGGGCGGCGGCCGTAGCGTAAGCCCGGGGAAGAGGTCGCGGGAAAAGCGGGAGGGCCGGCTCTCCTTTTTATTCGCTGCGCTTGTCGAGCGCAACCCACCAGCGGGCGGCGCCGCCGCGGCCCGCCCGACGTCCGAGGTCCAGCGCGCGGCGGGGCTCCACTCGCTCCACACCGATCCCATCGCGTCGTACTCGGAAGGCCGGACCCGAACGCGGCCCTCGTGCGCCGCGCCTCGCCTCAACCGGTCCGGGCTCAACTCGGACCGGCACCGCTGGGCGCCGCCTTCGCAGTATTCCGTCTTTCTGTGCACCGACGCCCCCTGGCGGGAGTGAAGCGCGACTTTGGAGCCCGGCCGCGATATCGCGGAAGCGCTTTTGAAATTGGTCGAAGGCGCGCCGGCGACATCGGTTGGGTTTCCGTTCCCCTCGCCGGCCGGCCCGGCCGCCGCCGCCGCGGCTTCCGTTCCGCGGGCCTTCCTTATGATGCGCTTGGCGCTTCCCTGCCGAGCGGTTTGGACAAAGTGAAAAGGTCACCCACGTCCCAAGGTCCGTCGGCCGCCTTCCACTCCAGATGGTAACGGTAGCCGCTTAAACCCAGCTCGGCGGGGGCCCAGGAAAGCGTGCTCCGCTCGATTTGGGGCTTCCCCGGCGGAGGTAGCTTCACTGCGAACGCGCGCGAAGTCAGCGGGCGGAAGGACGGACGGGCGGAAGGAAGGACGGACGGACGGGCCGAGGCGAGAGAGCGAGACGGGGGCGGGCGCGTCCTCACCGTGACAGCTGGGCCTGTAGCGGTCCAGCTCGGCGGCGGCGGAGCAGCTGAGCCACACTCTCAGCACGTGGAACACCTGAAACTGATTTGGAGGTGGGCAAATCCCAGAGGCCCCGCCGCCTTTTCCGCAAAGAAGCCGCCGGACGACGCCTAAGCGCCGCTCGACCGGCTTCCGCGTCCCACGAGTTTCCGGGGCCCTTTTTTGTCCCCATGACGTCGGGCCAAATAAGATGGCAAAAAAAGGATGCCCAAGCGCTCATTTTGTCTGAAAAAAGGCAACTCAATTTACTTCGACGTCATTGCTTCGCGCCGTGGCGCCAAAGCGCTACTTCTGTCCCAAAAAAAAGCCACTTCGAAAGCACCCCTTTCGCCCAAATAACCCGCTCGGCTCATTTGAAACGACGTCATTGTCCATAAGACGCCCCGCTCGAGTCGGCGAAGCGGTCCGAAGCGACGGCGGGCGAAAGGGACTCACGTTGCCGTCCCTGCCGAAGACGAGCGAGCACGTCCGCAGCGGGGAAGGCCCGTCCGGCGGCCCCAGACGACACCGAGACTCGTATCGACGTTTGCTGAAAGAAAAAGAAGCCGCGTGGGACGCGACGCGTCTTCCCGTCCGAATGCGTGGGACGTCAGTCGCGGCGCGGCCCGAAGTGAAATGGAAGGCCCAAGTCTACTGGAGGCCACGGGCTCGCTTCCTGCGCCGTGTCGTTCGAGCGCCGCGTGGCGCGGCCTACGTCTTTGGATCCCGACGCGCGCGACGTTAGCCGCGGCGCGGCCTAACGTTAGAGCGTTTCTATCGACTTGGGCGGAGTTGGGGCTCGCGCCGAGCGCTTGCCGCGTTGGCTTCCTTACGGCGAAAGATTGATGCTTTTGGCGTGAACGGCGCAGGCCTCGGCGCCGCCGCCCGCCTCCGAGCTGTTCCAGACGCAAGTGATGGTCCGGTTGTAGTCGTTTAAGCAGGTCAGATCTAGGAGGACACGCAAAGAGGAGGGGTTCTGCCGTTTAGTGGGGAAAGCCCATTTCTTAGACTCTTTCCACCGGGGCTTTTGATCAACCATCAACTCGGTCGGCGGGCGCTCTTTTTGCCGGCTGGAACACCCTCCGGCCGAAACGCGGGGTTTCTTCCACGCCTCTTTTTGCCGGCCGGAATATCCCCCGCCCCCGAAACGCTTTTTGGGACTCCCGCTTCCGGCCGGGGTCCCCGACAGAGACGGGACCTACCGCTATTCTGACGTGCGGGACATTTATGTCCGGCGGCGGCGGCGGCGGCGAGCCCGACCCACGCCGCCAGAACAACAAAAGGGGTCCTCATGCTCGCTCCGCGTGGGGCGAGGAACTTCCTGCTTCCTTCTCATTCTGCGCAAAACAAAAAAAAAGACGCACGGGTGAAGGAAAGCGAGTGGAAGCGCGCTTTCCGGCATCCGCTCCCACGTGCGAAGCCAACACCCGTTAGGTACTTTTATTTCAAAAAAAGATGGCGTCTCACGGCGGCCCGGCCTCCCCCGCCCCTACGCCGCGTAGCGTACCGCCGCCGGTGCCTGAGCGCGCGCGCGTTTGGGAAATGAGCCGTCAGCCTGAGCGCTTTGAGTACTTTTGACATCATGCCGTTTATATCGCCGACGGACGGACAGACGGGTAGATCTATTATTTATAGATGGATGGATAGAAAAGAAAATGACAAGTTGTGCTATTGGTTAGTGAGCGAAAGCCGAGATTTCCCAGGGTACCCGAAAGTAGCGGAAGCCAGACGTGACAAATGTGGTGAAAATGTGACTTGAGGCGGGGATGATTTCCTGGGGGGTTTTTTTGTTTCTTTGCCGGGAGGAAGTCGCGAGCCGCACTAACCTGTTTGCGCGGTTCGGGTTAAGAAGAAAAGCAAAAAAGAGGTCAGTACGTTCCGTTAGCCGCTTCCGTGGTTTTCGAGCGGATCCGCTCGGGACCCCGCTGATTTTTCCACTCCCCCGCGCGCATCCGCTCCATCGCTTTGATTTCATTCGAGAAGTTGCGCGCGGCGGCCGCGCGAGCGCGAGCCCGACTGGCGAGACCGGCGAGCCCTTCCCCGTCTGATTCCCAAACGGAAAGTTACTCGCTTCCCCTCGACGCACTCTCGCTTCCTCTTTCGAAGGCCGGCGCTAAAAATTCTATCGAGTCAACTTAAGTCAATTTGATATCGAGTTGATATGAAAATATATTCTCCATGTGTAGTACTGACAAACGTTGGTGCAATTACACATGTTAAAATGGGATTTAGAGCTCATTTATCTTGGTTTCTACTCAAAGCTACTCGTATTGAATGGATCCTTATCAAAGCTCTCATTCGATTCAAATTCATATTTACCTTTATATTTTTATGACGTTATATTTTATGCATAGAAATAGATGTGTATCTGTACGTATGCACATACACATATACATATATATATATGAAGAATAATATATCATATTTCCATGTGCATATTTATTTCATGCAAAAATGTACTCAATACCAAGCATAGCGAAATGTGATTCATTGATTCAATGTCAAGGAAGTAGAGTATTGTCACATTTTTTTAAGAGTCCGGACATCAAATCCAAGACACTTCGGAATTAAATCCATTCTTAAGTGCATTAAGGAACTTATTTACCAGATACTTAAGGATTAATTTGATACTTAAGTATCTTGTATGTCTGGACTCTTGAAAAAAAAAGTGACAATGCGTCCCGGCAATGAATGAGTAAATAACATTGCTTGTCTATTCAGTTGAGTGAATGCAATGTTTTTTGTCGTTCAAATCCAAAATGCCCAATTGCTGCTTTAGCAAAGCAGCCCCACATGATACTTGATGTAGCTCGTTTTTGGTGTTGTTAAAAAAGACAAAATACGATGAGTGTCGGTTTCCAGTTCATTTCCGCTCTCAAATTCAAGCACCCGTGATTACGATTTAAAAAAAAAAAAAAAAAAAAAAACGTCCTGTTTTGTTTGCTGTGGTGTTTTTCTTCAGGGCTCCGATAGGCGCCAATTTGACACGATTACTACAGTCCAGAAAGTCGGATTAGCGAGTGGAAATTTCCACCGGTTAAACATTTAGAAACTTACCGACTCGGCGGAGCTGTGAACGAACTTCCGACGCGATTTCCATTCGTCGCTGAGCGACGGAGAGGAAAAGATGGGGAGGGCGCGGCTTCTGTGTGACCGCGCCCACAAACCGATGCCCCTACGCCCACAACGGAATCACACAATTCTCGTTGGGATTTTTGTTGCATTTTGTGCTCCCGCGAATCCCCTTTGAAACATATTTCGTCGTGTATGTGTATGCATTTAAAAAAAAATCCAAACGATTGCAGTGTAACAATAATAATAAACAGGTATCGGACGATTAAATCATCTGATAAAATGTTGATGATTTCACGTCATCCCAACTGGAAGTAGTCTTCAACGTTTGGAATCCTTCCGTGACATCTTTTTGTCTTTGTATTTTAGATGCATCTATTTTTTTGACGGTACTTGAGTTCGGCCGCGATTTGCGCTACACGGATGTATTGGGCAGTCAAATGGACCGAAATAAGCCCCTGCCAAGCCAAACGTAGCTCCGGATATACATAGAACAGAACTTTGAATCGACATTTTGTTCGAAGGCATATAGACTGCGATTCTCCGCCGCCAAACAATGGCGATAAAATCAAACACGTTCCATGCTTCCTTTAGCAACTTGACCTAAACGACCGGAAGGCTCCGCGTAATATTCGGCAACGTTCCCACCTCGGAACCTTTGCATCCGCGGAGTGTTTTTTTTTTTTTTTAACCCTTTTAAACGACGCACGCTGTGAGCTAACCGGATGTTGACATAAACGTGCACACGTCGACGGCGTGGCTTTCGTTTGGTCGTTGTAGGCGCTGCGGTCGCAGTTTGGAGCGAGCGAAACTTGTTGAATACCCGAAGATGTCCGCGTCGCTGATAAGGAGAGGACTGGAACTTCTGAGCAACGACATTCAAAGTAGGTGCCGCTAGCCGGCTGAGGTTAGCGTCGGAGGCTCGTCGCAAGCGCCGCGATTCGACTCAAGCGCCGCGATTCGACTCTCGTGCGATGGACGTTCCCTCTCCGGGTTTTATACGATCGTAGGAATTCGTAAGCGTTAAACGACCGACCCGCGTGTAGGACGAGCTGCGGGAAATGGAAGATCCGGGTACTTTTATGACGTCGACGAGTAGCCGCCATTTTGCTCCATGGGGAAAATCCATCCCAGTATGTTGTGGCGTCCTAAAATGTCGATTTTATGCCCATTGGTGTGTCTGTTTTGTTTTTTTTGAGGCTGGTCGAGTTCATTGAAGATAAAACTGTTATTTGGGGGCGGGGGGGTCGTAAGTCGGAACGTGGATCTGTTATACTACGTTTTTTAACACATTGTCTATAACAATAACTCTTCATTTTTGAATGATCTGGTTAATTGTCGAGTAAAATAGTTTTAGGTTCATAACAAAATTGCAGTCTTAGATCTGTAACGTCATGTATAATAGTAATTTCATCGATTGGAATGATAAAATACATAAATGTGTTATAACACAACACCAGTAGTTGAACGAATGAATTTGCACTTATTGAATCCAATAAATGTATCTAATTTTCCACAGAGCTATCAACACTCTGAAAGACAGCTAAATATAAACACAGTGAAAGTATCAATGATTATTGCGCTCTGGTAAAAGCACGCTCTATATTCTGTATATTTATTTCATATATGCACCTAAAAGAATGCCTATTAACTCATTCGGCCATTTTCCCAGCCCGTTCCGCTACTTTGCGACCCCGCGATGGGAAAGTCGGCGAGGTTCTCGCGAACGCGCTTTTGAATGGCGGCGTTTTGGTTTGCCGGCAGGCGCCGGGGCCAAGGAGCGGCGGGGCGCGACCCGGCGGATCAAGCGGCGGCGGGGCGGCCTCGGACCCGTCGGGAGCAAAGCCGCCGTCGGGGACCGGCCGCTCCAGTGCGCCCTGGGTCAGTACACACCCGTCCCGTCCCGTCCCCGGGCGCCGCTCTGGCTTCCGCTGGAGTCCGTGGATCCCGGGGGCTTCCGGCGCTCGCTTTCTTGCTTTTCCCCTTCTTCGAAAGGAGCCACTAAAAACGCTCAAGCCGTCCACTTTCGCTTTTCTAGTCGTGTCGTCGGCCACTCTGGTAACAGGTGACCTTTGCCCTTCGGGGTTACGCGTCCAAGGTTTACTAGGAACCGCCATAGCAAAGTCACCGGCGACTTTGGCGCTCGATCGCCGACGTTTCGCCGCTCGGAGCATTCGTTGGCACGGAATCCATTTTCGACACGCGCCGGGTGACCCGCAAAGGAACGTTTGAGATAACCGACGACCGTAGTTTGGAAACCTTCGGGTCTCCCGTCGCGTCGGGTAAACTGGCGCCGACCTTCTCCGTCGAGCCCCTAAAGTCAACGGCGCGAAGCGCATTTAGGCTCACTGATCGCTCCGACGCGCGAGAGCGACGGGTGACTTTTGCTAGAGCGCTACCTAAAAAAACCTCGGACCGATAAGGGCGGAGGGTCCGCGTAATCCGTTCCTCGGAGCCGTTATTAATAACGGACGACTTTGGCGCGAGGCGTCCGTCGCCGCGCCCCCCGCCGTTCCGCGGCCTCCGCCGGAAAAGCGAGAGCGCCGCCCAGAGGAGAGACGCTCATCGTGACGATCGGCCGTCCGATTTTTAGACGAGTTCCGGAAGAATAGGAAAAAAAGTCCGACGGCGGCCAACCTGCGATACTTCGCCGGAAGCGCCTTCAAGGCCGCCGAGTCGGACGCGATCAAGGTGAGCGCGCGCGCGCGAGCGAGCGCGCCGGAAAGCTTTCCTCCGCCGTTTCTGAGCCGGCCGGCCGGCCGGCGCGTCCTCTCGTTCAGATCCAGGACGGCGACGCGGGGAGGCGGGCCCGCCGTCCGCCCGACCGGCCCGCCCCGCAAAAGCCCGAAGGGACGCGCCCCGTTTTCACCGAGGAGGAGTTCCAGAAATTCCAGGAGGAATATTTCGGCAGGGCCGCGGGAGAAGAGAAAAAAGGGAAACGCTCCGCTTCGGATTGAATGCCGCAGCTTTCCGTTTTTGGAGAGCCGAACGGCGCGTCTTCGGCGTTAAGACTTTTTTTCCCCCCTTCGTTCGACGAGAAACGCGATGAACCCTTGTGGCGCGATGATGGAAATTCCTTTTTCATCCCCTCTCTCATACCAAAAGAATCAACGGGGGGGAGGACATTTCCAGCAGATGATTAAGACATTTGTATGTGATTACAACTTGACATTTTGTGTGCAAAAATAAACGTTGTCCATTTTGGGGTCTATGAAACCATAGCTACAACTTTTCCGATGTATTGATGTTCTTGTCTGCCATTTACGCAACATCCGCTCAAACTATGCCAGCAAACAAAAATCGGTTACTCTTCAAGTCGGTAGGCGGCGCTAGAGACCGTTAAAGACGGCGTAGCTTTTTTTCCATGTATTGCGGGCGTTAGTAAACGGAAGCTACTTGAAGGGGAAAACATTACAATTATCGTGCCTAAAGAAGAAATATAACCTGCAAGAGACATCGTCGAGGATGGAAAATCCATATGGAAAAGCTGGTGTTATTTTTCTTATTTTAGTCTGACTTAATGCGAAGGGAAAAAAGTCCATCGGTGTGAAATGGAGCGAAGCCGCAATAGCCGAACAGATGTCGCGGCACGTGTAGTAGCGGTGACTGTCCACCAGGGAGCGGTGTACGCCGACGCGCGATTGCGCTTTTTGCCACGTAACGATTGCTTCATTCGACGCCCGTAATTAACCTTGAAGAAAGGCCAGGCGGGCGTTTCCGCGCGATATAATACGGAAGACCGACACGAAATCAACCATTCGCGACATGGATTAGTCACGAGTTAGGTCAATTCGTTTTTCGAGACTAGTGTCACGCGAGGTCGGGTTAGCTCGTCGTTGGAAGTAGCGCGTGCGCGTGGGCCGCTCGCGCCCGAGCACTCCGTTCTCGGTTTCGTTCGCGAGCACGAGCACGCCGGCGTGCCCCTCGTTATTTGCTCGCGCCGGCTCGCTTTTCACGCAGCTTTTCAATCGAGCGATTCATCCACTTGGCTCGCGCCATCTTAACTCTTTCGGTGCCGGCCGGCGTCTTTCGAGGGCGACGGAATCTCGTATCGCGTGGCGATGGAGACATTGGTGGCACCAAAAACAAAATCCTACCTTTGCCGTACTTTTTCGGACCAAAAAAAAAAGTGTGTTTTCTGCGCGACAGTTGCTTTTGTCACCCCGAAACCGCGGCCTCGCGGACGGCTCGATTTCGTCCACCGGCTTAGGCCGACTCCCGTCGCGCAAACTTCTCGCGGCGGGACTTTGAGTTGACGAACAGCTTGGATCCGGGAGCTAAACGTGACAGGAAAGCTTTCGTTTTGCTGCGGGGAAGCATTTTATTTCATCCGAAACATCTGCAAAATTGCAGTATTGAAAAAGTTGTTTTCCTTACAGAGTGAAAGTCGACGGACGGACGGACGTCCGCCTGCCGCCGTTTTCAAAGTAGAAAGATCATTTCTATCGACCGGGCCGCGAGCCTCTCAAAGTCGGCCCGAGTCGGGCGGGCGAGAATGAGGCCGCGCGCCCGGGGGGCCGCCGGGGTCATCTATCCATCCGTGACACACACACAAAAAAAAATAAAGCGCGCGCACACACACATGGCCGATTAAGAACCGGCACGCGAGCAGAGTAGAGTATTTTCCGTGACGAACGTTCCAAAGAAGCCTAAAACAGATACGGAACGGGGAAGAAAAGTGAAAATCCGCGAACGAGGGAGGCCCTTTTCCGGACCGGATGAAGGTATCGCTACGGGGAACGGGATTTGCGCTTTTTGCCGTGGGCTTCCGGCGGGGAAAACCCTCCAGAGTACTCCAGCAAACTGGAGGCACCGGCGCCTGGGGGGGGGGGGACCTCATTGTGGCCTTCGAGTCCAATTTTGCATACGCTATCTTATCCCATCTCCAAAAGCTTGGAGCTCGGCCCAGGTACTTATCACGCGGCCCTTTTTCCCCCCTTCTTGAAATCTTCAAGTATTTTGCACAAGAGTTCCGAGCGCCCCTACTCGGGGGCGCCGGCCGTCTTCCGGCGGTGGCGCCGGCGGACCTCCTCCGCCAGATCCTTGAGGTACTGGATCTCCCGGGCGATGGCGCGAACCCGCTCGGCCAGCTCCCGGTTGCGGCTCTCCAGGGCCTCGCGCTCCACGTTGAGCCGCTCCTGCTCCACGCGCTTCTTCTGGCGGTAGCGCGTGGCCGCCGTCTTGTTCTGCTCCATCTTCTTCAGCTTCTTCTCAGAGGCCCCGGGGGCCGGGCGGGCGTAGGGTTTGGCGCGGGGGGAGCCGGCCCAAGACTCCACGCCCGAGTCGCTGTCGCCCGCCGACGCCTCGCCGGCGCCCCCCGGCGAGCGGGGCCGGGACCCGGCCGCGCCCTCGGCGGGGGGCGGGTCCTCGTCCCGAGGGCCCGCGAGGGACTCCGGGCCCGGATCGCCCGGGTCGCTCAGGTCCATCTTCTCCGACATCCAGTCCGCGAAGGCGTCGTCTGCGGACAGGTCGGTGCTTTGGTTAGCTCCCCCGTCCGGCGCTTTGGTTAGCTCCCCCGTCCGGCGCTTTGGTTAGCTCCCCCGTCCGGCGCTTTGGTTAGCTCCCCCGTCCGGCGCTTTGGTTAGCTCCCCCGTCCGGCGCTTTGGTTAGCTCCCCCGTCCGGCGCTTTGGTTAGCTCCCCCGTCCGGCGCTTTGGTTAGCTCCCCCCGTCCTCCGCTCCGAACGGCCCCGAACCCTTTCCGTTAGCCTAGCCTAGCCGCGTAGGTAGAAATAAATAGGGCTGCGCAAATACGTCCAAAATAATCGTCGCCGCCGTTGCGGTCAATATTGAAACAAATAAGTGAAAAAACAAAAAAATAACTAACTTCTTCACTGGCATCCAAGTGAAATATAATAGATAAAAACTATGACAAAAACAAACAGGCTTTAAAGTATATAAAAACATCTGAAATTCAAAGACGTCAAGAAAAAAGTCGGCTAACACCGAGTCACAAGATTGACTCGGGTTCCACAACGGGCCCACCCCGGGGGCGCCGACGACGCCGGGGAAACGGCAAGTCTAATTGCCATAAAATACGAGCTTTTTTTTTGGGGGAAACTTCAGGCACTTGGATGCGCTCTTTTCAGTTTTCCACTAAGCCGCGGCCCGTAGAAACGCCGGCCGCGCGCAGATGCGGAAAGTCGATTTGGATGGCACGGAGATATCACGGGCGATGCGCGCGCCGTTCCCGTCGCGAAGGCAAAGGTAACAGTAGCCGGTAATAGGTAGTAATAGGTAATAGTAATAGGTAACGGAAGCCGGCTCACCTCGGGCGTGGGCCAGGAGCAGGTCGTCGGGGAGCAGCCAGGGGAGGGCGTCGGCGTCCGACCCCGCCCCGCCGTCCGGGAAGTAGGGGGGGCTCTCGGCGGGGGCCGGGGCCGGGGAGGGCCAGGGAGAAGCCGGGAGCTCCCCCCAGAGCGAGCGGGAGGGGGAAAGCGCCTCCTCTTCATCCGGGTCCGGAAAGGGTCCGGCGGGGTCAGCCGTCAGAAACCAGGGCCCTGCGGACGCGCGGCCGTTTACTCCCAACCCGTTCCCAGCCTTCCCCATTCTTTACCCGCGGATAAAAAGCTCTTTTTCGTCCCCCTTAGGAAGTCGCGGCGCCTATTACTATTACTAACCCTAACCCAAACTATTTTCATGGTTTGCAAACAAAACGCGGCCGGGCCGACGCCACCCGCCGCTTTGCCATCTACCGCGGCGAGGGAGGGCGGCGCGGCTTCGGCCGAGGCTCCCTTTGTGGGCGTCTTGCCGTTTACCATAACGCGCCCCAAACCGGGCGCCGGTTCCTATCGAATCGACCTTCGGCATCCAAACGAATAGCGTTTGGAATCGGGACGCGCGCCCTTCCCGGCATCAAAACGCAAAAGGGCGGCGGCGGGCGGCCGGCGCGTACCTGAGCACAGGGCCTCCACGGCCTCCAACGCTAGCGTCATGGCCGCGGCGCTGGAAGGCCAAGGCGGGTACAGACGGGCGCCCGGACCTTCTCCGCTCCGGACCTTCCGGGCTGCTGTCGACTGCGGCCGAGCTGAGGGGGGTCGCCGAGAGACACCTGGGGACAGAGCCGCAAATATCCGTTGGGTCCCGCGCCGACCCGACCCGACCCGGGGCGATTGACCGATCGGGGTCCCGCCCGTTTCGCCCTTGGTTTTTTGACTTTGGTGCCCTCCGACCGCTTGTGCGCCAGTAGCGCCGTCTTTCACGCCGCGCGGCCCGCTCGTTCCAAAATTGCCATTTTTACAAGCAGTAATTAGGCGGCGATGCAAGCGGCCCATTTGGATGTCAACGCGTAACACGCGCTTAACGCGGCCCGTTTCAAAAAAAGCATCGACCACAGAGCGCACCGGAAATTAAGCGCAAATGTGCTCGGCGGAGTGCGCGCGACGCCTCGTAACGCACGCCGACGCATGGAAAAAAATTGCGTACTTATGTACTCTACGCACTCCGTTGAGCTAGACAAAACATGAGTATACTGTAGATACACACGCGCTATATATACTTATATATGAATATACATACGCACGCACACATATATACCTAAATACGCACGCACACACACATTACATATATGTGTGTGTGTATATTTCTAATTCCAACATGGCAGTAAAAACCAGATGACGCTTTCTGAAAATGATCTTTCTCAAAGCTTTAGCAGGAGGTAGGCTTCCCTATTAAAAACGCAAACAAGATATTTTAGCAAACTGGTTTCACTTCATTTTTTCTTAACGTTCTCCTCACTCTTCCCTTCTCTGATTGGCTGACGAGTTAAAAAAAAAAAAACAATTCATGGGCAGGACCAAGTTCCAAGACGTCAACGTGTCATAATGAGCGTCATTACTTAAACGCAGACGCCCATTTGTTAAAAAAAAGGATAAAACTCGATTGAAGTTGATATAAACGATTGTTGTTATTATGATATGAATCTGAGCATTTGTAGAAACGACGAGCAGAACGACGACCACTTGTGGCATTGTACGAGTATTGCAAACGTATTGCTACAAGTATTGCTCCCGGGTTAGAGTAATTTCTCCTCGGGATGACTAAGGCCAAAAGTATTATGTATCTTTTAATGAAATCTAAAACCGGCGCAAAAGAGCGTCCAACTCGTCATGCCGGTTTCACGTCACGAGAAAGTCGTTAAACGGCTTAACTGGCACGCGGGGGAGGGGAAGCTCATTTTAGCCCAACCTTAAACCGACACACGGTCACGTGACGTCGGCCAAAGCAGCCCGGCCCCTACTTCTCCCGAGTCCAATTCCTAATTTGGTCATGTCGAAGACCGGTGACCGCGCCTCCCGGAAGTACCGTGCCCGCCATTTCCCAGTCAAGCGGTCGGACGAGCTTTCCGCCCGTGAGCCTGCGCGCCATTTTGACTGCGCCACGTTGACAACAACTTCACGTACACACACAGAATAACGAAAAACAGGATAAAAAGCCGACGAATGACACGACAGTCGGTTCGCGCCTTGGTTAGCGAGTTTTTAAAAAGCGTATTTAAACCCGCGAGTCAAACGAAGCAATTTATGACGGCGAAAAGTTGCGACTCCCAAACTGCTCGTGTTGGAAACGGGAAACGCACGACACATCCCGTGTAAACTTTGATCGACGGTCTTACGCGAGTTAACATCGAGGTTAAAAATCCAGCATGGTACAGCAAAATAACGTATGTACTTACGCCATTTTGCCAGAAATCGCCGGTGCACTTCGCCGATGCCCTGCCAGTTAGATGCCGCTGCCCAGTGGAACGCCGCCCGCCTTTAAATAGCCATGTTGATGCTTGGCAGCTGACGACGGCGAACCCGACGGGAGACGCGCTGACAACGACGGCGAACCCGACGACGAGCGAGGAACCTTGTGAGGAAGCCGTGCCCGCAGCGGGCTATAAAGGGCCGAAGCACTACGCAGTGTATCCCTCCGCTAAAGGAGTGTTTGGATATACACGCTGCGGCGCGTGTGCCCCCCCCCCGTATAAACCGGTCAATGTGAAACGTCATCATTGTTCAGCGAAAATCATACCGTATGCGCAAATAACACATTTCAGATTGTTGTATTATTTTCGTCAGCCGCGACTTCCAGTGGACAAAAATAGCAACGACCACCTAAGCGTTCGAAATGAAGAATAATTTCGATATTTTCAACAACGAAAAAAATGATCTGAATTTCAAGCGCAACTTCATCTTTCAGACTACCGAGGGGGGAAAAAAACGACGTTTGAACTTTCTTTAACAGTGTTCCAATACTTCTGCGGTCTGTCTCGTTTTGGTGTAACAGCGACTTGGCGCGGTCACATGTGCATTACGTTCACGTGGCAACGTGACCGCTAGACGGTGCAAGAAACCACTCGAGACACACATCGAAACTCTTTACAGGGGAATGGGGATTTTTCAATACGATCTGTGGCTAGAGTTCCTTCATTAAAAAACAAGAAAACAAGAATATAGTGTTGTCATTTTTCTGAAAGCATCAGAGCGTGGTTGACTTTTTCAAATTAATTTATTATATTTTTTCCATAGAACCTCTGTGGTTTTTGATGGTTAACAATACATCCAGTCATTTCAATAAGCACGAGTTGAGTTCATTTGCAAAAGTTTTTCTTTTCCTGGCGTTTTTCATCCCATCACCAAAAAACAAAACAAACAAAAAAACGTCTTTGAGGGCGGGGTAACGTGGCGTCATCCTCTTGGACCGCGCTCTCTCTCTCTCTCTCTCTCTCTCTCTCTCTCTCTCTCTCTCTCTCTCTCTCTCGCTCTCTCTCTCTCACACTCACACTCTCTCACACACACACACACACACACACACACACACACACACACACACACACACACACGCACACACACACACACGCGCGAGAAAAAAATCAACGAGACAAAATCATAATAAAAAAATAAAACTATGTGAGCAGGTACAATCAGTGCAGGCACGGACAAAGGGGGTTCGGAAAATCGGAATCCGTCAAAAGCAAAAAGGAACTTTCACACGCCTTGTTGCTCAGGCTTTCAAGATGAAGCTGTCAATATTCAGCTTTTTATCGACAGTGACAAACAACAGCCCCTTTCACGTATTTGATCAAAAACCTTTTCGCGCAGAATTTCGTCGACTTCACGCGACTCGGCCGTTACGGTAGACAAGAACTCAGAAAATTCCGGGGGTCGGCCTGAGAGCCGCGAGATTGCAGATGACTCCCCGCCCGTGCCTTTGGCGCAGAACTCCGCAAAGCCGGCGGAAACAAGTCACTACCCCGAAAGACAGGAAAATTGCGCGGAGCTCCGTCACCCGGCGGCCGTTCCTCCCTTTCGCGCAACTAAATGACTTTTATGGGCAATTCCGCGCCAACGGCAAGTGTTCCGCAACCTCTTTTATATTTACTACCTTGAAAACGGGAATTTTCGAGGGTGGACTCGGAGCAGCGGTTCCACGCAAATGAAGTTGGCTCCGGGGGGCCTTTTTGCTCCCTCGCAAGCCGGGCCGAAGTTGGCTCCGATGGCCGTTTTGCTCCCTCGCAAGCCGGGCCGAAGTCGGCTCCGATGGCCGTTTTGCTCCCTCGCAAGCCGGGCCGAAGTCGGCTCCGATGGCCGTTTTGCTCCCTCGCAAGCCGGGCCGAAGTCGGCTCCGATGGCCGTTTTGCTCCCTCGCAAGCCGGGCCGAAGTCGGCTCCGATGGCCGTTTTGCTCCCTCGCAAGCCGGGCCGAAGTCGGCTCCGATGGCCGTTTTGCTCCCTCGCAAGCCGGGCCGAAGTCGGCTCCGATGGCCGTTTTGCTCCCTCGCAAGCCGGGCAATGCGTCAGCCGTTTGCGGCACTACCTTTCCCGCGCACGGCGGCGTGGGTAAACATCTTATTTTAACGGGAGCCGCTAAATGTGAGCAGCAGTTCAAGTAGACTTTCAAAGTGAATTTACCGCCCGGGGAGTCGGAAAACCCGCGGGTCCAGGTCCACAAAGTGGAAGAAACCCCCTGAAAAAGGCCGACTTTGATGGACGTTAGCGGGTGACGTGCTAACTTTACGCTGCCAATTTGGGGAAGCGTTCGCCCCGCCCAGGGATTCCAACGGGCGCCGCGAAAGGGGCTGAATCGGGCATGTCCGAAGCCGGTCTTCGAGGGCCGCCCGTCCTGGAGGGCCGCCCGTCCCGCGCGCCTCGGAGGTTTCCGTCGACGTGCCGGGCGGCCCCCCGGGACTGGCTTTGGACACGCCTGGCCTAAATGTTATTTTGTCTCATTTGGAACGTTTCCCCCCCAAAACAAACAGCGTCCTAAAAAAATAACCCTGTTAAGGACCAAAGATTGGAACCCGTCGCAAGACAAATCAATAAGGTGCATTCACACTGTTAAAGAACACGGAAAAAGGAGCCTCGGACACGGCCCGTCGCGGCCCGGGACGCCGGGACCGACGGGACGCCAAAAATGATGGCCCCGCCGACGTTATGGCCTCGGGGGAGGTAACGGGCGCGCGAGCGGACCTCCTTTCTGACGGCCCGCCTCCAAAGATACGGACGTCCTTTCTGACGGCGGGCCGAGCGGACGCCGTCTCAACTCAATTTCCATAGAGGCGCACGCGCCGACGTTTCCACCTTAAGGGAAAGTTCAATCACGCTAGAAAACCCAATCGACGGTGGCGCGAAACGCCGCGGCCGCGCTTACGCTCCGTTGCTGACCGGGGCTCGCCTCGCCGTTGGGATTTACCGCCGCGTCCCCCCGGCGACCCGAGCTCTCCGCATCCCCCGAACGCCGTACCCATTTCTTCGCAATACGAGCAAAAGTACGGGGACGCCTCGCGAACCCGACCGACCGCCGTCCCCTCTTCTGTCGCCGCGGTAACCGATCGCCGCCGTTTTCCGTCGAGCCCCGGCCCGCGCCGCCGCGGTAACCAAGCGACGTCCTTTCCTGTCCTCCGTCGTCCTAGTAACCACCGAGCGCCCCCCCGTCGGCCTTCCGTCGGCACGTCGACGCTAACCGCGGCCCATATCGCCGTGGTAACCGACCGCCGCCCTTTCTTGTCGCCACGGCGACCGACATTGCGCGCACGTTCGTTCGCGTCCAACAGCGGTCTTCTGCTCGATGCCCTTCGGCGTGCGTCCGACGGCCCAGCGACTCGCAAAATAGCCTCGGCCCGAGAGCCGGCCGCTTCATTTCCGCCCCCGTCGTGTCTCGGCGTAGCCGATCGAATCCCGGGCAAACAGATGCGACGTCTTTAGACGGACCGGGGTGTCCTCTACCGGACGGACGGACGGATGCTAATGAAGAGCGGCTCTCGGGAGGAAAGGGGCGGGGAGCATCAGAGGAACGCGAGGCAACGCTATCAGCTAGCCTCTCACTGAACGAGTCAAAGTATAGACGGCGAAAAGCAATAGACCGAGATGGGGGATATGCATTTTTTTGGCGGTGGGGTGGGGGGGTCCCTAGGTAGCTAGCCGGCGGCAAGAGTCCAAAAGACTAATGTCCACTA
This sequence comes from Hippichthys cyanospilos, assembly GCF_059441005.1. Lineage (NCBI taxonomy): Eukaryota > Metazoa > Chordata > Actinopteri > Syngnathiformes > Syngnathidae > Hippichthys > Hippichthys cyanospilos. The sequence goes on along the minus strand of NC_142375.1, from coordinate 24,425,294 downwards.
CAGTGGAGCAAAATGAATAAAGTGGCTTTCAGGAGGCTACGGATCGGCGGGGGGGGCTAGCTTTCCACCCATTCAAACTAGCTGCTGGCTAGCTTTAAAAGAGAGTCAAAAGATACGCCAAACGTCTACCGCGGCGGACCGAAAGAAATCAAGCGGCTTTCAGGAGGATATAGACTTTCGGGGGGAGGGGGCGACCTAGCTCGCTAGCGGCTAGCTCCAATGAGTCAAAAGCTAGACGCCAAAAAGCTAACGTCCGCGGCGGCGGCTAAAGCGCCTTTCGGGAGGATGCGGATTTCTTGCGCTGGGATCCGGCGATCTAGCTTAAAGCTAGCCAGCATTCAAGCTAGCTCGAATGAGTCAACGGAGCGAAAACTATGGTCCGCCGCGGCGGACACGAATATAGAATGGCTCTCATGCAGCTTGAGTTCAACCGGAGCGACTAACTCAACCGTCGCGATAAGACGTTCTCCGATACCGCCGCAAATACGCACCGGCGATTCTCAAGGCAGCAGAACCTCCCTTAAACACGCACGGACGCCCATTCGTGACTCACGGCTGATTAGCGTCGGCGCGGACGCACGCGGGAGGGGCAAAAGCTCCCCGGGACGCACGCTCAAAGAGCGCCGAGCGATAGGCGCGCGCTCCGGCCGGCCGAGACGGCGGGAGCGGCGGAGCCCGGGGCGTCCGGGCTCAGCGGGCGTAGGGGTTCTCCAGGAGGTAGCGGTAGCGTTGGTAGTGCTCCATCATGTAGCCGGGGGCGTACATGTGCTCCTTGGGGTCCGCCGGCGGGTACTCCTGCAGCGAGCCGTCGAACCAGCCGCCGGTCCGGATGAGCTGGCGGATGTAGCCCAGGTCGCGCTTGTCCTGGTAGTCGCCCCAGCGCGGGAAGTCGCCGTTCTGGGCCGACACCAGCTTGTAGAGGATGCCCCGGGGCGTGAAGCACCAGGAGCAGTGCCAGCCGGCGAAGTGGAAGGGGCTGCCCAGGGACCACTGCACCAGGATGTGGCCCGTGCCGTTCTCGTACTTGCGGAAGGCCGGCATGGTGTAGTACTCGCGCCGGCGCAGCTTGATGCCGTCGCCCTCGTAGACGGCGCGCAGCATGCCCGTCGTGCAGCCCGACACCACCTCCAGCGAGCCCAGCTGCTTCCAGAAGAAGCCGTACAGCGACTGCACGCACACGCACGCACGCACGCACGCACGCACGCAGGCAGGCAGGGGTTGGTCTCGTCGGCGCCGGGCCTTTCCGCGCTAGCCCCCGACAAGGCCGTCGCCAGGAGCCGATCTTGCGCGCGACCGTATAAAAGCCTGGATTTTCTCCCCGGAAAGACCCTCGTGGCACCGCGGTACAAATGGCGCCGCAAATCACGCAAATTCCTTTCCGGACTCCAACGTACGACGTCGCCGCCGCCGTACGCGTCGTGGTTGGAGATGCGTTTCGATCGTTTATTGGTAGGCCGGCTCGCCCGCAAACCGGACCCTAGTTTTTAGCGCCGACGTTCACTGTGCTCTTGCGCTTTTCGTCTTGAACTCATTTCATCCAGATTTCCACCCGCCGGCCGTGTAGAACTAACAAACGGCACGCTGACGTTAGCTAACTTTGTACATATTCACATCGAAACACTTACGGAACATAACGCCTCGGGGGGCCGTCGCGTTGTTCGTTAGCGATGACGGCGCGCGGGAAGCGTTTGGCATGACCCCAAACTAAACTCAAGCACGCGCTCAAAATAATCCATACATAAATCTTATCGCATTATCTTTACATGACAAATTTGGATTATTATGCGCCCACGTGTATTTGTTAGCGTTTTCGATGCGTTTTTAGGATTTGGAAAGATGGATTTCAAGGGTTTAGGAGCATTTTTGGGCGCTCGGAACAAATTAGGCTATCCGCACGTAAAAAGCGGCTCCGCATATGAAACGCGAGTCGCGTTAGGAAACGCCTTCCGGGACCGATTGGTTTCGTACCGCCGCGCGCGTATCGGTAGTTTGTAAAACCCCAATTATCCGCGCTAACTACCGGCGTTACGACGGCGGTCCGCATCGCTCGTTAACACGAAGCCAAAGCGCCTTTTCGCCACGCCGTCCGTCACTTGAACTCGAAGACGATAAGAAAATCACCTTGCGCATGTGGATGGCAAACGGCTCGGTCCAGCCGTCGAAGAGCTTGAGGAAGAGGAGGCCCTCGCGGGCCGGGATCTCGTCGGCGTCGTTGATGACGAAGACGTCGTCCGGGCGCACGCCCTCCACCCGCGACATGCCGTTGCGCGTCAGGAAGGTGCGAAGGTAGTCGTCGGCGATCCAGCCGTCCTGCCGCCCGCCCTCGGGAAAATGGTCCAGGAACACGTACAGGATCTTGCGGCGCACGTAGTCGTAGGTGCCGTTCAGGAGCAGGCGCAGGAAGCTGCAACGCACGGACGTCAATTTTCAGGACGCTAATACCATCGCCTGGCTAATTTCCGCTAACTGGAAACGAGCCGGTCCGCTGACCAAACCGCCGCATTGCTAATAGCGGAGGTGGGCGACTTTTTGTTGGCCCCGCCCCCTCGCATCATTTTTCCAGGCAAAACTCTCGTCGGCGGTCCGTCGGTGTATTTTTGCCCGGGCTTCCGCCACCACTAGAGGGACCTTTTTTTTCCCGCATACGTACTTGACACCGACAAAATTTGCCCACGTTAACCGGTTAGCAATCGCGATTGGCATTAGCACGCATTCTGCTGACATTCACTTCACACATGTTAAATTAACATTCCACATGGAGTCGTGTCTTTAAAGTCAGTTAGACAATGCTACAACAATATTAAACTGTAGCTCTCTGTTAGCTACTGTGAGGTCGATAACTTCCCGATCTTCTTCTCGATGAGAACTCTTTGGAGTGACACTAGGTGGTGCGCCGAGAAGAGAAAGAGAAAGAGCCGTATGTCAAGACGGTCTTTGCATACCATACTTTTTTTTTTTCTCTCCAAAGTACGTTGCGGTAACTGAGCGTTACTTGACTTTTGCTACTTTTTTTTTTTTTAACTGGAACAGACAGCCCTTGTTTTTATGGGGAGTCACGCGTGCAGGAAAATTTTCCTCGTGGAAAACGGTGGCGCACTCACGCTTTGTTCCGGCTGACGTTTTTATTCGACCTATTTTTAGGTTTTAAGTCGCCTTTTTTCCCCGGCCCAAGTTGAGCCCTTGGTACTACGACTTGCGAAGAAAACGCGAGAAAAGATGAGCCCCGAACAAAGAGCGCCCGAGGTCCAAAGGTGTAACGGTCAGACAAATGTCCCGCGGGAGGGACCGTGGGGACGCCGGGTCCGGTTCCGGACATGAGCTAGCCCGAGATCGGTGGCTTTGACTTCCACCTCGGCTCAAAGTATTTAGCTAGCTAGTAATCCATTTTGTCAGCGGGGCGGGGCGGGGCGGGGCGGGGCGGGGCGGGGCGGGGCGGGGCGAGGCGGGCACCTGAGAGGTCTTTTTTCCCCGTAGGCGGTGAAGTTGGACTCGCATACGATGAAGAGGTCTACGGCCTGCGCCAGCTCGTGAAAGCGCACGTGCAGCAGGTCAAACTCGTGGTTGACGTTGATGGCGTTGATGACGCGGCGGGGCGTCTCTCGGGGCGTCAGCCGCTCTTTGGTGGGCAGGTTGGAGTGGTACACCATGGTGGGCACCCCGCAGTAGGGCCCGTGCCAACCGGGCCGGCACACGCACTTCACCAGCCGCCGACCGCCCCGCGTGACCCTGGTCTTGGACCCGGGGGTGACAGAGGCCCGCCGCTGCCGCCGGACCTCCAGAGGTCGCCGTTGGCCGGCGACGGCGGCGGGGCGGCCGCCCTCCCCGGCGCCGCCCGCTTTGCCGGCGTTCTCCTTGGGGCCCGCCACCTCGGTGCCCTGCCGGAAGCAGAGCGCGCCGGCTCGGGTTCGGGCGAAGTACGGCGTCTTGTCGTCCCGCAGCCGGTGAGTGCGGGTGTGCAGGTCGCCCATGGATTCCGACGGGTCCCGGGACGGGCCGGCTTTGGGGGACTTTGCGGGGTCCGGAGGCAGGTGAGTGGGATCCCATAGGGGAAGGTGGTCTTCCTCGTCTCGCTGGGGAGAAAAAACACAACAAAACAAAGCAAAAAAAAAAAAAAAAATCACAAAAGGCAAATCCCACCCTAAAGCGGCCAAACGTTGGCCGGTAGGCTCCCGTAGGGGGCGGAGGGCAAAAGGAAGACGTGAAAACGGACGAGCATGTGAAAGTTGTCAATATAACTATAAAAAAAAACCTTGGATAATACGCCCACTTTGCAATAAGACGTTGGCTTCACAAACTCAAGTCGAGCTTACTACATCGACGCAAAGTAACCGGCCACGCCTGCGGCCGTCGCCATCCACGGCGACGAAAGCGTCCGTGCTGTCGATCCATCGATCCATACCAAAAACACAAGCGTCGCACGTCTCTGCTGTTTAGCGCACAAGTCCGTTGCGCTAGCGCGCCGCCGATCGGCTAGCTTTCGTTAGCAACCGTGCAGCGCTTTGACGACGTCGCCGTCATTTTCTTCCGCCGTATTTTAAGCACGGAATGGCGCGCGCCCGCTAGCGTGGTAACTGAGTGCTCATGCGAACTAAGCCACGTCGCCATACGGGTGGAATTTCAGCTCCCCGGTGTCTGCTTTCAATGCGTTCCTTTTAAGGCGGACGGCGGGATTCCGCCCCAAAAGCACAAAGGCTTCGGCCCCACGCGCGCGCTTCGGGACGCGGTGTTCGGTTTCGGCCTACCTGACTCGGGTTCCGGTCCGGTTCCTCCCAGGGGCGAGGAGGCGCCGGCACCTCCCCGACCTTCACCTCAGCCCCCGCGCTCCCCGCCGCGCCGGCCCCTTCCGACTGGGCCCCCGCCCCCCCTCCGGCTTTGCCGTCGGACGGGCCGAGGACCGGCGGCGGGGGCGCCTCCTCGGGGGAAGCGGGGCTGGGCGGCGCGCCCGTCCCGCCCGTCCCGCCCGTCCCGCCCCCCTTCTCCTGCCAGAAGAATCCGCCGACCATGATGAAGGACTTGATGTTGGGGTACGGCGCCGACAGCTCGCGCAGCAGGGACACATAGTGGAGCGCCTTGTAGTAGTGCAGGAAGGAGATGACGCACAGGCCCACCGTGCACAGCAGGAACACCCTGTGGCGCCGCATTTTCATCCTGCGCCCCGCCCCCCGGCGAAGAAAAAACAAATGTTAGTGCCTCCTGAAAAACTGCGTCCTTTTTCCCGGCCGAATGGGTCAGTCGGCGGGACTCAACGAAATCAACCGAATGGTTTTCCCAAAGCATTCAGTAGGTCGCGATGGTAAAAAGCCACATCCTCCCCCGTAGCGCACCCGAACGGCTGGACCCCACTCGTCACGCGCCACCTCCCCTTACCCGTCGAGGTGCCGCCAAGGAAAATTCTGCTCTTTTCAAATGCGAATAAGAATCATGGAATTCTGGTCAAATGCCTCGTTTTGGGGTTTTTTCATGGAGCGGCGGACACCCTGGACTAACGCTCGCCTAACCTAAGCCGCTAACGTCGCGGCAAACGGGACCGAGCCCACGTCCGACCCAACCTTCCCGCCTTTTTTGCACCAAACACCAATTTTACAGGGGAGCGAGGAACGGCCAGGAAATTCACTCTTTCCAAGCACGAAATCCAAAACGAAGCCGATTAGCATCCCGCAAATGTTTGCTCCAAACTTGCTACGGGGTTCGAAAATTCCTGGAAAAATTGGGCTTTCGGAGCACCTCAGATTTAAAGCGGCCCCATTCTATTAGCCGCCACCATTCATGGAAAAGGTCTCCTGCCAAAAGTTGCCCCCGGCCGCAAAAAACATTTGCATTTTTAGCGCTATTTTGCAAAGCTGCCCCCGGGAAGGAGAAAAGCTCCCACTTGCTGCCCCAACTGGAAATAAGACGACATATTATCAATACAAATGTTATTACAATACCAAAAACTTTTGAAAAACATAAATCGACTCTGCTTTTTAAAGCATGTTTACAGGTTGCGGCTTAGTCTAAAACTGAAAACAGAAAGAACCAAAATGGTTGAAATCAAATCTAGACAATCCTTATCTTCTGGTAATATGACCGACACACCCGCACAATGTTTTATTTCTATCCTAGCGGGGACAGATCATCGAGGCGACGCCCCCGAGCCTCACGGTAACCGTCGGAAAGCATTGCCCGAGTTCAACCCCGACCCGGCGCCGACCTAAACTCTGAAGTGGCCTGAACTGGCGGGGTCGACGGAGTAAAACCTGGGATTTGACCTTCTGAAAAGGCGCGGGTGCTGCCATCAACCGCGCAGCGCAAAAGGAAAGCCGGCCGCCGAAAAGTTTTCCGACCCCGCCTGACGGGCGAGCGCGGGGGCGGGCTCCGAGGGCGGGGCGCCGCTAAACAAAGCGAACGTGGGCTACCTTTGCGCGGCCCGTTTCCTAGTTCCGGTCTGACCGTTGGGCGCCATTTCGCTCCGTCCCCGCGGCGGAGATGGTTCCGAGCTGAAAAGCTCCCCTTTCTCACTTCCTCTTTTGTTTTTCGCCGCCGACGTAGGAAGTATTTTCAGCGGAGATTGAGCAAGACAAAGTGAAACAAAGGCTTTCGTTCGTTCGCTACCGCTTTTTCTCCGTCGATCGGGATCCTTCCTCCGAACGGAAAGGAAATCGAACCCGCTTAGAAGGAAAGCGGCGCGGGCGGGCGGGCGGGCGGGCGGGCGGGCGGGCGGGGGAGTTTTGGGGCCGAGGGCTCGGGACAAACGTCCGTCCTCAAAGAACTTGTTGAAATTGCGCATTTTGGCGATTCCGCCCGCGAGTGACGTGAGCGGCGCGCGCCGCCGGGCGGGCGGCTTTGGCGTGCGGTCGAGGCCCACGAGATAAAGACGACCACTTACGCTCCCGGTCGGGGCTTCGTTTTTATTCGCGCGCCATATTCTCGCAGTCACATGACCGTGGCGCGGTACGTGACGGGCCCGGCGTTTGCGCCGCACGCACCGACACGCATTCTTGTCTATTACGCGTGTGTCTAAATGACTTGCGTGCGAGACGATAAGACAAAGAAAGATTCCTTGTCAACATGGCGGAGTCTGATGGTGTCTGTTTCCTGCGTTGGCGCGCGCGCGCGTCACGAAGAAACAAGACTGCTGTTGATTCCAGTACAGTGGAGCTCATTGTGTCTTAGCGTGTGCGCGCGCGAGAGGGGTCGAGGCCGGGCCGGGCCGGGCCGGGCAGGGCCGGGCCGGGCCGGGCCGGGCGCGAGGCCGTGAACGCGCGGCCGCCTACGGAGACGGCGACTCAAACGGAAGCTCGGTCAACGGAAGCTTTCGGCTGGCGGGAGCCGCGTCGGCGATGATCCGGTTCGGCCCCGACCTCGACAAAAAGGGCCGCCGGCGAGGTCGGCGACATCCTTTCATTTCTCCGCCATGAGCCAAACAGGTTGAAAACCAAAGGATAAATCAAGAAACAAACGGGGGGCGCCGTCCGTCGGTCTTTTCAATATCCCCCCATTTTTCTTGACCTTTCCATGACAGCGCCCCCTTCCTCCCGACGAGCCCTCTTCGCGTATCGGCCGTTTTTCCGAGCGCTCCGTTAAGTCGGTCGGCCGCCCGCGTGGACGCCGGCGCCCCGGCCTCCGGCCGAGGCGGCTTTCGCGCGGCGTGGCCGCACAAGTTAGCTGAAACCTAATCGGCTAAAAACTCCAACTTCGACCTACGACACCGGAAGGAGCCGAACCGAATGGAGGTGACGCCAAAAGATCAGAATATGGAGAATCGTTTTATCCCCTCCCCCCCAAAAAAAACATAGTATATATATACATATATATTTAGTAAAAATGAATTTAGAACAAAATTGACTTTCATTATCGTTATCACGGTTACGACGTCGGGTTCCGTTAGGCCAGCGGGGAAGTTCTCGCCGGCCACCGCTGCAAAGCGATAAACCTGCGTAAGCGTATCAGGATAAACACCTTCCCGTATGGGACGATTTTCTTCCGTGCGCGAGTTTTTACTGAGCAAACAGCCGTAGCGAATTTTCCAAGACGGCGCGTGTGTGTGTGTGTGTGTGTGTGTGTGTGTGTGTGTGTGTGTGTGTGCGCGCGCGCCAAGCAGTCTCCAAGATAGCGCAGTAGGAAGCACAATGGCGTCCATTCACTTGACATTTTGGCAAATAGCGCTGAATCACTCCTGTCTCCTTGCGCGTGTGAGAGAGAGAGAGAGAGAGACGGACGCAGCGAACGCGCGCGGACACACTCGATCCCCGATCCAGCCATTTTGGAGGCGGCGTTTTCCGGCGCGGCCCAACCTTTTCATTTGGCCGACAACGGCGACCAAGTGAAAAAATAAAGGGCCAATTGGCCGAAAGGGAACCCGGGCCGTCCTTTTCCTCCATTGCGACGTTTTCCCCGAGCCCAACGGGGAATTGCTTTGCCGCGCCGTTTAAAGTCAGGCTTTTATCCGCAAAAAGCACATTTACGGCCTTCGTCGGAACGACGCCGTGAAATATTTGGGGAAAAAATATGAATAAGGATGCGCAGCGTCAGCCCGACGCCATCGCGGGATTCCTTTTCTTCCGTTATTTGACAAATCTGGCCGGAATCGCGTCTCGTCACCCGTTGTTTTCTCTTCCGAATGGAAGGCGGGCGACCGGCGCGACTTCCCGTCCGGCGGTCCCGCGCCCGGAGATCAACAAACGCGCGAGAGCCCCTCCGGGGGCTCGGCGGGGCCCCGGACGAAAAGTCTTGGAGGTCGCTCCCGGGCTACGGTCCGGGCTACGGTCCGACCTCCGCCGACGGCGACCCGGGCCCGAAGGCTCCCGATTCCCGGAACGTTTGCCGTACGACGGGCCCGGCCGCGCCGTATGTTGCGAGCGTCATCGAGAAAGCGCGCCTTTTCCGTTCAGGACCCTTTTCCCCGCCAAAGATGGCCGATATTTCACCGCGACGTAGACTTAAGACCAAAAGGCCAACAGATTCACATCCGCGTAACATACGACTTCCGGCCGAACGACGTCGCGCGGGAAGCGCTGGGCTGGGCTGCGCTGGGCTGGGCTGGGCTGGGCGCGGCGCGGCCTCGGACGGGAGTGAACTTACGTGCTCCAAATAATGGCAAAAATAAATAGCGGGCTACGCTACGGCTGACGCGTGGCATCAAAAGGCGCCGTCGCGTCCGACATTAGCGGCGTCGGCGCTTTGGCCGGTGGCTCAACGACATCGCGCGGAATGCACTTTGCGCGGCCTCAAACTAAAGTAAAGTTACGCGCCGGAAAGAATGGGAAAAATAAATATTAAGCTAGGCGAGGGTACGTTGAAGACGAACCCTTTTTACGTGAATCACATACGTAACATTCGTATCTTGAATTTTCTCTCCACCAAAGATGCTATTTTTGGCTAACTTACGCTCGACGCCGAATGCCGGCGACGGGCACCGCGCCATCGGGGAAACGGCGAAAGGCCGAGGCGCGGGGCGGGGCGGGGCGGGGCGGGGCTTGCCCGGGCAAAGGGAGCTTTCGGGCCCGTCCCCTCTGGCTTCCCGCCCCCTCGGCCGCCCCGCGTCTGTCCCTCGGGGGCGAGCTGGCGCTCGGCCGCGGATCGGAGCGGCGGGACCGCGTCGGCCGCCGACCCTTCGCGGCGCGCGTGCAGGTGACCTTCGCGTTTGCCGCGTTTATCGGGGGGGGGGGGGGGGGGGACGGCGTCGTACGGCCCCGGCGCTCGACGCGCTGCGGGAATAGACGTCAAATTGATTCGACTTCTCGCGGTAACAAAAGTCACCAAAAAAGCGCACGCCGCGCGGATAAATATTTCCCGCGGCGGGGAAACGAGTAGCCGCAAAGAAAGATTAGAAAATAAATAGAACCCCGGTTGCTTTGCTTCCCGCAGATCATTTTTTCCCCCCATACTCCTAATGAAGACAGATATTTCCTATAGTCCAGATGAAGAAAACAAGCAGCTCTAGACACGCTGCTTTTTGCTCCACCCCCGACACTAAGAAATCGCGGGGGGGGGGGGGGCGCTCGCTTTTCCACCCGTGTCGGAAGGAGTTACTTTCTCGTCGCTAGCGGTGCTAAAAGACTAAGAACGGGACCGGATCCCCGCCGGCCGCTCCCAAAGGCTGGCGTCGTGACCCCGGCCATTTTTGAGAGCGGGGCGCATCCACGGGCGAGCGGCGGAGGGGGGGGGGGGCGAGGAGCCGTGACGGGAAAAGGAAAAGCGCTTCCCTTCACACGACGACAAAGCCACCTCCACAAACACGTTTCGTTAAGAGGCCGGAGGCCCGCCTTCCAAAGTTTGGACGCTCCAGCTGAGCGCTCGGGGTGAGCGGCGGGGCAAAACAACAGGAAGGACAAGTAGCAACACGCACGCCGCCGGAAAAATGTCGGCGCGCGCCCAAGAAAATCCTGCGCGCGGTCTGACTCGGGAAAGTGTTCAAAAAGACGGCAGAAATTGGAAAGCCCTGCCTTTCATTCTCTCCAGGAACAGTGGAAGCGCAGCTGGCGTCCTGGTGCGCGTGCGCTTGCGTGTGGGGGGGGGGGCTGTCAGATCAGAGGCGGAACGCGGCTTAATTGCCGCGGCGACAGCGGCAAAAACAGAATAGGACGAGTTAGCTTAGCAAAGCGAAAATGATTAGGCGGCTCGCCTCCTATCCAATTCTTCAAGCCGAGCCCATAAAAAAAGTTGAAATGTTTTTTGCATAATATTACAAAAATTTGCTTTGATTGTTCTGACTTCAAAGTATCAAAATATCAAAATTTGCAATTAAGTTCCGGGATTATTTTGGTTGCTTTTGCTCCAGGTCCGGATTTCAAAATGCAACAATGAAAAAAAAATAAAGCAAAATTCTCCAATGGTGCAAAAAAAGCCATCGAGATCTAGTTCCCAAAACCGAGGGGTATAGTTTCAAAAGGTCAGGCCAGGTGCGACGAGCGGCCGGCCCGTAGCTCCGCCCCCTCGCCTCCGCTCTACCGTATCTACGAAGGCCTGAGGCGCCTCGACGCAAAAGGAGTATTTCTTCGGATTCGCGGCTTCGGCGGACCCGTTGAGTAGCCGGAATCTTCCCCGCGGCAAAACCCGAGCCCACGTCGACTTCTCGGATCCCAAATTTGCCTTTTTTGTTTGTTTTTGGAAGCCGCGTCCCCCTTATGAACAAAAACGGCGATAATAGCCAAAGTGCGCGTGTGCATACGTATATATACATATATATATACACATACATATTAGTGGTGAAATGCAAAGCTACGTCATAATTGAAGTTGAAAGACGTCGGCGAGTCCGGGCTAAGGCGCTCCGGCAAACGTCGGAGGTCGGCCAGGCCAGAACGTCTATCGCGCCCAAACGCGGAATCGGAATGGATCGGAAAGGATCGGCGCAAAAATGGGGGGAAGGGCACCGTTGCGCACGCGTCGGCTTTTCGGTACGTCCAAAATATTTTCAGCGGGGGCCGACGAGCCCATTCCACGCGCGCCTCTCCGCTTCACCTTTGCCGGCAAATAGGATGGAAGGCGCCGCATGGATTTTAGCCCCCCGGTGGCTTTTCTTTTCAGGTATGCTTTCTCAAAAACATGGAAAAGCCCCAGTCGGGTCCATATTTTTCCGGGGGGTCAAGCTCGCCGGCCGCGTGGAGAAAAATCGATTTCGAAGCGAGACGAAATGACTATTCGTCGCCAAACACGAATGGCATAAGTAATCATTGGAAAAGATTTTCATTTCTTGAAAAGAATCAGCTCATTTTCACACTTTTGAAAATCCAAGCCAAATCCAATTCTTTCCGACCCGTTGCGAGTCCGCGTTCGGAAGGGACGACAAGTTTTGACAATCTCTGCAACATTTTAGCCTTCTTCCAAAAGCCTGAGTTGATCCGCAGTTCCCCAGGGCTTAGTTAACCCTTTAACCTTCTTCCGCTACGAAGCGGGCGAGAATTTTCCGGATTTGAGAGAAATCTAGGGCCCGTTTCGTGTCCAATAAAGGCTTCGGCTCTCTGCCGAATGACATGACCGTCAAGACTAACCGATTGGAGCTTTTCATTTCTTGAAAGGAAAACTCGTTTGGATATTTTGGGGCCGGAAGGAAGCAGTTGGGCGGGCCGGAAAGGGCCCGCGAGCCTCGGTTCGGAGCCCCCTCCCGCGCTCGAGTCAGAAAAAAAAGAACCAAAAAAAAAAAAAAAAGCAGAAAAGCCGTGATCATAAACGGGGAGGGAGGGAGGCGGCGCGGGCCATCGTCCGCGCCGCGCCGCGCCGCGCAGCTTGTTATTCTCGAGTGGATGGAGCGCGTTGCGCAGGCGCACAAGCTCTCCTCTTACCCATCTGCGCTTGTGTCAGATGCCTTTTCATGGGTCCACTGCGGATGAGAGCCCGGGCGCTCGTCCGACCGGATCCCGCGCGAGGCGCCGCATCTCGACGGGCCGGCCGGCCGGAGCGCCCGATGCCGAGGCGGCGACGGACGAACGGAGGGACGGAGGGACGGATGGAGGGATGTGGATTGTGGAAGCGCTGAGGCGGGACCCTCCGCGGGGGTGGCGACCGCCCGATTTGGCCTTGCGTGCTTCCGCTCGGCTCCGCTCCCCCGCCGTGCAAAAAAAAAAAAAAGCCCAATCATAAAAAAAAAAAAAAAAAAAAAAAAACGAAACAAAAACAGAAAACTAGTCCCGTTCGCCTCGTAGTTCAGTCGCAATTGAGCACCATCTTGGCTGCAGGTTGGAAGCTCGTCGGAGAAGAGACGAGAAGAGAGCTCCGCCTTCCCTCCACAAGGGCTGGAGGGGGCTTCGTGGAAGGGGAAGAAGGGGGGGGGGGCGGAAATATGAGAGGGGGTTGGCCAGCGAAGAGCGGGAGGAGGAGCTTGGCTAATGAACGTCTGTTATTTGTCCTGAGATCAGGGGCGTAGCGAGAAAATGTGCCCCCCCTCAGAAAAAAACCCACTACCCCGTCACACGTGGTCAAAAATAGAGGAAAAATGATTACACGTGTAATCTAAGGGCTCCGCGGGGAGAAGACCCCCTCCCTTAGCAGGCGCGAATACGAGCGGCCCCGGCCTTGCTATTTTTACCTCGGCCGCGGTGCCGGTGCCGGTGGGGGCTGGGGGTGACGTTCACTCACGGGGTCCGCGACCCAGGAGGCGCCGAAAGACAACGCGGAACGCGGAGCCGATTGCGTCTCCGCGGAAGGCGGGATCCGCGAGCCGAGTCTCCGGCCGCGTCATCTTCGGTGGCCGGCGAGTGGCAAAACCCAATTCCGCACTACGTCGTCTCCGTTTGTTGTTTACTTCTCGCTGCATCGGGGAATGCAAATTGCCGCCCGGGGAAGTCATAGAATAAGATTTTCATTTTGCGGCGCAACTATACATCTCTCCAATCCCCAAAAGGATTGCTTGTCAAAAGTCCCAAATCGAAATTGTTCGGCGGAAAGCCGTCCCGTCCGGACGATCGACCTCGGCTCGCGAACGTTTGTCACCGCGACAACGGGCCGCCAATATCGCAGAACGAGCGCATTTGACCTCTCGCCGGCCGGCTAAACGACGCCGATGAAAAGGCTTGACCACTGCCGCGCTAACGTCGCCGCGCTCGGTCCGACCGCGGGCGGCCCGGCACCGGAAATAACGACGTTCCCGACTGATGGAGTTGAACATTTAGGCTGTTGGTTCGTTTGCGCTTTGTTTGGCTTGATCTGATTTTTGTTTTTTGGCGAGCCCTTTGGCCGCTGTCGGTATTGCATGCTGTAGTGAGGAAAGACAATGCGGCTTCACCCCGCGGGTGCGCGGGGGATTAGAGGAAAAACGCAAACAGCAACAGCAGCAGCAACAACCTTCCCGAGCCCCCACAAATACACTCCTTAAGGGGGTCATCCGAGGTCAGCCTGTCAAAATCCGTGCTCGGAATCATCGAGAAGAGAGATGACTCATCTAGGACGTCGTAAAAGAAGATCAAGAGAAGCGGCGGCCTCCCTCGTACCGGTCAAGGTCTCGCTCCGTGACTCAAAATAACAAACTGTGCGAAAACCACACCGCTGATTAAAAAAAAAACAAAAAAAACATCCGAACGACACCCGGGACGTCTCATTCTCTAGAAAGAACTTTTGGGAAGGTGTTTTCCTCGCGAGAACATTTCCGAAAAGCAACGCGGGGATGACACGTGACCGTCCGGGGCCACTTGGCGCTTCAAGACATGGACGGCGCAAAAATACAATGCATTGAGCGGCACAAACGCTTTTTCTTATAGTGTGCATTTTTGGGGTGAGTTGGTTATACCGTATGTGTTTTTTTTTCCTTTCCTAACTTGTAAATTGCCACCTCGGCCTCCGACGCTCCAGTTTATCCAGCTCAACTCTCATGACGGCTTTGCTCTGTGCGCCGCAGCCCGCAGATGTTTGTCCATACACCGGCAAATGGTAAATATTCCAAAGCGGTTACCTTTTGAAACGGCGGCCTCGCCTTCGGGTCAACGCCTCGTCGTCTGCTTGACTCGCCGCGGCTCCCAGGTGACTCTAATCAGCTGCGCTATTATGAGAGGGGCGGAGGTGCGCGCGCGCGCGCGCAACGTTCGCGCTCCCAACCCAACCGCACCCGCGCAGAAGCTTGCCAAAGGTGAACTTGGGCCAAACGCACGGATGACGCACCTGCACGATAAAAGTCGCGTTCCATCGCTGCAGAAAGGAGCGACACGCATGGCTCGCGTCACGCTCAAATCGAATATCGCTCGCGGGGAGAAAAACGCCATGACACGGTTGAAAAAAAACAACAAAAAAAAAAACAATCACGGCGGGAGCGACGCAAGCCCGACTTGTCGCAGCTCGCCGGGAAAACTGAAATGAATTTAATGATCTTTTCTCATCTGGTATTTGAGTGCTGGATTTCGCAGCGGCTACGCCTGGAGGAAAAGCAAAGGCGCGCCTTCAACAAATGGCCTATTTTATTTGCGTTTTCATATAGAAGGCATTTCCAGGCACAAAGAACGGAAGCTCTAAAACGGCGCAACTTACTTGAAACGTTTTTCATAAGCGGGACGCAGCGCATTAAAAGGCGCATAGAATAGAAGCTGCAGCGGTGGCCGGCCTTGCGTTATGCAGGGACCGCCCACGAAACGGGTCTCATCCGATTACAAAGCGCACCTTGGGTGAACGGCCTATTTGAAAAGTGTTCTCACATATAGGGGGAAGCGCGTTATAAGTTGCAAAGAATAGAAGCTACAAGAACGGCTGGGCTTACCTTGTGCGTAGGTCCAGTAGATGGCGCTGCGCTCAAGGGAATCAAAACAAAACAATCGGATGAGTCAGCCAAAGTCTATTGGCGTTTAGAGAGTACAGCAGTGGCTGGCCTTGCGTTACGCCACCACCGGAGGGAGCCGCGCCAAAGGGAATGACAACAAAACAAAAATCGGTCAGCCAGTCAAACTTTATTCATAGACAATCAGAAATGAATCCAAAAAAGTACTACGGTACTTATATTTGGGGAATTAGGGGGTCGGCGAATGAAATGCGACACCGCTACGATGGCAGTTCCAAAGTTGAACGAATCGGACATGGGTGGCACCGTCGGTCGGAAGGACGTTCGCGGAGCCCGGGAAAAAGCCCCAAAGATGAGGCGCGCGCAGTACGGCGGCGGGAGTTGCCACTAACCGGCGCAACGGAAAGTCCGTCCGCCTCCTCTCTCCAAATCCCGGCGGGACTTTTCAAAGGGGTCCCCCCCCCCGCCCGGCGCCAATTAAGACCACTTTTCGAGAATTGGCCCACGGCCCGAGCGGAAGGAAAACGGCCGTTGCGGCCGAAGGGGGCGCTTGGCAAAGACGCGCCGGCTCGCGGCCTCATGTCAACTCATTGTTATGGATGCGAGTCCTTATCGTTATCGGCGTGGCGTTTGGGGTGCTTTCTTTCTTCCCCAAATCGCAGTCATAAAGGTGTCCGGTTAGCACTTGAGTAGAAGTCGAACAACAAGTTTTTTTTTTAATTGGCCTCGGAAGGAATTAAAAAAAAGGCGCGCCTCCAAAAAATAGTTTGGCGCGCTTGCGCAACGTCGTCGTTCTTATCCGGCCGCCCCCTCCTTTGCGCTTCCTGCCCGCGCCGCCGGAAAACAGGAAACGGGACAGCAAGAATAGCCCAGACCCCCCCCCCCCCCCGCGGTCACGCGATCCGGCACGTGAACCGAGCTCAACGGGTGGGACCCGGACCCAAATGTGCCCGGGAAGGCCCGAGTCCCAGGAAAAAGGGACAAAACGAGCCCAAGGTGAGCGAGTCCGAACAAAAGCGCCGGCTTTCTGGCCGGGAATTTTTGGGCGGGACTCTTTCCGGGGCAAACCGGGAAAAGCGTTCTCAAACCGGAGCAGAAATCACCATTTGAAATCAAGACGGCGTCTCCTCACGTTTTTTGGCCGGTTTCATCCACGAGGCTGGAGTTTCGGAGTCCAATCGGCAGGCGTCAAAGTCCGGGCCCGCCGCGCGGTCCCGTGCCGATTGGACTTCCCGTTTCGACCATTTCCAAGCGCGTGGCGAACCCAATTCCGATTTATTCCGGCCCCCCCGACAGGAACTAGAACTTCAACGCGCTAAAAACGTACAAAGAAGCGGAACCGCCTCTGAATTTTTTACTGCTGGAATTTTGCCAGCCAATCCCGCGGCCAAAACTCAAAACAATGCTTTGGAACTTGGCAGGTCATTTTGCGGTTTGAGATTTGCGACGTACGATAGGTACATATGTATTAATTATAGCGTTTGAAATGCAGTGCGTCCATCGCATTCATGATATTTCAAAAGAATTCGGGGACGCCGATCCCACGCATCCGCACGCGAGATACGCCGACGACGGGAGCGTCGGAGCTACGGCCCGCGCATCAAAACGAGCGTATTTCTCGGGAGTTTTTTCCCCCCTTGTTGTCCGGGCGGTACCGGGCCGCCCGACGGCCGCGATTCGGGCTTCTTTTGCGGGCGCTTCGTTCGGCTTGATCTTTGTCTTTGGGCGCCGCCCTCCGTTTTGCGGCGAGGCGGGAGCGGAGAGAAACCGCGGGCCTTCGCCGTCCTTCGGCGCGCCCCGAACGAGTTTGCCCGCGAGTCACGATAAATAGCTCGGGCGGGGGCCCCCGACGCATAGCTCCGATTCCAGGCGGCGCGCTCCCGTTTGACAGCCTTTGTCCCCGTCGACGGCGAGGCCGCGCGCATCTTTTTTTTCTTTCGGAAAAACCTTCGGCGCCGCGAAGAGCGTCGGCAAACGGTCTCCCGAAACGTCGGGGCGGCTACCCGAGGACATTTAACAAACGGAACTCGAAATGGCCGACGAGGCCTCGGTGGAATGGAATGGGGGGGGGGGGGGGGGGGGGGGGGCGAAAGGACGTCGGTCTCGTAAACGTCGGCGATGGGGAAAGGCGCCTGGTCAAAGGGGCTTTTCCGGCCCGAGGATTCGAGAGGCTCTTTCGGTCGCCCCTCCCCCCCGCCCCGCCCGGGAGCCGGGTCTCACCG
Organism: Hippichthys cyanospilos; assembly: GCF_059441005.1. Taxonomy (NCBI): domain Eukaryota; kingdom Metazoa; phylum Chordata; class Actinopteri; order Syngnathiformes; family Syngnathidae; genus Hippichthys; species Hippichthys cyanospilos. The sequence continues at coordinate 24,407,895 of NC_142375.1, read as the reverse complement.
GCCGCCCTGAGCCGTCTGCCCGTGTTCGCCGGCCCACAGGCGGTAGAACTGCGCGAAGTCCACGTAGGGCGGCACGCGGCCCGTCTCGTCCGGCTGCGCCGCCCGGCTGCCCCGCTGGCGGAAGAGGCTGCCGTCCCCCGAGCTGGAGCTGGAGCTCTGCGTCTGCGTGTTGGTGGACTGCAGCGTGGCCGTGGGGCTCTGGCTGCCGGCGCCCAGGGGGGCGGCCGCGGGGAGGGGAGAGCGACGGTGAGCGGAGCGGGCCACGTACGTCGCGCGCGTCCCCAAAGTCCCTTACGCTCGCAAAAGATTCCGCGAGTAATTTCGAGAGCTGCCCGTCGGGCCGACGAACTTCCCCTTCCTCTTCTACTCGCTCTTCTTCTCGACAAGCAGATGGCCGGCATTTTGTACTTGACTGCCCCCTACCGGTACGCGTTCAACAGACGAAATGCAGATGGCCGGCATTTTGTACTTGACTGCCCCCTACCGGTACGCGTTCAACAGACGAAATGCAGATGGCCGGCATTTTGTACTTGACTGCCCCCTACCGGTACGCGCTTCTCTTCTCGGACGGTCGCTTCCTTTCATTTTCGTGTTTCGAGGCACCCGATTTGGTTTTGCGGATTTACCGGACTTGGTCGACCCCCGCCCCCCGCGGCTCCGGTTACGATCCCGGTACCCAGGCGCCGGTACCGATAACGATACAATATCAGCGGGGATTTCTCACCCTTTTACTTCTATATAGCAGGACATTTCGGAAGAGAACCCGCGAGCGTTAAAACGATGAAAAATGGTAGGTAGGATTCGTGTATATCGGGGGTCTCGAACTCGGGTCCCGGAGGGCCGCCACCCCGCATGTTTTTGACGCTCCTGTCTTTAACTCACCCGAATCAAATTATTAGCTCGTGGGCAAGCTCTGCGGGAGCTTGAAAACGATCCGAATCATTTGAATGGGGTGTGTTGAAGAGAGCGCTATGGAGAAGGCGCAGGTTTGCCGCCCTCCGGGACTGGAAATTGAGACCCGCGCTGTACGTAGTACAAATGGTAAGCTTCGATTTTTCTTCTTTGAAAGCAAAAACTGTTATGGTACGGATTCATTGCCGGGGCAGGCAAGTCGATCTGAGTTAGTGGCATGGCCGTGTAGTAAATTCAGCTGGCCGGTCGAAGCGCCTCTGCGCTTTCCTGCTTTCACTGCCTCCATTGTGCGCGCGGGCCTTTTAACTGGACCGCCCCCCCCCCTTTTTTTTTAATATAAATCAGCCATCTGGGTCAGCCATCCTTTTGCTTCCCATTGTTCCTCGGCCGCTTTGCTAGTTTTTGGCTTCCTCTTCCTCGCGCCCAGAGAGCGAATGGAATACAGCTGCTGGGGCCTTTGACACTTTTTTGTCATCATGGCACACGTAAACACATGTTGGTTAAGACTTCCGGACGGCTGAGTTTTCACAAACCTTTCCAACAGTCTTGACAAGTCTGGCGATTGTAATACGGATGAAATACGGGCGCACTCGAGTGAGTAACTTCCTTTGCGCCCTTGGGAATCAGAACTGGGGGCGGCGGCTCCGTTACTACTAAAAGGTCGGAGCAGACTTCTTTTCTACGCGACGCATCAAACAATAAAGTAGGTAACGGGAGGCAATAAAAAGAGTAACAGGGCAAAAAAAAGTTTGCGGCAATGTTGAGACTACGTAAATGTAACTTTCAACTTTTTCCCTTCAATCGACGCGTACCAAAAAACTGAAGTGCGATACTGCAACGTTTGAATTGGAAGTCGCTTCGAGTATCGTTACCTTACTTATTAGGATTTCAGAAAGAGCGGGTTTTGTTTCGTTCTTGAAACGACGGCTTTATCGGAATTGGACGCCGCGCTTTTAACGAGCCGCAGCTCATTCGATCCCAAAGATGCATTTTTCCGCGTCTTTGAGGACATTCGAATGTTTGCATTTGTTGGAGCAACGTCGCGAGGTTTATCCCTGAAAGGGTAGCTTTCCTTTGTTTCTTTCCGGGAATTAGCGGTCGGCCGCCGCGACTCGCCCGACGCGCGGATGGAGTTTGACGGCGACGGACGCGCAGGCGAGCGAACGCGCTCACCTGGGGGTGGGAGGGGTGGGAGTGCCCTCCTCCAGCGTCGAGGCCGCGTTGGTCCCGTTGGTCGCGGCGCTCTGCGAGGGCATGACCAGCGAGAGGGTGACGCTGGTTTTGCCGGTGCTCTGGTTGTTGGAGTAGGGCACCGACACCGGGTAGATGCGCCCGCCTGGAACCGCCACAGCAGAAAAGCGCGTACGCCGTCGCCGGGGGGCAAAGGCCGGGTTAAGACTTCATTAAGCCGGAAGGAGATTTCGACGCGGCTGCCGACCCCCGCGCGGTATCCGCAACCACGCCCGCCATTGCCGTCGGTCGTGAAGAACGCATTTATTTGTCCAAAGTTTTTGAAACGGGAATCATTTGCTTTACTCCTTTGAATGAAAAAGCGTCTGGATCTTGCGCGGCGTGCCTTTAAGAAATAGCGAGCCGGCAAATCCCGCAAGGAGGCGCGCCGGGTTCAGGCTTTAAAAACGGTACGTCGAGCTACCTTGCGTGGGCGTTTGGGCGGCGGCGTCCGCCGGCGGGTGCTTGAGCGTGCGGATGAGCAGGGTCATGTCCTCGTGCCGGGAGCAAAAGGTGGCCCTCTGGCGGCCCGACGTGTACACGTCGTGGTGCAGCCGTTTGACGCGGTCCACCACCGACTGGGCCGCCGCCTCCAGGGTGCCCTGCTGCGCCAGCTCGGCCGCCACCATGGCCACGATTTCCTGGGAGGCAGGGAGGGAGGGAGGGAGGGAGGGAGGGAGGCGGGGCGGGCCGGCCCGAGCTCATTCTTGGCCAGGTGCGATATACGACAGCGATTTCAATACGCCGCGTTCCTACGAATGTAAGACGCACTTTTTTTCCCCAAAAAGGGAAAATCAAAAGTATGGGTGCATCCTATAAACAGTGACTTAAAAAAGGTGATTTTTTGTTGTTGTTTTAAATCCAACAGGAAGATTGATCCGTCAGGCACATAAGGAGGCATTTTTATATGGGCCCTATTCCTACTGAATTACCATAATGCGGTGCTTCTCAATTACGTTTTGAAAATATAACAATATATAATATAAATCATATCAAAGATTACAAAACGTTTGAAGGTTTGTCAAACGTGCGGCCCGCGGGCCAGTTCTGGCGGGCGCGCGTATGGGATTAATTGGGCCCGCAATGATTTTGTCAAATTTGACACGCCCGGTCTAAGCGCATCAGAGTGCTTGAGCTTCAAGCTGGCGAGGCGTTCAGCGTCCCCTCGCGGTGTGGGAAATCTGAAACGCGCTGAAGTAACTCACGCGTAGGAAAACGAGTAAAAAAAAAAAGAGTTTACAAGAGACGGGATGAATCCTGCCGGGCTATAGTTTTTGCAGATGCGCTGCGTCGTACACAGTAACGTGGACAATACCAGAATTTGATGAAGGCTGCGTCTCGTACGCGGGTGCGTTTGTGGAATGAGGGTTACGCCGCCGCTGCGAGCTACCTTGTTGACGTGTTCGGGCCCGTGCGCGCACTCCAGGGCGTCGATGAGTCCTTCCGACATGAGCAGCAGAAAACCCGCGACGCTATCCAAGGACTGGCTGCCGTGTATCTCCGGCTCGGCGACGATCGGCCGGGCCTTGGCTGCGCTGAAGGCCCGCACACGTGATACGCGCGTCAAAAATCATGCTCAAGACCTCACGATTCTTTCTTTTTTGCCCCAATACACATCCCGTAATTCCCCAAAATATAGGACGCGCCCTTCATTTTGGGGTCAACTTTTGGTATTTTCGATGTCGGCGCGTATAAGACGTACAAGCCATGTCAAACTATTGCAAAACAGTATAAATCTCATCTTCCTAAACTCTTCCTATTTCCTTGTGTTCGTATCCAAGAGTGAAACGCTCTATTCTGTTGCGTGCGAAGGGAGTATCAGAGTTCCCGCATCGCCAGCTGTCAGCGAACGCAGTTGTTTTTCCTTTAAGCCTAACTACGGGAAGTCGCGCAGCATCCGCGTTTCACAATGTTTACGACCGCGCGCAACATGCCGAAAGACGGCGATCGATGAGCGGGTCGCAAGGAATACCTTCCCGCGTGCTCTCCGCCGAACGGGATGGAGGCCGCTTAACTTTGACACCATCCTCTCGATCTCAGTACTATTCCCGCGAGCGAACGGGGACGGACTCGTACATCGGTTCAGCCTGCTCGCTTCTTTCATGGAAAATGGCAAGCCCCTGCTAACAGCCAAAAGACGCCCGCCCGCGACGGTAATTATCGTAAGTAAAAATACGGCCGATAAAGGCGCGTGCCGTACGCGGGTCAAAAGTGCGGATCGATTTAACTGGAACGGTGTCGAACTAAAAAGAAAACAGCGACATTTTAGGACTCCGTTCCTAACAAGTGTCCAACCCGTTTGGATCACGGGCCGCACCGTACTTATAGTTTCTGTCGGAGGGCCGTCGTGATTGTGAAGTCCGATACGTTTGAAGTACGCGTATCGAAAGCGGAGGGAGCTAAGCAGCGTCCGAAGGGGGTGCCGGTGGCAAAATACGTGTCAAAGTTGAAGAAGCTTGAAGTCGTCATTAGCATTTCGAGGGCCTCGAGTTTGACTCCTGCGCCCATACGCTTTGGAAAGGCCGGGAAAATCTGCACGCCGGCGGCTCAAAATGAAAGGGTAAAAAACGGAAAGGGAAAACGAGCTGTGGAGTGCGCGCGCATGCACCTGAGCAAGTCAATGTCGCTGTAGTTGATTTTGACCCGGTAGTCCCCCAGCCTCCTGGTGCCGCGCAGCCCGGCGATCTGGCCCGCCTGCCTCACTTTGGCTGCGTCCAATCCTGGAAGGAAGCGGACGGACGGAGGGAATGACCCTATTTCGCGCGCTGTAGGGCGCACGGGTTTGTAAGGCGCGCCTATTTTCAAACTCTTTTCATACGTTAGGAAATCGTTATTTCGTTCATCAGAATAGAAGGTAGGGTAATAAGTTGAAAGTAAATATATACCGATGCAACGACCCTTTCCACGCGGGCCCGAGATGGCCGACCACAGGGTCAGGTTAGTCACCCGGGGGATCATTTGCCCCCCCGCTCGAAAAACGGTTTCCGACGAGGGACCGGTAATAAAAATTCGAATCGGGCGGCCCGCGGAAAGAAAATCGGGACTTGAAGCCGTAATGGTAAGGAACGCGTAACGCCGCGGTCAAAGACGGAAAAGACCGGGAGGCAAACAAAACCCGGACTAAAAGCGGAGCTCACCCAGCGCGGCGAGCCTCTGCAGCTCGTCCTCGTTATCGGTGTCGTGAGATCGGCCCAGCTGCGAGAACTGGTTCTGGCCGTCGCTGGTGGTTTTGCACAGCAGGGCCCGGTTGGTGCCTGGCAAACACACCGGCGACATTTCAAATCACCGAAACCCGAAACGGAACGAATGGCAAAATCTGGACAGGCTGGCGTCACGCTCCATACGAAGCCATTTCCCACGGCGGAAGGGAGCGGATTTCCCGCGCCGGTCCACACCCCCGACCGCGGTGCGAGATGCCGTTACGACGTCGCTGACGAGAAAAGCGAAGCGGGGGTCCACATTTTCCAAATTTGAGTCCGGATTTGCCCCGGGGGTTAAATTAAGTCAAATAAACTGAGAATTGTAGCCAATTCTTGTCACGTGTGCAGCACGAAACCACGCGGCGAAATTCTTGCGTTCGGACACAAAAGTGAGAAAACATCATGTGAGTGTGTGTGTCTGTGTGTGTGTGTGTGTGTGGGGGGGGGGGTTAATACAACCTAAACATGCCAAACGCATGGCGTTTTTGCATGTGGACCCCACGAAATAGACTGAGGACGGACGAGCCGTCGTATAGCGAGCCGATTGCGAACACGGTGTGCGAACGCGACCCCTACTGGTGATAGAGTCACGCTTTCGTACCGACGTTGGCGATGTAGAGTTTGTTGTTAAGGATGAGCGCCACGATGGCCATGGCGCCTCCCGACACCTCCTGCTCCAACTCCTTCAGGCGCTCCTGCACCTTCTGTCGGCCCACGTATCAAAGGCAACAAAGAAATCATGAATGATGTCACGGCATTTCAAGGAAAACGATCCATCGGAACGGGTAGGTCTTTTTTTGACCGGGACAATTTGTATATCTAAAGCGCTTGTCAAGGAATGTAACCTGTATAAACGCCGTAGTAAATAACTACCGTTTGTCAAGAGTCGATTTATCTTGCTTTTTCTTTCGTTAACGTTGAAATGGATACAGGTTTAGCCTTATCGCCGTTTAGCGATAAGCTTCTTATTTATAGCCGGCGCATCGTTCGTAGTTCGTCGTTCATCGAACGGTACTGGGCCGGCCGCTAAATTGAACGCGGTCATCCTTTGAAAAATGGAGGATGAGAAAATGAGCCAGCAAAAGATGGCAAAGTTGGCAAATAGCGGATGGGCGCTTCACAATACGTAGCGATGACTTCGTTGCGGCATTTAAGCGGGTCGTGCGCAAATGATGAAGGTTCGATTCACATTCAAACCGATTTCAAATCGGGAGATGTTTTCGAACGGGTCAAACTTTCTTGACAGGAACGTTTTTTCGAAAAAGGGAATCGCGGGGAATGACGTTTGAGAATGACCGATCACGTTCGGGGTCACGTTCCCCGGCCCGACCGGGTCCCAACCTCGCTATGCGGTAGCATGTAGCCGGACAGGTTAGCTTTCTCCGCCAGAGCGTCGTCGATGGTGTGCAAGTAGCTTTTCTCCACCGCTTCGAATGCCTGCCAACAGACAAGAAATGGACCGAGTCGATTCCAAAGACGGATTTTTACATTTGAGAGTCGAGCTATCGAAGTATTTCGGTCCCTGGAGTCATTCGTCACTTTTCCCGCTTTGGCACCAAAAGAAATCAATGACTAAACCTACTTTCTTACCTAAAGTAACCACGTTAGCCATGAACTCATTCACCCCCAGCCCGCTAAAAACACATCTTTGACGTCTATTGCCGTCATTGGCGGTGAATGAGTCAGATGGGCTTGTGCCATTTACTGCCAGCGCTGCGATTTTTATTCTGTGACATATGATAAAATTATAGTATTGTAACTAATTTACAGCCAGCTAACAAAAATGGATATTTAAATAATGATGGTAAAAATATTTTTGCAATGACTTTAGTGCTTTGTTGCCCAAAGTAATCAATCACTGTAGTGATTGATTTGTTTCGGACCAGCCATTTTCAGACGTATGAACAGTACCTGAACTCGGGGGGGGGGGGCGTACAAATATGTCCTTGGTATTGAACGAGTTAATGACTAGCATCGATGGAGTAAGGAAGCGCGATTTTGGATGATTAACCCTCCACTGCCCGAGGATGTCATTTCAAGCTTTCCCTTCGACGTGAGATGCTTTCGCCGCAACGACGAAGGTTCGGGCACTAAGCGGCGCGGGGGTTAAGAGTTCCGAGCCTTAATCGCGGCGGGCGGGCGGGCGGGCGCGACGCGGACCTGCGTGAGGATCCTGCGGATGTCGGCGTCCGTGTGGTCGGCGCTGAGCTGCTCCAGCAGAAGTTCGGCCGTGAGACACTGCGAAGCGAAGCTGGCCACTCGGCTGCCGTCGTAGCCGTTGAAGACGCCGTACAGGGAGCAGCCGTCCTCGCTCCTGGAAACCAGACGTTGTGCGCTTGTTTCGCGCGGGCTCCACCCACTTGACTTTTTTCCATTTGCGGATCCGCGGAAAAAAAAAAAATCCCATTGGCCCACCTGAAGCGGAGGTGTGTGTCCTCATTGGGGTGGCTCTGCGTGCCTTTGCCGTCGGGGCCATACACGCAGTTGGGTGCGGTGCCCACGCCGCAGAGTTGGCACAGAGGAAGGTCGTCTGTCCAACTCTGATGCTATGGAGGTGGGGGGGGGGGGCAGAAGCGGTGTGAGCCAGTGAAACAGACCACCGTAATTAGCCAAATATGTATGAGACGCACTTTTTTTCCTCTCCCAAAAATGAAGGCCAAAAGTACGAGTGCGTCTGGGGCTGCACAATTTCTTTATATTTCCAACTGGAATTAAAAGAGAAGCCCTAAACAAATTAAAATTGCACAGTTTGACTCAGCCGACAATGAGTGCAAAAGCCTGTTATAACAATTCGTTATAAAAGGCATTTTATTGACCGAAAAAAATAATACTGGATGTACATGGGGGCACACGAACCACAACTGGTGCGTTCTATTCTATGCGGCTTCGACTCTTCTGTCCAACTTAGTGTGGGGAAATGGCTCAAAAGCTTCACGGGTCGTCATCAGTCCATCGTTGAAATCCGCAAGGCACCAAACTTTTCTGGCCTCATCTAAGTCTTATTATTAATCGTCCGGGTCTGCGAGCAGCGCTTGGATGTTAGCCGCATAGCTCAAGCTAGCCCGAGCGAACGTCGCGGAACTATACAAAACTACCGAAGACGAACGAAAGAGCAATAAACACCACGCGAGGCCGGTGGGAAATTTATTTTACAATACGCGTGAGGTATTACGTTTGGGATTTCATACGCAAAAGACGTGGCAAAGGGGACGAGTTGACACTTACACTCTGCATCAAATTCTTCCGCTGGGCAGCCATGTTGGAAGTGTGCAAATTGCGTTCAGGTACAACACGCGATTCCAATAGCTAGGTCGAAGGATGCCTCAAACCGTGATATTGTCCGTAACGAACAAAACATGATATTGTTGGTATAAGAATTTTCATTCATTGAGTGTTTTCAAATTAATCTCTGCGTTTCACCGGGGTACATAAATAATCGGCATAACGTTTTGAAGTTGGGAGTTTTGAAATTCCGACATTTCTTGAATGGGACACCAGCAAAGTTACGTTTACATTTTCCAGGTTAAAAAAAAAAAAAACATTTTCGTTCTAGACGTCATCACTCGCATTTGCTAATCTATTGCTGCGTTTTGAAATTCGACATTTCGAACTTCAGGAATAGGACTAAACAAAGTTTATACCAAAAAAAAACACTTCCGGATTGCGAGTCGCCAGTTGCCTAATGTCCCCATCGCACGGCGTGAATGAGAATTGCAATAGCGGCCTCATATTTATGCAGCAAATACAATTAATAACAAATAAAGCACTTTTAATTTGGGAGAAACTCTCATAAAATATTACATTTACTCGAAATTAGGTTGAAAATCGATCCAAGATAGTGTTAGAGCGCCTTACAGTACGATTTAACGGTATAATAAATTCATGACAATCATAATAAATCACACGGAAACGTTTTTATTCCCATTGGTTGAAAGCAACAACATCCAAAACATACATGTATCCTTTTTCAAGTAGCTAACATTCCTTATTTTAACATAGTCGACAGGCAATATCACGCACGTCTAAGTCTACACATTTGCACGGTATAAAGTACACATATTTATGTGTAAATACTTGGATAGTTTGGTCAGGTTTTTTTTTTGTCAACTCTCATTTTTACCATCCCAAAATCAAACCATTTTCTCACGCAACAGAAAAGCTTGAGGCATACAGATCACCAAAATTCAAACTTCCTTCTATTGTCTTTTTTTCTGATTTAGAATGCCTTAAAATAAAGTATCATTTCAAACATTGATATACTGAACTGTTTATTGATTTAAACCATTTATATATTTGATTTAAAATGCAGCAATGCAGTTCCGTACTTTGGCTGTTCGTGATGAAGTTAGCGTTGAGTCAGCTGGGTATGTTTATTTCAATAACACATTTATTTCAATTTGTTTTGATGTAGATATTTCCAGATTTTCTTTTTTTTCTCTCAACAAACTCATTCCGCTTATGAAGCGGGTCAAAAGGTGCAACCATCGACAAAATCACCTTAGCCCAATTTGTGTCCACATTGCAAACCGGTTTGAAAGTGGAAGCGGTCCTTTTTCACAGGTGAATCCTCAAATTCATCCAATGGCAATTTTAATCCGGACCGTTTTATGTTCACATTGAAAAATTGGTGCGAAAACGTTTGAAAATAAAGTACAAAAGTAATCAATTGCTTTGGGTAATCAAGTAACGAAGAAAAAAATGACAAATTCTTACATTGTATAATATTATATATTGCTCTATTAGCTTCTCAACGTATTTATACATTAATGATATCATTGTTATACAAAAAATATACAACTAAGTTCCTGACCCGATAAAAAATGAAAAAGTATGTCATATTATTTTTGTGGCATATGGATCGGAAGAAAAAAACAAATCACCTCTTTGCCACTTGCTGTGGACTGAAAACGACATGGCGGTCGCCGGCGTAACAGCCGATGGGATCTCAGCTGTTCTTCTGAGTTTGATGGTGTGACATTGGCAAGCTGAGCCCCGAGCAAGTGTACTTTGAAATATGACGAGCTAGGGAATGTTATTGATTTGAAAACGTTGCAAAAGACTTCGAGTGGAAATCCAGCCATTTTTTTTCACTCGTCTCAGAATGGCGTTTTGATCAATACCGCGTTCACGGCAGGGGTCCCCAAACTTTCTATCGCCGAGGGCAACGCCCGACCGGGGGTAACATCAAGAGCGGCCGGGGGCGGGAGCGTTTCGAAGCGCGCAATTAAGTTCACGCGAATTAAGTTCACGCGAATTAAGTTCACGCGATTGGGTTTCGAACCGATTCGCAATGCGAACGCAACCAGATCCGGGCTCCTTTTTCTTTCTGAATCCCGATCAAACCAAAAGCTACCGGCGACGGTGTCGGACTTGACCGGGTGTGCGAAAAGTGACTGAAAATAAAATCAAAAAGGGCCCCCCCCCCCCCCGTTTTTTATCTACCTGCGCTATCCCTCAGTAGTCCTGGCGCTGGTATCCGGCGGTTGCGTCGAAAACGCCGGCCGGCGGGCTCTCCGGGTCGCCGTCGCCGCCGAGGGAGGTGTAGGGCCCGCCGCCGGGCGCCGCGTCCTGGCCGGGGTCCGCGTAGTCCTGCGAGAAGAGGGCCGAGTCGGACCCCAGCTTGTAGCGCCGGTAGCCCAGGTAGGCCTGCGCCGCCTTGGGGTGGCGAATAAACCGTGCAAAGCGAAAGCCATGGGAGAAGAAGAAGAAGTGTTAGAAAGAGGGGAGGAGGAAAATAGAAAAGCTCGGAAAAGGGGATCGGTTGTTAGCCCATGTTTCTTGAGCTTCTTTGGCACTGGTAAGAAAATGTTCAAAAAAGGGATTAGTCACAAAAACAAAGCCCCCCCCCCCCAAAAAAAAAAGACTATTTCAAGCGAAGAGAACTTGCAAATTTGCTATTTTAGTCTCAAACCTTGTCAAACCAAGTCATCGTTTGCATTTTGCGGGCCACGTAAAATGATGTGGCGGGCCGGCTTTGGCCCCCGCCTGTCAATACGGGGAGGGGAAAAAAGTATCGGGACAGCTACTGGAAGCAAAGGTGAAGAAAAATGCCGCGCGTTTGGTTTGGACCACAGGTTTTGGACACCTGTGGTCCGGTATGGCCCGAGGGCGGCCCGCCATCCACTTTTTTTGCAAAAAATACAAACGGATGAAAACAGATGATAGATGAAAACACGTGGATTGTCCGGCTTTTATTCATGTTCCACAAGCAGAAAACGAATCCCAAAACCATAAAGAACAAATTACGCTGAAGAAAATGGGTCGACTTGCCCTTCAAGCTTCGGAAAATGCTGCAACTATCTTCTACGCGCACGCGTGCGCCTAAAAAACAAGCATCAGACAAGCGGTTGATGAGGCTGAGGCGGGAACAGCTTGGTGTATTCCTCTTCAAAGGACACGTTCTTAAACTTCTCCATGGAAAACAGAGCCTGGGCGCCCTGTCGGAATAACATGCGCGTCATACGCGGAGCCGCCCAGCGCTTCCTTCTGCTGTTCGGACGCAAAAGTGATCGGAAGGAAGGGGGCGGGGGACGACCCGTCGTCAGCGCGCATTTGCCATCGTTTCCTCTGGATTCCCTTCGGCCGACTGAATACCTTCCAAATCAAAGCCCGCATCAATGAGGTCAATTCAAGCGAGGGGCGGCCTACCCAAGTGAAGATGGAGAAGAAGGAGAAGGTGATGGCGGCTCGGGCGGCGTCCCCGCGCTCCCTCAGCGGGTCGTCGTCCTGGTCGGTGGCCTGCCACTGATTGGCCAGAAAGCAGAAGCCCACGAACCACATGAAGGACCAGAAGGCTGCCAACAGAAGTCACGTGTCCGGTCAACGGGAAGCGGAACACGTGTGCGTGCACGCGACCGCTGCGTTTGCATTTCCCCAATTTAAGGGGACGGTAAGGGTGGGAAACAACAGACGCTTTTTAGAGGCTTGATGTCTGTCACGGGTTCGTATTCGCTAGGCCGCCGAACAAATCTTCTGCCTGAGGGGGCCGCTGCAGACATTCCCAACAAACAGCGCCATAAGAGCACGGTTACCCCCGGGTGAAAACCTCACCGACAAAAAACTGAGCAAACCAAGAGGTCATCGCAAACTCAAAACCAAAAACACCTTACAAGAGAGAAGCGCGCAAGAAAAAAGAAGCAAACAAGAAAAAACACGGAAACCAGAAAAAAGAACAAACGGAAAAAAGACGCAAGGAAAGAGAAGCAAAGCAAAAATGCAAACGAGAAAAAAGGAGGATATAGGAAAAAAGATGCAAAAACTCAAAAACAAAAAGCCCTCACGAGAAAACGGGAAAAAAGACAAAAGCCAAGAAAAAGAGGCAATCGAGAAAAAGAAAGAAACAAGAAAAGGACGCAAACGTGAAAAAGAAGCAAACAAGCAAAAAGACGCAAACGAGAAAAAAAAGCAACCCGGAAAAAGGAAGCATACAGGAAGAAAGGATGCAAACGAGAACAAAGACGCAGAGGAGGAAAAGGAAAGACAAATAAAGTTGATTTTCCTTGTTTGCTCCTTTTGCGCGCGCTTCTCTCTCGTTAGGTGTTTTTGTCGACCTTTTTATTGGTTGCCGAGTTTCTCGTTTGCGCGAGCGCAGCCGGGGAAAGGCCGTTCGGCTCCAAGCCGACACGTACCCGAGACGGCGACGTCGGCCAGCACCGCCTTCTTGCGGTCCTTGACGCCGCTGATCTGCGGGAAGTAGACGTCCAGGGCCAGGAAGGCCACGCAGCACAGGAAGGCCACGGAACCCATGAAGACGGCGTAGTTGCAGGCGTTCTGGTTCTGGTTGAAAATGCAGTACTCCTGCACCTGGTCGGGTCTGTTGACGTAGCCCTCGTTGGCCACGCAGCCGAAGATGACGATGGAGAAGAGCTGCCGACAAAACGGCAGTTCTCATTCGCCCTCCGGTATCGGCGGCCGGTGTCTGCGGCCTTACTGAGTACCCGGACACCTTCAGATGAGACTCATGCCGAGAGCCGCTACCGCGACCTAGCTTCCGCGTATTCCGTTATATTTACTCAGGCGTCTTATGTGTAATACGGTATACGATTTGTGCAATATACGTTGCGTTAGATAATAAACATAAATCGCACATTTATATCTTGATGAAGAAAGCGCTTTGCATGACCCCAAACTAAACTTAAGTCAACTTACATGCTTTCTATCTATCTATCTATCTATCTATCTATCTATCTATCTATCTATCTATCTATCTATCTATATCTATATATATATATATATATATATATATATATATATATATATATGTATAAATATATATTTATATATATGTATATATATATATATATATATACACACACACACACACTAACAGATTCTTAAGTTCCTTTGGGACAAACTTTGTTAACTTCCTGCCTTTCCTGAACGCAACAAAGCAACCTCGTCACTGCTCATTGGAACGGAACAAAGCCGACGCATTCTTGGTTTGCGCTAAGCCGAGCATGTGACGTTTTAGTCCGGGTCGGCGCGGTCACACCGGGTCTTCTTGCCGTACCAACTACGAGAAATAAAAATCACAAGACTCCCGGCGAGGAAGAAAGGAACTCCTGTGGAGGACCACATGCGGGCCTTCCGTCTTGTGACCCACAAGAGGGACGGCCGCGCGAGCGCGTGTTCCTTAGAAGTCCACCCCTGACTCGAAAGCAAGTCCTTTAGCTACGGCTAACATTGTATGTACTTATTCCCATCAAAACACATATGTAACATCGCACTTTGGGCTGTCGCGTCTCACGTTGGCATTTTTAGCGCGCCGTTTGCGCTTTAGCAATGACATCACGCAGGAAGCACTTGAAGTGACCCTAAACTAAACTTAAGTAAATGTACACGATCAAAATAATCCCCAAAAGAAATATTATTGTTCCCGCGGACTTGGAAATAATTCCCGGATCACTTAAAATGTCAAATAAAGACGTCCAAATTAAACGACCTAAAAAGGTGTCTGTCTCTCTCTGCACTCACATCAACACAGCAGCGCCATCTCAAGGCAAATGAGTGGACCACATTCATATTGTCAACCGCTAAATTATTTGATTCATTCAAATGATTTCGGAGTATTTTTTAAAATTATTTTCATGATATATTTTGATTGTTATGCACTCATGTAATTTGATGCACGTTTTAATGATTTTGATGCATGTTTATATTTGAATAATATTCATGTAAAAGTGTTGAGGTGCCTTTTGGGGGCCTTAGAACAGATTAGGCTATTTACCACCCCGACGTCAACTACGACATGCGAGTGCTAACAAACGTTAGCACGTAGCTGACAGAATGTGGGCGCCACGATTTGCTTATGTGTTGCTAACCGCATTCTACTGACAAAGTCGCACGTTACCAGTCGCTAGCCGTATTGCTAACCCTAATCAGAGAAAAATAACCTGTGCGGAGAATTTCTTTCGAAATCGAGGCTTAGCAGTAAGAAAGTTAGCATAGTGACGCTTTTTCGTTGGCTTTCTGCGATGCTAAAGTTAAGCTACCGGGTGAATTTAGAGCTGCGTTATATATGCTCTCAGCATTTCTAAAAAAAAAAAATAAATAAATATAAGAAAAAATATAAGAAAAAATATATCCCCAAAATATTAGTCAATAAAACAAGAAATGTTGAAAATGTTACAAAATAACAGGCAAGAATATGCACACAACGTACAAATATTAGATGACACATGTACAAATATCGTGAAAAATACTACAGTACAGGAAAATGATTATTAATACAAAATATTAAACACAACAATGCATAGAAATAACATGAGACCAAATTTGACAAAATAATACAAATGATTAGCCAGGACAAAAAAATGGAGTATGAGATTAAAATAGACAAATATTAAAAATATCTTTCAAATGATCCATCACAAAAAAGTTGATAAAGTCATGCAACAGAGTAGACAAAAAATGCAAAAATATCAAATGACTTATTGTTATTATTATCATCGAATAATACATTCATATCTGTTTATTTTCATATCTATTTATTCATCAATTTAATTGTGAATAAATGTATTTTCCAGATTGATCCTAGAACTCAACCCCTGAGTCGTCATTGATACTGATACCACTCATACTTTTGATGATCCCTAAAAAAATGACTGGTTTAAAAAAAATGTTGAGATGTTAGCATTCCTCCTTACCATTTTCTGTCCTTCCAACGTGTAATTTCTACATCATAATTGTAAAACTGCCTATACTAGTGTCGGCCGCCACGACAATTACCGATACCTTGAAATAAGGCCGGGTATCGGCCTGATATCCATACATGCTCGCCGTAAATTAAATATGTAAAGATCAGATCCAAAGAGACGGTAAAACTTCTCATTGGAATCGCTCATTCGGTTAGGTGCTGCTGTTTTGGTTAGCAACCGCTGTGACAAAAGAAGAAGTGATCAAAGAGGCGGGGGCCAACTAAGAGCCCATATCTCGGAAACGCCGGCGCAGAGAAATCCACGTTTCACTCATAATACTTCACGCTTCATCGAGCGGTTACATGACTCCTAACCAGCCCACCCCACCCCACCCCACCCCCGCCCCCTCCTTCCCCCCAAATTGACTCTAAGGCAATAAAAGTTGCTGTAAACACATCAAGGCTGCTGGTCATAGGACTTGACTACATCCCGTGATGGTGAAAGCTCAAAAATAAAGAAAAACACAATCCTTAAGTTTCAGTTCATTGTGACATACGTAGCAAAAAGGAAAACAAAACGTCTACGCCAGGGGTGTCAAACTCATTTTTATCGTGGGCCACATTGTAGTTATGGTTTCTGTCAGAGGGCCGGAATAAATCCAAATCTAGTCGAAAGAAGCATCCTTAACATTGATTGAAAATGGGCTTAAAAATAGAAAAAAAGTGTCTAATAAATGCCGTTTTCGCTTGTTTACATCCCTACCTAGTTTTGAAATCGATAAAAACTGTTCATAAATAGATCTGGAACAGATTTTTTTTTTAACACAAACTGCAAGTCAAACTTGAAAACTTGAAATCAAATCAGCATTAGGCGGGCCGCATAAAATGACGTGGCGGGCCGGTTGTGGCCCCCGGGCCTGGAGTTTGACACCTGCGGTCTACGCCATTTCAAGTGGAATTGCGATGACTCTGCATTGGGGGCGGGGGGGGGGGGGGGGGGGGCTCTCCACTTGTAAACCATACTGTTGAATCTGAGCGTGTAGGCGTTTGCTTACAAATGTTATTACTAAAAACGTTCAGTCTGCGTTAATGGCATGGAAACATGCCGTTTAAAAAGATGTTTTAAATAAAGACGAGCATAGAACATAATCGCATGTAGCATCTCCGATGCTACGACCCGCTGTTTATAATCCCGCAGCCTCCACGTGACAAAAATGACATTTCTAACCATTATTTCTCGGTGCGGTTTACGGTCGGAAAAATACGTCGAGCGGTCCCTCCGTTCTGCGTTGCAAAACCCACCCAGGGTTAAAACGCACTGTTTCGGCCAATCAACTATGTCAAAGTGTGGGTGAGGAGCTTCAATCAGACCGCAGCCTTATCCGAGAGAAAAGTGCGCTTTGTCGCCACCTTGTGGCACCCGTGTGCAATTTGCCAACATAGCGAGCCACAATTGATCGAAGTCGTCCATTTATTACAAACGACAACTCGCGTAACGCCACGGAGATTCCATTGGCGCTCTCCTCCCATTCTGCCGTGTTTGTTTACTGCCGCCCTTCACAGGAATCCCGCGTGAAAATGGTCATTGAAAGAGCTGGAAAAAGGAATACGGTGCTAATAGGAAGCTCACCCACGACACGATGCGCAGTATGGTCTGAGGCTGCTGGAAGAAGGTGACCGGGTCGAAGGCTCCTCCGGCTTTCCCGGCTCCGTACGCCTGCATCCCCTCCATGGCGCCCCCCCGCCCCCCTCGCCTGCTCGGCTTTGGTCCTCTCCTCTCCTCTCCTCTCCTCTCCTCTCCTCTTCGGGCTCACTGCTTGGTCGAGCCCCGGACAAATCCCCCCAGCTAGTGTACTCGCGCCCTCTTCCTTTTCTCGTTTTCTTTATATTTGATTTGGAGTAGATTTGCCCACTGCAAATCACCGCGTTGGGCGAAAGGTGAGCGCGATGGACGTGTCCTTCTCTCCGGATCGCGTGAACGCGCAAGCCGGTGTCACGCCCGGGACGCGCAAAGCGGGAGCGCGCACGTTCTCACATGAGGTCACGCGCTCGTTTGCTCGCGTCGCCGTCCATATACTTGCTGAATTGTTATGATTGCGTCGCCGTTCATATACTTGCTGAATTGTTATGATTGTTTTGAAATAACTGGCGTTCACCACACGACGAAGCCGAATCATTAACCATCCCTTTCGCGCGCCGGTCGACGCGCGAACGCTACGACGTAATCTGCCGTTCTTTGTGGTCTCCGGGAACACGCCGAAGAACGATCTGCCTCTGGGCGTATGATAGTTTAATACTGACCAAGATTAACGTCATACATGTCATATTTATAACGAGGGTTTCGAAACTAGGCGGCGTGTCGGGCTAGCGTGGCCCGACAGTCAAAACCAAGGGCGAAGTGGCTTTCGAATTGCAACCAATGACAACGTGCCTCCGCGCCTGCGCAACCTTCAATGTAACCAATGAGATATCGCCGTGAGCGGTTGCTAAGAGACGTGTCGCCGAGGCGTTTGGAAGAAAACATGTTGGCAAAGCATTCAAATCAAGCTACTTGGGAATAGACAAAGTCTTCATTCGGCCCTGGTGCTCATGGTGAGGTTGAGGGCGAGGTGTCTGCTGGTCGGTACGTGAAGTTTAACTTGAGCTATTGTACGTTTGAGAAGCAAAGTAGTAGTTACTTTTCTTTTTTTAGACTTGAGCGTTGCGGAAGCCCGAAAGCTAGCTAGCTGTCGTGCTAATAATGAGCCAAGCATGGGATTTGACGTATTGTTTTACTCGGCATCTACATGTTAGCTTTCAGCGGGTTCTTGCTGATGTTTTTTTTCAGTCGACCTTCATCGAGCCAAGCCACAAACCAAAACCAAGCAACCAAACAAAAACACCCTCCAATCTACCAAATGAAAACGTCACACAGTGAAATCATGAAGACGGTTCAACAGTTTTTATTTTTATTTTTTTTAACCCCAGTAACATCAATCAGATGAAAATGTTCCCAAACCGGGTCAATTTTCCTTTCTTTGCAACAACGGACGACGCTCGACTAACAATTGCAGTTGACCGCACAGGTCCAGACTGACTTCGAAAATCAAGATATTATTTTTGAAATATATTGCCTTTATTTGTAGTATTTAACCCGCATGTGTCAAACGGCGGTCCTTTGGGGCCGGTACCCTGCACGTTTTTCTCCTCAAAACACCTCATTCGAACGATTAGCTCATCGGCGAGCTTGAAAATGATCCTAATCATTTGAATCTGCTGTGTTTGTGAGAGAAGGATGGAAAACACGCAGCATACGGGCCCTCCGGAACTGGAGTTTGATGCCTAGGATTTAAACAAACAACAACAAAACAAAACCGAGCTAGCGCTGATGTCGTCAACCATTTGATATGATCTTGTTTCTTCATTGCTCCCGCAGGAGACCCAGCAGTGGGCAAAAGTGCTCTCTCGCAGATGTTCCACAGTGATGGCACTCTTTTTCAGAAAAACTACAGCATGGTAAGAGCATGTCACGTCATTCCTGAAATTATTTACGGTTGACTTTGACTTTGTGGCAATGCCGTTGTCCTCATTTTCAAATCATGCTGTGAAAAAAAACAAAATGCTGTTTTTTTACGGTAAAACCTGTTTTTTACGGTAAAAGTATTGATCGAATTGATTTTACACAGTTAAAAAAAAACAGTTTTTACAGTAAAATATTGGAAACTTGGTTTCCAGAAAAGTACGGTAAAAAATGTATAGATACTGTCGGTTTTACACGGTACACTGTCAAGAAGCATTTGCTTTTACGGGAAGATACCGGCTATTTGGTTTCTTGAAAAGTACCGTTAAATTATGCTAACAGGTTTTCCACATTTACGGTAAAACTTCAGTCGACTGGGTTTATTATGGAGTAAGCATGTTTAACAATTCATATGAGTGCAGTTCTTTAAGACTACGAGCGCGCTAGAAACCACTTCACGTCTTTGGAGATTACGGCTGATTTAAAAACACACAGCTGTGATTCAAAACTCGCCTTGCGTTGTCAATCTTCCTCGAACGGTGTTGGATTAAAAAAAAAAGTCTAATACTTAATTTACCATTTTATAGACTCATCCATACTTTGGGCTTTCATTTTTGGGGAAAAAAAGTGCGTCTTATATTTGGGAATTGGGGTCATTTAGATGGGATGAAATGTTAAAGTTCCTAAGCCGAAAATCTCAAACCTACACCCGCACCGAACGCCAAGCCCCTAACTCTTAACCCCAAGCTCCCAGACATTTGTCTTCAATCTGCTTGTGAGACGCCAAAAGCAAGCGCCGGCTTGGTGACTGCGAAGGCCGGCGCGGGCTGGCGGCCGTTCCGCTCACGTCCCCCTTTTTGCGGAAAATGTCAGGTGGGCCCTTAGTCGGGTCTTACACGGGGCCCTCGCCGGCGTTCCGGAGACAGGCTTTCTGCACATCATGCTAGCTAGTGTGGCCATGTCTATGTGTGCGCGTCTGTGTGTGTAAAATGTGATTTGGACTCCTGCCTTCCTCCTGCGAGCCAATTTTGAGCATTCCGATTGACAAAAGTTAGTGTTCCTTTCCTCAATTCTTTTCTTCAGCCTTTTCCATGAAAAAAAATGTAGTCCTCTTCAGTAGGGTTACTGTTGACGTCTTTTGTTTCACAGACAACAGGAGTGGAGCTGCTCATCAAAAGCGTCAACATCCCCGAGAGCAGCGACACCGTGGTGAGCCTCGAATAACCATGCTCTATCTATCTATCTATCTATCTATCTATCTATCTATCTATCTATCTATCTATCTATCTATCTATCTATCTATCTATCTATCTATCTATCTATCTATCTATCTATCTATCTATCTATCTATCTATCTATCTATCTATCTATCTATCTATCTATCTATCTATCTATCTATCTATCTATCTATCTCTATCTATCTATCTCTATCTATCTATCTATCTATCTATCTATCTATCTATCTATCTATCTATCTATCTATCTATCTATCTATCTCTCTATCTCTCTATCTCTCTATCTCTCTATCTCTATCTCTCTATCTATCTATCTATCTATCTATCTATCTATCTATCTATCTATCTATCTATCTATCTATCTATCTATCTATCTATCTATCTATCTATCTATCTATCTATCTATCTATCTATCTATTTAAATGTGAATATGTATATGTGTATATGTGTGTAAGTATGTACATACCCATCTATATACGAATGTATACCGTGACATCCTTTTTCAGTTGACAGCAAGTGACAAAATGGCCGCCCCCCCGTAGATGGGGGGGGTCCAAGTACTAGTTGTGTGTTTTTCAATCCAGGAGCTTTACATCATTGACTCTGCGGGGAAGGAATCCTTGGTGGAAGCCAATGAGAAAATGGTGAGACGCGACTGTTATTTGAGGCCTTTGCCTTCACGTAATCTGACGGGCCGTCTGGTGTGCGCAGTGGGGGGAGCCGTCCCTGCTGTGCCTGGTCTTCGACCTGACCAGCGAGCGCTCCTTCGGCAGCTGCGCTCGCTGGACGGAGCGGGTCCGCGCCCGCCGCGGGGGTCTCCACCTTCCCGGTAAAATCGACCGTCCTCGCTCATTGGCTCCCCAGCTGGCTGGGAACAGGATAACAACAGCATCAGTTACTCTTTGTCGCCCGATAGCTTAAAAAAGGAACTTTCTTACTTTGTTGATGACTTTTCTTGAGGAGGTAAATACGTTTGGATTACCAGTCACTTTGTTAGTTATACTCAGCAGATAACGAATTCCCTACTTAACATCGAAAGGACGCCCGTTTTTTCCCATCTCATTGCAAGCGGTTGTATGAGTGACACAACCAGTTTGATTTCAAACTAACATTTTGACATTCTGACCTTGTTTTGTTTTTGTTTGTTTTTTTACTTTCAAATGAGAATATCCAGCGTTTCCTCATGTTAACGTCAGAATTTTGACTTGTGAATTTTGAGTGCGAATCCTGACTATAAAATGAGGATTCTCACTATTGGGAAATGCGTGCGCGTTTTTGTCAGGGGTTCTGGTGGGCAACAAGTGTGACCTGTCAGCCAGGAGAGAGGTGCGAACGGCCGCGGCCCAGGAGTGGGCCCGGAGCCAGGGGCTGGAGTACCACGAAACCTCCGCCGTGAGTGCGCGCATTCTCTAGTCTAGCCGCATCATTGGCTACAGCCGCACCAACCGCTCCCAAGTTCCATTCTGCATTCTCAATGTTTTATCGTATTTCTCCCTTTTTGACTTCAATTTGGCCGCGTTTCACCAAAGCGGGAGTATAAGTCTACCCCCGAATATCACGGCTGCCCAAATCAAACCCACCGCGCGTGTTATTAAAGTGAGGCAATTATACAGCGGCGTGACGTGTCATCTCCGTTGCAGAAGGAGATGGAGAACTGCGAGGCCCCGCTCCTCAGCTTAGCCCGGGCCTTCCACTCCCTGTACCAGGAACGCAGAGAGGCCACGCAGAACCTGCGCCCAGGCTAGATGCACGCACACGCACACGCACACCTACTGAAAAGATTTTCATAGCCACGCAAATTGTGTACGTCTTTTTATGCTATGCGCTGATGATGGGCCGGGCGCGAATGGAGTAAAGGCAACTTCTGTGCGTGCCATCCATCTGGTCTATTTTCCCCACTGTAAGGGGTGAGGGTTAGGTTAGGGAAAAAAAACAGAACTCTACGGCCGAGTAAATGCTTCCATTTTTACCTCTGCGTGTCAGTTGTAGATGCATTTTTTTACACTTTGACTTTTAGTACATCAAATTTTTCGAACCCGTTTGAAGTTTTCCTACGCTGTAGTATATGCTACAGTTTTGAAGCCATTTATATGGGGTCAAGATGTAAAAACCTCGAGTTTTCGTAAAAGAAAGCGCCACCTTGTAAAATAAATCCAGAAACCGTTTTTGAAACGGACAAAACGATACATTTGAAGGTTGACGGTTGCAATTAAGTTTAATATTGAATTGACTCATACTGTTTGACATTCCTGATTTGTCTTGGCATCGATCGAAACTGTCATTTAATGTACACGGAGGTATTTGTTTTTCCCCATTCTTCAGATAATACTTTCCACATTATTTCTGACTGAAAATGGTTTTGTTTTGAGTTCCTTTAGCGCGGCTCCATCTAGCGGCTGCATAACGCAAGCCCGGCCACTACTGTCGCTTCAATTCTACGCGCCTTCTAATGCGCTGCGCCCTATATCGACGAAATTGGAAAATTGGACGAAAGTGGAAAATACGCCATCTATCTCTATCTCTCAAAATGGGTCAAACTTTTTTAAACTTGGCTTTCAAGCCAAAGTTAGGATTTCAGGTTAGTCTTTCGAAACTGAATGAGGACTTTAAGTTTGATTGGGAACGTGTTACCGCCGCCGGTTCCCTTTTTGGCTCATCTGCTGTCAATCGCGGCGCAATTTGCCAAGACGCGCCTGTATAAAACTCCGGCAAATAAAAGCGTAGGAAGATCTGCAAAAGGTTCCACGCTCCGACGACCGACCGCGAGCGGCCGTCCCGTGGCTCCGCGCCTGCGTCTTTCTCTCGGGACGAAACGCAAAGGGGGAAAAAAAAAAAAGAAGCATTTCTTGTCGGCGGCGGCGAATGGAACCGACCGGTGTTTGGTGAGGTTGACCGGTCGGTAATATTCACGCGCACCAAACGGTAGCAACCGCAGCTATCCGCGATTTCTTTTGGAATCTTTAATAAGGTTCCAAGAGCCAGCGTGGGCCGCAGTCTGCCCGCTTATTGCTTCGGGGAGCGTTTCTTTATTAAATGGGCCGCTCGCCCGTCTAGCCTGAGACGCGGCGCATCGTCGTCAGCCCAAAGGACAAGTCGAGATTGTTGACCGCTCGATGGATGGCGTGAGTCGTCGCGTAAGAAATATGAAAATGAGAGATTTCGGGGGACAACTTCTAGCCCCCGGCTTTGGGAATGGGGATCTGGAGCGCGGAAGAGAATTGAGTTGTTTCTGACCAGCCTCGGCGGTTGTCAATTACGAGCAATCGTCAATGGAATAACCGCTTTGATCTTGTCGGTAAAAACCTCGAAAGTCGCACGGCGTCAAAAGATTAGCGGCTCGTCCGCGCGACGCCTGAAAATAGCCAGCGTTTCGGTCCGAGTATTTGAAAAATACCCACGTCTGATGAAAAAGACTACAGAATCGCACTTTTCCCTTGAATCCAATGGTTACGATTCCGGGTTTTTGATGTCGATTTCATCCGAGTAGAAGCGCTCTACGTTCCTCCCTTGAAACATCATGCGCATCCATCCCCATAAAACTTAAGTTCATAATACCACGTGACGTAAAAAGGAAACGCAGGGGAGACGGCCATCAACAGGGTATTTTTTCAAAATCGAATCAAAATGTCATAAAAAATATCAAATTTGGTCTCGGTACGACGCGGCGTGGACCATGTCTAAGTTTGGCGGCTAAAATGGCACAATTGAGTTAGCCCGGTCTGTTGGAAAGCGATCGGTAGGAACGGAAGGAAACGCGCGCCGGGTCGCTGGAGTCTGGGTATCTTTTCAGAAAAAGTCAACCCCGTTTGCAAAACTGTCATCTTCATGCCCCAGCTGGGGCTTTTTGATGCGTGATATCAAAGGGAAAGCATACAACAGCGGGCTAAAATATCGCATGGATTGTCAAAAGGTGACCGCGCTTGCTAACGGGAGGTGGAGAGGTGCACCCAGCAGGTGTCCAATTGGCCCGCGTTGGGCGCGTTTACCGCTTTTCAAAATTGCAAATCGTGGCGGTATTGGACAAAATGAGAACCAGATGCTTTATCGTGCATTTTCCCCGATTTTTGCACCAATTCTTTCAATGGCAACTCGCTAACGGGGCCCAATGGAAAGGTTCGTGTTGACATCCCAAAACCACCGGGTGGCAGTAGCGGCCAATTTCTGACACTGGCAAGACTCTCGACGACTGATGATTGGCTTAGCCTGGACTCCCATGATGCAAAAGTCTTCCAAAGTCATAATACTCTAATTATGAGATCGTAAATATTCCTCTTTCATATTTTAATATACAGCGTAGTTACTTTATCGCATTTTACAATTTTTGTACATAAAGGTTTCGCCCCCCTCCCAAAAAATATACGGACGGACGGACGGACGGGGCCGATGCCAGTGAAGATTCTGAGGGGCGGAAAGTCAAAATGTGCTTTTAATCGATGATGTCACGAGCCTTTCAAAGTCGGGCCGAGTTGGGAGACGATAAGGGGAAAAATCCCCGCCGAGCCGATGGGAAAATCGGCTGGCGCGGTATGCCCGCGTCGCCGCTCCGGCGGCGGGCGATGTGGAGCTGTTTGCGTCAGCCTATGTGGGCCGCGCCCCCCCCCCCCCCGCTCTGATCACAGCAGCACTGCAGAGAGACGCCGCCTCTGTGATCGCTGCATCGGGGGGAGAGCGGGCGGGCGGGCGAGCGAGCGGGCTCGGGGCGAGACAGGAGGCGTTCACTGCAGCAGGCCGCAGAGAGGAAAACGGCTCTGACATTTATTCCGCAGCTGAGGGCGCTCGCTGAAGGAAAAGGATTAGCGTAGCCGGAAAAACAAAGCGGTTTCCACCACAGACGACGTTATTTGAGGCTTTTTGTCACCGCAACTCAAGCGAGGATCGGCTCAATGTCAAAACAATAGAAAAACAATCGACGTCATCGTGGGCTCTCCGCATTTTCTTGTCTTCATCTCAATAAATGACACATTTGTTGCGGGCTAAGTGTGATTTCCCACATTGCGAGCGGTCGGCCAACGCCTCGCGGTCGTTCGTCCTTTTCCCCGCCACGCGGCTCCAGTTGGTTTGACCGCCAATTGACGCGCCGATTGGAAGTAAGGATACGGCCGACGTAAAAACGCACGTCTGCGCCTCAAACTTCCTGGAACGGCGTGGAATCAATTCATTTCCATTACGCTAGGTCCATTTTCCTTGTCGTCGTCAAACGGCGGGTCGGGCTCGGTCCTGGCCGTATATTAGCCGCTGGCTAGCGCAGCTCACGCGCTCCGTATAGGCTGGCGCCAAAATATATACTATACCAATTTTCATCGGGTAAACTTGCATTCTCGTTTGTTATGGATATTTGAATTTTGGACCCGCGCACCTTCTGAACTATGGCGACTCCAGCGACAGTCTTCTATTTTTCCCTTTCCTCGTTGATTATTGAATGATTTTTTTGAAGATGACGCCGAGACATGCGCTGTTCCCTACAGGGGGGTTCAATGTTTATTCATCATCCAAGTTCAGAATCATTCACTTTTGGCACCTTGAAAGACATTACGCTTGTTCAGTTTTTTTGTTGTTCGTTTTTCTTTGAAATTGTCATTCACAACAACACGACGCAAGAACAAGAAAAGAAACCCTCCAAAAATGAGACAAAATAAGACTAATATTCATCGTGGTAATAATAAGGCTGCGTGAGTTAGAAAATAAGAAGTGAAAGGATGAAAATGAACAACTTTTCAAAGCTCGAAGCCTCGAAATAGTCACCCCCCCCCCCCCCCCCAAAAAAAAAGCAAATAGTCAACCCCCCCCAAAAAAGCAAAGAAAAATGGAGGGAAAAAAGGGCAAATAAAGACACAGTACCGTAACATTAAGTTCTACTTTGCCTGCTGCCTTTTACGCGGCATTATTGTTCAAAAACAAGAGGTTCCTTCAAAGCGGATCGGGTGATTCGGATTGGCATGCATGTAAATTCTTTTTTTTTTTTTTTTTTTTTTCGCGGGGGGGGGGACTTCACCTCGTCTGTCGCATTGTCCGCAGTCGTCTTCATCGACGGGTTCAGAGCTTCGCTCCGTCCCCGCCCCCCGGCAGTTCATTGTTCCTGAACAAAGATGGCAGCCGGTCTTTTGGCGGAAGGCCAAAAGTTATCAATTGGTGTGCGCGTGTGCATGTGTGTGTTTTGTCGTACAAAAATGCGGTAATACTAACCGGCACGAAGCCTTATTCCCAGACAAATGTATCAGCTGGGTTTTAGCATCTCTCTTAGCATGGCTACTATGTATTTTTCTCATCGCACCAGGAAAGTCTGGTCATGATAAATGAACGGCTTTACTCGTGTTTGTTTCAGATATTCATCTATATATATATATATATATATATATATATATATATATATATATATATATATATATATATATATATATATATATATATATATATATATATATATATATATATATATATATGAATGGTCAGTACGTTTGCTTTTTTTTCTTTTTTGCTTTTTTCACGGCCTCTTAAGTGCTCCCTGCTAAAACGGTACACCGCAGCGGTTCACAGTATTTATGCAAATCAAGAAGAAAATCGGGAAGATATCGAAACCGGAGAGACAAACCGGGGGTCGCGGAGGGAAGGTTGCGGGAAAAAATGCCATTTTTCACCAGACCCAGGAAGAGTAAAAAATATAAAGTCGGCCTTTCGGACCTCCCCCCGGGTCCCGCTCCGGGCGCCGCCCCCCCGGGTCCCGCCCCCATCCCTACCCCTTCAGATCTTTACAAACATCAAATAGTTAAACAAGGGTAGATGGGGGGGAAAAATCATGCACGTTTCTTTCGCTTTTCTGCGCTTCTTACCGTCAAACAGAAAGCAAAGCGCCAGAGCCTCCGGCGGCCCTCCCGCAAGCCCCCCCCCCCCCCCCGCGGAAGCGTCCGTCATTTTCATACGGGCGTGGTGCGTCGATTGGCGGGGTTGCCGGAGTCTTTCGGGTCTTTCTGGATGCAGTTGTGGACCTGCAGGAAGTTGTGGTCCCTCTCGGTGGAGTTATAGGCGGCGGCGGCGGCGGGCGCGCCCGCCTGGCCCTTGGGCAGCGTGTACATGGACAGCTCGGTGGAGGGCAGCGTCCCGAAGGCCTTGAGGCCCACCGGCGAGGCCTCGCGAGAGTGCGAGGGGTCGGTGGAGCGGGACGAGGAGCGCGAGCGGCGCCGGTAGCGGTAGCGGTAGCTGGGGATGCGCGTGATGGCGGCGCCCTGGAGGTAGTCGGCGGCCCGCGCGCCCACGCGCAACTCCCGGTGGCGGTCGATAAACATGTGCACGGCCAGCACGCCCACCATCTCGGCCATGATGAAGGAGAGGGCGCCGAAGTAGAAGGACCAGCCGTAGGAGTAGCTGTTCTTCTTGGAGTCGCTCTTGGAAGGGTCGCCGGCGTTGGCCGATATGTACACGATGATGCCGATGATGTTGCTCAAGCCTGCGGCGGAGGGAGAAGAGCCAAACGTGGGACGAGGCCGTGAGGCCGGAGCGTCCTCGGCGGCGTCTCGGGAGCGCCCGTGGCCCACCCGTCGACCCTCCGGGGTTCGCCGGCTCCCTACCCGCGCCGCCGTCCTAATAATGTCCGAATATCCCGCTTTCGCGCGCGTTTGATTCCGGGGTTTGGGTATTTTCCCGAGTGTTTTTTCATTGTGTGTTAGAGAGAGAGCGAGAGAGAGAGCGAGAGAGAGAGCGAGAGAGAGACCCTCGCCGATGAATTTTAGTCCACGGTTTCCGCCCACAACTCTCAGGAAGCGCAAAGCGCATCCTAGGGGCAGGCCGCCGCGTCCGTCCGCGCCTCTCCCGAGAAATGCGAGCAAAGGCGCGAGGTGGACCGGATCCCGAGGACGGAAAGTCCGCCCGGGTCTTTCTCGAGGAATACGAAGACGTCGGTCTTGAAAATCCGACGGAAATCCTGGCCGACCTCCATGGAGCGCAGCTGCGGGAGGGGACCTCTTTCCCTCCAAGCCAGTTGATCTGGTCTAGCGTTTCCGCTGCCAAAGTTTGTCAGAGATGACCCCGAATGCCGGGGTCCACCTCCCTTTTCTCGGCCTCGACGCTCGGTTGCGCTCCGGGCCGCGGTCGTTAGCGGCGAAGGCTACCCGTGCCGCGGATTCGCGGCCACGTTTTTCCCCCTCCCTTCGCGCCTCTCGTCGGCCCTTTTTTGTCCTCTGATTCTTTTTTGTCCTTGTGTGTTTTTCCCACGCTTTGACTTTCTTAAGGAAGGATTTCCTGGCCGCACTTGGTGTCACGCCGTCGCCGACATAGCGGGAAAAAATCCGAATTTGCTGTTGCGGTACAGCGGCGATCAGCTGATAAATGTGGGGAAAAAACAAGAACCTTGGTCTTGGTTCTGCTCTACTTTACGGAGCGCACGTTTTTCTCTTGTTTTCTTTGAGCTTTTCCCACGATGCCGACTCCTCTCCCTCTGCGGGGTCCAAACTGGAGCGAGCCCCCCCCCCCACCTGACAGTGTGGCTTATTCTGTTTTGTGCCATTGTAGGATGTTTGAAAGTGTCCTTTATTGCGCGCGTAGCACCCTGGCCAGGAATAAACACGTGGACATAAAAAGAGACAGAGGGACAAATGTTCTTTGATTCAATGCTTTTTGTACTTTTCTTTTCTAAATCCCATCAGTGGAAACCTCATTTGAGCCAAAATGGCCACTGGGTGGCACGTTGGCCTTTCCGAAATAGGGAGGAGGCCTCGGCGGCCGTATCGTCAACTTTTCTGCGGTGCGGTTCTAGGCCGCGGCCCAGCGGGCTACGGCGGATAGCTCCGGCTAAAATCAACCTTCTTTTCCTCTCTCTTTGTCTCTCTCTCTCTCTCGGCTCTGTTGCTAGGCTAAGAGGAGCCACAGGGATTACGCGCTAAAAATAAGGTGTCCCTGAGCCTTTTTTTCTGCTCAGATATGTCTCAATCACTCTCCTCACTCTTTATCCCACTTTTATAACACGTTTGAGAGTTTTCTTGTCATACGTCATTATGGCGTTCACTCCCGCTCACATGGAGCGAATCAGAAAGTAGACAATAGTGGGCAACGATAGCGGCAAGCGGGCGAGCGCGAGGATTTCTCTTACGAGTCCGACGATTTCCGACCCCCGTTTCGGGAGGGTGGACTTCAAAACGCGCAAAAAATGTTCTCGTGTCTGCGTTTGAATAACCTTAATGCCGAATTTCATTTCCAAAAGGGGTCCCCGACCTTTTATTAGAAGGGGGAAGCGCTCGGCGTTTATAGGACCATATCGTGTCGAGACGGTCTGCGTCAATGTGGAAATGGGGCCTGAAAAAATCGGAGGCGGATGTTTTCATCCGACCGACCGATCGACCCGCCCGCTCGACTTTATTCGCCCGCCGTCTAAGCGCGTCGCGGGTTTGATTTGGGTCGGTACGGGCCTTTGTCACGTTTTCCCTGCGTTCCTTTCTGTCTTCGCCGCGTCCCCCGCGTCTCGCCGCCCGGGCGGTTCTCGCGCCCGGAGCCCCGCTTCCCCGGAGTCTTTTTTCCACTGGTATACCTCTGGACTCGCAAAAAATGGGGAAGGTTCTTACCCGCCGAGACGAAGAGGATGCCGGCGCTGAGGATGATGTTGTGGCGCGACTTGTAGAACTCGCTGGCGGCGATGCAAAGCCCCCCCATGAATAGCAGGATCACGCTCATGATGGGGAAGATGCTGGAGGCCCGCACCGCACCTGCCGAGCACGCGGCAAAATCCAAAGCTTTACGCGACTCGTCCGGGTTAGGTTTACGGAAAAAGGCCGGTCGGGTACGCGGCGCTCGCCCCGCGGGCTTTCGTCCTTTCTGTCGCCAGCCCGTCTCCTCTAGCGCGCGTTCCAGGTTGACCGGGCGCGCCGCTTATGACCGTCCAATTCGGAACGCCGTGGCCTTTGGGCGCGCTGCCACGGCCACTTTTGGACGCCTCGCCTTTCGCTTTTAAAGTCTTGAGCGCGAGTGGCTTTTATACGTACGATCTAGCGAACGCCGTCAAATCGTTCGGGTCTTTTGGAGCTGATCAGATTTTTGAACGGTTACGCGTTTGTGCCCGGTTTGACTTGGGCGCCGCCTCTGAAAAGAACCAACAGTTGTTGAAACTTGACCGATATCGCTTTTTTCCCTTGTTAACGTTAAAAAGGATACGGGCGTACTTATACCATTTTCAGTAACGACGACGAGGGTGACGACGGCGACGAAGATGATGACGGTGATGAAGACGATGGCGGTGAAACAACAAGACGGTAGCGACGACGGCGAAACAATGACGACGACGGCGACCAAACGTCCACCGCATGGACAAAGACGATCGCGACGACGGCAATGGCGGCGACGCGGACCGATGGAGATGACGGACGACAAAAAAAATTCTAATGGAGACGCGCCGTCCGCCCAGACGGTAACGTGGCTTCCATTTATTTGAAGTACCCGCGCCTCTTGGCCGAAGCGAGCGATTCAAGCGCTTGAATATATTTTTACAAATGGGATCGTCTTGTCCAAATGCCTTTCGTGACGCAAGCGCTCGGCGGCGATTTCAGTTTGGAAACGTCGGGGCGGCCGAAAAGTAACAAAATGTTCACGCTGAATAAAAAGGCCATCTTTAAGTTGTTTTTTAAAAGGATTTTTGGGTCTGTTTTTCTTTCGGCGGATTGCTGTGAAAGGGGGGATCGCCGAGCCCAAAAAGTTTGAGAAGCAAGCCCTGTTTTGGAAAGAAAATAGCATTAGGATTCAATTCAAGGTGAAACCTCAAAATAAAAATGAAATATTAGATTATGAGACTCGCCGTCGCGAGAAAAGGCAAGCGCGCAAAACACGCTACCGAAACGTGGCCGGCGTGACGTCCAGTCGGTGTAGGTGAGATAAAACGCGGGCGGAGTCGAGGTGGCGTCCCTCCGCCACTGCCGACGCTCGGACCGGATGAGGCAAAACGGTCTGTGGCCGCCTGCCTCGCCTATACTGCCGTACGCTGAATTAGAAGGTGCGTGTTGCGCAACACCTCCCACACCCCGCGTCTTGTCTATTTGCTCCTTTTCACATATGCTGCATTGTGCGCGCGCGCTCTTGACTTATGCTTTCATTATCTACGGTAGAGGAGAGCCTTTTAATTGTGGCTGAATTATGGAGGGGGCGCCGTGGGAGCTCCCCGCGTGCGCTCCTTACGCCATCCCAACAAGACGCACGCCGACGCGCCGTCGCCCGCCCGCATCACCCCGGCTCGGTCCTGTCCAAGCGGGGCGTTTCCCGTACGCGCTACGTACTACCTACGCATTGCGCGCGCGCGCACTGTCCACCCGCGTGGGAGAACCCGGCAGCAAAGGCGATCGTTCAAAACGTGGCGAAAAGGCCTGAAAATTGCCGGCGCGCCGGAGTAGCCGCTAGCATGTCGGCGTTTGTTCCTACGTAGCGAGGAGATGACTATTTCTGCCAAACGTTGGACATTTTGCAGTCGTTCCTTAAAAGGAGGCCGGGCGGGGGACGCTCGGCCGTCCCTTTTGCGTTTTGACTGCGAATTGCTCCGACCGCCCGACGTTATCGGGAGGGGAGGCGCGTCCCGCCGACGCGGGTCTTTTGCTCCTCGGCTCGTCCTCGGTAGCCGGCCTACTTTACCGGCGCGCGGTAAAACCTAT
Source organism: Hippichthys cyanospilos (assembly GCF_059441005.1). Lineage (NCBI taxonomy): Eukaryota > Metazoa > Chordata > Actinopteri > Syngnathiformes > Syngnathidae > Hippichthys > Hippichthys cyanospilos. Next base: position 24,376,069 of record NC_142375.1, on the reverse strand, counting down.
CCAGCCCTCATCTTCAGCGCTGATCCGTCCAAAGTGACGTCGGGAAAAAGATTTTGTTGTGACGCTCCCGTCCCGGTAACGCAGCGCTAATACCGGGAGGCGGGGAGCTTTTGTGACGTGGGCCTCCCGTGACGTCGCGCGTGTCGCGCCGGGCTATTTTTGCGGGCGCGGAGGGGAGGCATATCAGCATTTACGCCAGTAATTTGGCCGGCTAAGCGCCGGCGCGCGCGCCTTTACGTGTTTGCTCTGCGGAGGATTACCTTTGTGACCTCGCCGCGTAGTTTCGACTGACCGGAGCGCCCCGCGGCTCATTTGCCGTACCCGCGGATCCCGCGCACGCGGTAAAGGCATTTATCCAAACGGGGCAAAAAGGATTTCACTCGCCGCTCGCTCTTTTTCAAAGAGTCGAACGATTTCCGAAAATTCTATGGTCACCCGACTCGGGCCGACTTTGAAAGGGTCGCGACTTCGTCAAATAGAAATACATGCGGGGGGTCCCGGACTCACCGCGCGGATCCGATCTTATAAATGACTCTGTACGCACCGCGCAGCCGTAAAGTATCGTATTGTGCCCCTTTTTGCCCCCGTTCCGTGGGATGAACTTTGCTCTTGCGCCGGGGTTTATTTTGTAGAAAACTGGTTTTGAAGCGGCCATTTTACATTCTGTTACGAGCCTCGCGGGCGGCAAGAAGGGCGCGGCGCTCGAACGGTCGGCGTCTTTAGACCGCTCGATATCTCGTTTCGCTTCCGTGCCGACGGCCGCTCGTTTAGCTCCAAACCGTCGAGACCGTCGTAACCCGAGGACCCCCGTGTTTACGTTGGACCCCTCAAAACGTTCAGAGGCGTCAGCCCCATCCACATAGATATACGCAGTGATCCCTCGCTACTTGGCGCTTGGATTTTGGCGCCCTCGGTCGGATTTTTCGAGGAAATCAAAAAGCTATAGTGTATTGCGGCGACGCGCCGTGAGGGTCTCTCGCACGCCGGGCAGACGAGGTAACCGAACGCACGGGCCCTCCTCGGACGCGGAACTACCGAAGCGCGCAGTAGGATGAGGAAACCTCATACGGTGTACGGCGAGTCAACGCTTCCCCTTTGAAGTCTAGCGCAGCCGCGGTCGTATTAGCGGCGGGCCGGGCAGTCGAATTCAAGTCGGCTCCGTACTTGATCAAACACGATAACGCCGGAGAGGTGACACTTGAAATGCCGTTTTATTATCAAAGAAATCTAGGGAAGAGATTTGCAACGGTCCGCTTTTGATGAAAAGCACGTGAATAAGGTCGGAAAGGTAAACGGTGATTTTTTCTAAAAACGCCAAACAAATTTCCATGAAAACCTCGTCAAGAGCGATAAATAAATGTGGCGAATATAAGGCGGAGGGACAGAAAGTGCAATGCTTTTCTGGCATTATGAAGAAAAAAGAGCTTTCCCTTCATTCTTGGTAAAGTATCCAAGATGTTTAGCGGAACGTCTTTACGTCAAATGGACAGTGTTGCATTCGCTGTCCTTGTTGACACGGGGGGGAAGTCTCTGCGTTGCCTACTGCGTCGCCTACTACGTTGCGAAGGGGGGTGCTGGTGCGTGCGCGGAGGCGGGAGGGGGGAGGGGGGAGGGACGCCTTCGGGGGCGAGCTATGTTTCTCCCTCAGTGCTCATAGAAAGGCAGGCCGCTCTCGCTTACATAATACGCACATGTACACATCCGACCGGGACAGACCTCCGCGTGCGCCGCGTGCGCCGCGTGCGCGTGTGTTTTCACCACTTGGGGAGGCTGAAGAATGACGAGGACGCTCCGGGAAGGAGTCCGCATGAAATGATGACCGCACCATACAAGCGGTCATCGTTGTAAAGAGGATTTAACCACCGGCTGACTTTTCAATGACGTGATGCGCACCACGCGGCCGTGTTGTCAGGTAGAAAAGAAGAAATGTTCTTGACCTCATTGCAGCTAAAAAGGAAGCTCCTTTCCTTAAAGTTTCATTTTTGTAGCGCCCTCTATATGTGACTTTAAGGACATTATTGCTTGAGTAATGTACATTAAATATGAAATATGCCCTTGTCAGGGAGAAGAAGAACAGGAAGTTAGTGACCTCATAGCAGTTAAAAGGAAGTTCCTTGCTCATAGTTTAATGTACTTGTAGCGCCCTTCATAAGTGACTTTCAGGACATTATTACAAGGACAATGCACCTACAGTGTCACGTCAACTGTCGATTTCCTTTTTAAACAAGAGAGAAAGAAGGTTGTTCGAGTACCGTATAAGATGTACGAAACAGGCCCTTGTCAAGAAGAAGAAGAAGAAAGCAGCTAAAAGGAAGTTCCTTTGTCAAAGTTGAGTATTCTTGTATGGTCCTCTATAATAAGGGCATTATTACAAGTGTAACGTACATACAGTATAACATTACGTATGGCGAGAACTAAGTGGCGCCCGCGAGCCACGTTGTGTTGGACAAAGGTATAAGGACGCAAACTTTTTCGTGAACTTTGAGCGAGTCGAAAGCCGTCAACGGTGACCGCGTGAAGCGCGACAATCCGGGACCGCTAAAGGGCAGGAAGGAGGACGGTGTGGCGGGGGGGGGGGGGGCGAAGGGCAAGGGGAAGGGTAGCGAGGCTGTCGCCGTCTCCCAGCGGCCCGCCAATTAGGACACTTTGGTCTATAAATACTGGCGGGCGGCTGCCTTATGTGGGTCAAACCTCCTCCCGTCCTCCCCGGCGTCCTCCCCGGTGTCCTCCCTGCCCATCTGTTTGCGCGTCCCCGTCGAGGCCCGACAGCTGGTCCGCAGCGGGCGGATAGACGGCGTGACGGGCCGGGGCCGGGTAGAAGGCACGGACAAACGTGCGGGCGTCCCCCTCCGGATCGTCATTTAACTCCCGTGTCCCGGTGTATCGCGACCCATTAACGGAGACGGATTCCCGAGTCGTCCTTGCCGTACCCGCCGCCGAGATCTTCCCCGTGCCGACATATTTTCCCGCGTCTGACGTGGCGCCCTCCGATAGTAGGGCTAGGCGTCAGGGTTATGGGTCGCGACCTATTGGTATAGCTATCCGTACATCTGTTTCCTCATCATGGCCGTCAAACGCTAACACGTTTTCCCATATCGCCGTTTGACATCGTACCCTCCAATAGCGTCGTCGCTTTGGAAACGTACCGTATATTCCCGTATCCTCGTTTCAGTTACGTAGCATTATAGCCCTGTCGGTATTGCCGCCCCGACACTATATATTCCCGTATCATTGTCCGAGATCATTGTTGCGCTAAAAACATTTCCCACTTTGTGGTTTGACGCGGTATCTTGCAATAACGTATCTTTGGCAATACGGAATGTACGGGTCTTTCTTTAAAACGACCCGGCGCCGTCCGTTCCGAAACGTCGTCAAAAGTACTGGCGGCGGCGGCGACGCTCGCTATCGCTCTCCGCGCCCGGTCCGGAGACGGGCAAAAAGGTATGGAACGCCCCCGTTTAAAAGGGCGTCAAACCGCCCGTAAAATCCGACAAAATTCCGAGGCCCCGCGGCGCCGGACGCGGGAGCTCGTGCTTTCATGTCTTCGGTCATCTCGCGTGTCAAGCGAGCGCGTTCGGTGTCCGCTGACCTACATTGTGCACAAGCAGATGCGCCGCAAACGCTGTAGGGCAAAGGCAGAGAGAGTGCGACAGCCGTCCTTAGCGCTACGTAGCGCGAGCTTCAACCTAAAAGTCAAGACAAAAGTCAGACTTGTTAGCTCGACTTTGCTAGCGCGAGCCATCTGTGCCGCGTTTCTGCCTTTTGCTTGTATTAGCATAGCCAACGGGGAGGCCTTCATTTTGGAAACCTTCCGTCATGAACAAGGTAATGCGGCCGGAATAAAAATAAAAAAAAGATAACTTTGTATAACTCAATAACTTCCTGTTCTTCTTCCTCTCCCTGACAAGTTCCTCTTTCCTTTATTATGTTGTAGTCTATCTACATTACACTTGTAAAAATGCCCTTCAAATCACCTATAGAGGGCGTGACAAGAAGACGAAACTTCCCGTTAGCTGCTATGAGATCAATAACCTGTTTGTCTTCTTCTTGACAAGCGGACTGGGAAACTGCCTGTATAGTACTTTTCCTTTATTTTGGAAAGCCTCCTGTGCTAATATTGTGAAATATAACGAAAGGCCGCTAACTACAAAAATGGCATTCTTTTTAATCCATTCAGCCACTAGGTGGTGCAAAGAGGAGCGCTACGTCGAGACGGTTTTTGCATGTTTTTCCCTGCTGCGCAATGCCTTTGTGGCGTCGCAATAATTGAGCGTCGCTACTCGTTTGTCACTTTCTTTTTGAGCTCATCCAATATTTTCACATTTTTTTCAAGGGTCCAGACATGAAATTCCAGATGCTTAAGTACATGAAGGACATTAGTTTCCAGATCGTCAAACGCGGATACTTAAGCTGGGGTCGGATGTCTGGAAAAACTAAAAAAGTGAAACTACGTCCCTGGCGTCGAATGAGTTGGATTGCAATTGCTCAAAAAGTTGCCATCTCTTTCTCCTTCCTTCCGCCGCTATCGCAAGTCCGCGTACGTCCGCAAGAAAGGTCGGTGCGGAAAATGGCGGGCCGAACACCGTTCCCGCGGCCGACAGCCTATTTTTCAAGTGGTCGGGCGGCTTCTAAATGCGGCGGTGTTCATTCGCGCTTCTTTTTCTGCATCGTCTCGCGACGCCAGGACGGCCGTACCGGACCATCCGGATCTAAAAGCGGGAGGAGCTCTCGTCGGATACGCGCGGCCGCGATGAGGACGCCTCGAAGCCCGGATTGCAGACGGGGTCGGACTCACGTAGGAAGTACTCCGAAGCGTCCGCCTCGTAATCGGCGTCCTCCGGGAAGTGATCTATCTGTTTGCACATGCCCTTGAAGGAACCTGGCGGACACAGAAAGAAAATGCAATCGGTCAATCCGCAGAAAGAAAATGCAATCGGTCGATCCGCAGAGGCGACGGAGGAAAGGCCGCGCGGACGGGCGGCACGGCCGCATTTTGCCCCGCGCCTTTTCGTCCGGGGGCCCGTCCCGGCCCGCCGGCTCTTTCCGACGGCGGATTCGTCATTAAACCGCAATTGGGACGAGCGGCGCAGGCGCATAGGCGGAGCGGGAGGGGCAAACGGAGCAGCCCGCCTTGGTGCCCGCTTGACTTTTTCGCCTCGGCGAGCGGAACGCGGAGAGTTTCCGTGCCCTCCTCGCCGCCTTTTTCCCGCTCGGCGCCATCGACCCTTCCCAAATTCAAACCCGCCGGTCGCCGTGCGCGCGGCCTGCCCTCGCGTCGGCGCGTACGTATGTACGTAGGAATAAAGAAACGCTACCACGCACGCTACCGACCCCTAAGAGAAAAGATTACGCGAGGATGTTAGTATAGCGTGTAAAGCCACGCCCCTACCCGAATGCCCGTTTTCCTTTTGCGGCGGATGTTTGCGTTTTTTGAAAGCGGCCCCGTCGGCGGTCGGCCCCGACCTGGTTTTGCGTCCGGACTCGACTTCCTGCCCCGTTTCGTCGCAGACGCGACAAAGAAAGTCCATAAATAAGATGAAGAAGAATGGACGGCCGTCACCGCTGGGGATGACGGGTCGGCCAAGCTTGGGTCATCCGTTTCAAACGTGACGGGCGCACGGCTTTAAAAAAAAAAAAGACCATAAGGAATAAATGTGAACGGATGTAAAAGGGAACATGTGTTCTTAAAACGAGAATAAAGGGAAGAGGTTTTTTAGTACGTAAAGACACGGATACGTGAAAAGACATATTTAATGGACGGACCCGCGGGAACGTGTAGGAAAGCGCGTTTGGAAACGCCTTCCAACGTACTCGCCAGTCCGCTCCAACATCCTTACAAATACGCTTGAGCGTACTTGTCGGGGGGGGAACGATAAAAACGGAAAGCTAAAAGAAGACGCGGCGGAGCTGAAATTCCACCCGCGTGGCCGCAACATATACATCAAATACCAACGCATGCTTTTTTCAAAGAATCTGGCATCAAAAGTACAAGTGGCATCAGTACTCGGTATCGCTACATGCTCAAGAGTTGAGTACTGGTAGCGGTATCCTTCCGGAAAAAAAAAGACTAAAAAAGTTCCGTCCCGGGAACAAGTGCTTATTATGAATTTTCTTTCAATATACATAAATCCCTCCGATATATTATCGTTATTGCCATTTGAGTAACGCGTCTTCATCTATCTTTTGACGCGACAAAAACGTTGAGCGAGTTGGGTAAGAAGACTAAAACTATGCAAGCGCGTTGTTTTCTGCACAGACCTTGTTATTCTATTCACATTTTAGCCGTTAGGGGGCGGTCAAGCACAAAACTGGCCGCCCAATCCGCTCATCGAAAAGGGAAGGTTCCATAGCGACCTGGATGCCGATAGCCATTGCCAAGCGTTTGGCCTGGGCAAATTCGGCTGCTGTTTAATTATTGACGTATCAGCGCGCCTGCTTTTTCACGTCCGACGGGAAGAGGAGATTTTTCCCTTCAAATGGAGAGCAAATTCATTGAAAGGTGACTCCACGTACTGCTGAAGCCAGCCCTTTGCGCGTGATCCCTTTGAGGAAAATTCCATACTGGAGTAGAAAAGTCTGGCGAATAAGCTTCGTGTGTTTTGCGGGGAAAGTTTGTGTATCAAAAGTATCAGCGCTTTGGGCGCTTGGTATCTGGGACTACTCTTTCGCGATCGACAGTTTGCGACATACGCTTGTGTGTTATGATTGGGAATCATATATATATATACGTGTGTATGTATATAGGGCACTTTCTTGCGTCGTTTCGGATAATGACGGTTTCTCAAAGAAAGAAAAGGCGGCTCCCGAAACGCAAAGACGCGCACGGCGGCGAATAAGAGAGGAGCCGGGAAGTTTCCATAAAAAGCGCGGCATCGTCCGTGTATGCGTTTCACACCTCGCCAGGCCGCTAAGTTGTGGCTACGTGCGTCGGACACGTCGCCCGCATGGGCGCCTCGTGTCGCCTCTGAATACTTTATACAAAGTGGCCTTTTGTGGCGGGCGGGAAAACACGGCTACGCTTGCCCGAGTTCTTTCCCCTTCCCCCGCCTTTGCAAAAGTAGGTCCGCTGCTCGTGTCCGCCGCTCGTGTCTTCCTTCCGCTGAAACGCCTCCTTCCCTCCGGTCGCCCCATCGCAAATACGAATCCGCCGATTTGAAAGGCTGACGTCAAAGCCCAACCCGCTTTCCCCCCTGCCCGCGTCGCCTGCCGTATCGGCGCGCGTACGGATATCCAAAATAAATATACGAGGCCGGAACCCATTCGGCCATTTCCACCTAAAACGATCGGGGATGCAAACGGAGCTCCGGGACGGGTGCCTCCGGGTTCCGGCGTCGGCCAGGTACCGCAGCGGCCCGTGAATCGGGCGCGGAAGAAGTCGGCGCGGACCGACGGAGACCGACGCCGGCTTTACGGGCCGGGCCGAGCCCTGAAACCTTTTACGGCTCGGTCACGCCGCCTCGGCTTCGCTTGGTTGACTCCAAATTTACGCCGGGTTGATGGCGGTGGGCGGACGCTCCTTTTTTTTTTTTTATTACGCGCATCGCACTTAAGTGCCATCGCACTTAAGGCACGTTTGGCCGGGCCGCTCACGGGCTTCGAAAGGGCCGAGGCCAGGCGGGCGTGGGAATTCAATGGAAAGGCCTCCCGCCGGCGAGGAAAAACGACGACGCGGAGACGAGCGGAAGCGCGTGACGAGCTTTTGGGAAAAAGGATGGGTTCTCGCCCCGAGGCCAACGTTTGTTTTTGAAAGGTGGGCCTTACGCTAAAAACGGCCTCCAAAATATATTCGGAAAAATCTAGAAATAGCATCGGTCCCAAGAAAAGAAGTAGAAGGAGATGGGTTAGCGAAACGCTTCCGTACTTACGCCGTCGCCTTCGTTTCTCTATTTGATCCCGGCGCTCTTTTATGACGTGGCGCCGTCGTGAAAACCGCTCTCAATCTTACGCGCTGCGCTGTCCCTGTCAAAAAATCCTGCTCCTTTTTCCACTTGAGCAAATCATCTGGCGGCGGAGGCTAAAGTAAAGGCGCGGGATGCGCGAGGGAGGTCTGCGGTGCGGGTCACGTGAGCGCGCCCCGCTCTCCTCGCTAGTAGCGGAGGGCCATCGCAACAGGTCGCGCGCGTCTGCGGCGTGCGTCTGCGGCGTGCGTCTGCGGCGTGCGTGCGTGCGCGTCAGCCACGTTTGCCAGGTTGGGCCGCCGCGACGACGGCCCGCTTTTTTGTGTGCGTAAGGAACGCGGCGGGGGGGGACAAGCGTGTGTGAAGGGTTGGCGGACGGTGAGGAGGGAATGGGGGGGGGGCTATGACTCATCCGCCGCATGGGCCTCCGGCTCATCGCTCCGCCTCGCTCGTTCGCTGCATAGCAACGGCCGTCCAAAGGCTCGTATAGGTCCATGGCAACCCATGCGAGCGCTCTTTCCGCTCTCGCCGGGGGATCTTTTTTGCTTCCGGCCTTCCCGGCTCCCGAGAAAAAAAAGAAGCGGCCCCCGAAGCCGGGTCGACCCGGCGGCGTGAAAGAAAGGGTCTCAAAAAGCCGGGCCCCAAAGTGCTTCCTTGGAAAATTTCAGCCCCCCCCGAAAGCGAGCCTCTTTTTCCGCCTTCCTTCTCCCCCCGCCCCCTCCCGTCGCGTCACGCCTTCCGCCTCCTCGTCGGCCGCCGCCCCGCGCCCCTCGCCCCTCGCCCCGTCCTTCCTCGGCCCGCCCGCCGACCCTTCCCCCGTTTGTGGAATCTCCTCGAAGGGGAAGCGCATTTATGCGCGTGTTACGGCGCCGGGCCCTCGCGAAGGCTCACATTTTCTCCAAACAAGCGGGAAATATCAAATACGGCCGGCTCGGAAAGGTGATTTACTCGGCGAAACTTTTGCTCATCGAAAAGGCAGCGTACGTATATATCGACGTATACGCGTGGATTTTGGGAATACGGATGAAGAGCGGTCTCGGCGGGCAGCCATTTTGACCATTTTTGCCCAATAAAAAGGACACGGCGGTTCCCCGCGCCGCGTCATTTTCGGTCGATGGAAAGTAGTAAAATTAACGGCTTTGCGTCTTTGGGCCAAAAAAGGTCCGTCGGGATGCCGCTTCGCATTCGGAAGGGATTTCTTTTTCGAAGCGTCGATCGGGCCGGCGATCCTTGCGCGAGGATGGGCCCCGCCCGCGTCCCGATTCACGGCGCCTCCCGGAGAGAGAGCGAGAAGGCGCCCGGGCAAGATGTTAGTCATTGTTCGCGCTCTCGTTTGTGGATGACTAAGCCCGGTCGTCATGGCGATGGCCGCAGCGCCCCCGCCGGATCCTCCCGGTATCGATGCCCGCTTACTATTATTATGATCGTCGGTCTCCGTCGCGAAGCGCTTTGTCTCCGAGCGCGAGGAGGCGGTAATCGGTCCCGTCGTTCCGGATCCGCGTCAAAGGCGCGACGTATCGAAACGTGTCGATATAACTTTAAACGGCGACTTCAAACGTGTCGTTCTTGTTTCTTAACGGTCAAAAGAGTACAAGCGAAAGGTCGGCCTTAATGGCGACATTTGCAAAGAATTCAGCTGGTTTTTCCACTTTCTGGCGTTCAAGCCGCTTGTGGGCCGAGTTTGGTTTTTGCCCACTGACAAGAGAGCGCTTCTGGATAGAGATAGGGGTCGCACGCGCGCACCCTGGGAAAACATCGCACCTGTTTCTTTTGCTGGGAAGGAAAAAGCCGCTCATTTTTTGTACTTTCCAAAATCGACTCAAAACGCCTTTGCGGGCCGAAACGAAATCGTTTGCTGGGAAGAAAAATCGACACTTTTTTTGGAGGGGGGGGCAGCGACAATAGAGCGGAGTCTATACCTCTGTCACGTATACGGGATGTATATATATATGGAGAGAGAGAGAGGGAGGGAGAGGGAGAGAGAGGTCACTCCCTTTGGCTGCGGGATGACAGCACGGGCGGCCTGTCAGCACCTTCCCGCCAAGCGTTAAAGAGGGCGCGCGGAGGTGCCAGCGGAAGGCGCAGGCAGCACTGCCACGCGAAGCAACAACAAGCATCAGGTGACATCAGCGTGACGACACACGCCTCGTGCCTCGCGCTTACTGGCTGGCTTCTCAGCCCCACGCGCTGTACAAGAAATCCATTTTCAGGGGCGCCCTTTGCCAAATATGAGCAGAGCTGATTATTTGCTCTCATTTTTTGCCGCCGTATATCCTGTTCTTTGGTCATCTGGAGAAAAACGGGGCCTTTATTGGACTGAACATTACAGTAAGACCTTTTCCACAAAAAGTTGGAGCCGTACCGTTGACTTCACGCGGTACATTTTGTAATCGTGGATTGTTTTCACTCCGTCAAAACGATGCTGTTTTTACAGGAAAATACCGGTACCGTTAAATGACATTTTCTACAGCGGCGGTAAAAAATGTTGACTCTACACAGTACGTTTTGTCATTTGTCCAAAAAAAGGCGTTTTTACCATTAAATACCAGCGACTTGGGCTCCCAGAAAAGTACCATTAAATGACGGTTTACGGTAAGAAAAAATGGATACTGTTGATTTTACACAGGACATTTTGTAATCGTAAAATCAACCGCGTCGATCATTTTATACCGTAAATGCAGAAAGTGTTTTCCCGCGATTTGACAACACTTTTCTGGCAACCAAATAGCCCGTATTTTACCGCCATTTCTTTTCTTAATAGTTTTGTTCTAGAAAGCGCCATGTGCTGATATTGTCTTTGATGAAAGAGCGCAAAATGTTTTTAAGCCATTCGTCCACTAGGTGGTGCACCAAGACAAATGTCTTGTATGTCAAGACGGTCTTTGCATGTTTTTGTTGTTGTTGTTGTCTTTTTCTCATTCGCGATGCGTGATATTTTACGAGCCCAAAGCGTTCCACGTCATTCTGCATGCTTTCGTCCCCGTACTTCCAAATATTTTGACCTAGCCGGCCTATTTGGCTCCGCGTTCAAAAGCCGTTCCCAAGAAGAAATGGCATAAAAGACATTGTGGTGTGTCTCCACAGCTTGAAAAGAATTGAACCTTGCTAGGTTCACTGACTTCAGATGTCCCCCGTAAGAATGATGAACACACACACGCACACGCGCGCACACGAGCGCTCGCTCACATCTCATTCCCAGAAACATATCTGGTGTCACACACGCGGCGGCGGCGTGATGGAGATTAATGGCGCCACTTAGGGCCCGCTGAGCTCCACCTGTCACGGTCCGCCGGAACCGGACCGCCGCGGCGGGCGAATCCGCTCCCAACTAAATCTCAACGTCTGCGCTTCCGTTGTGCGTCTTTGATGTTTACGAGCACGCACGCGGGCGGACCGCCGATCCGCGCGCGACCATATTGGCTAATTCCATGATCCGACGGCTCGACGGTTACAAACGCTCGATGGCTTGATTTCCAAAACGGGCGCCGATGAGATCATCATCTTTCAGGTTGACCAAAAAGTCGGACGCCGCCTGCTACATTGTGGTCGCTAATCACAAAAACCGAGGCGCGCCGAGGACTAAATTGTCTTTTTGACGTTTGCGAAGCGCGGGCCGCTCGCTTCTTCGCCGTTCACGCCGCCACTCTGTCTTCCATATGAACAAAGTGCAGACGCACGGAAGGCCCGCGTGCAAAACGCCGACGTCTTTTTGACGTCGACGAGAAATTCGTCCGGCGCGCGGATAAAACGCTCGTTTCCGAACAGAAGCGTGGACGAGTCTTTACTGCTCGCAAATCTACGGGCGACTGCGTCGCTTCTGCAAAGTTTTACGAGACGGGCAGAGCGCTCGGTCTCGGATAAAATGCGGACGTTAGCCGTAGCGAAGCCTCGCGTGCCTTTTTGACGCGTTTGCCGGTAAGATGACTCCATCCGCTCGCTTGTTTGCAAACCGGAGCGCCGGTGAGCGGATTCGCCGCCCCGCGTGTTTTTGATGTTTCCGTCCTCCGGCGCACCAACGAGTTCATCCGGACGCGGATCAGTTGAATCGGGCGTCTTCTCTGAGGAGGGAACCGTCAACGACCTGCCGGATTGCGGCCTTTGAGGACCGCGGTCTTCGGCGCCGCCCGAACACATAAGCCGGCGGAAGCCTCGAAATCCCGGTCGGCGAAGACACAAACCGACATCAAAGACCCGCACCGAAGCGAGGGCGTCCGGGCCCGGAGGCTTCGGACCTTTCCGTCCCCGGCGCGCCCGGTTCAAATGCGTTCGCGCTCGCCCGAATCCCGTCGACCGTCCCGATCTCTTCCGGGAGGACGGAAATATCAAGAACCTGCGGGATTGCGGTCTTTGAGGACCGTCTTTGGTGCCGCCTATATATCAAGAACCTGCGGGATTGCGGTCTTTGAGGACCGTCTTTGGTGCCCGCCTATATATCAAGAACCTGCGGGATTGCGGTCTTTGAGGACCGTCTTTGGTGCCGCCCATACACATAAGCCCCGCCGGCTTATGTGTATGTAAGCCTCGAAATCCTATCGGTCGGTATAGCGGTCTTTGAGGACCGTCTTTGGGCGGCCTTCGGTGCCGCCCAAACACATGAGCCGGCGGAATCGGGATCCCGTCGGTCCGAGACGCCAAGCAACATTTTGGCGCGACCCGAAGCAATTTCGTCAAAGACCCCAAAGCAAGGGCGTCCCGACCCGGCCCTCGGGGCTCACCGCCCGCCGCCTTTCGGACCTTTCCGTCCTCCGGCGCGCCCGATTCCAACGGGAATGGGGCGTCTTCTCCAAAACCTGCGGGACGGCGGTCTCGGAGGGTATCGGCCGAAGACGTAAACCCGGGGAACCCCCCCTCTCGGGCGGGCGGGCGGGCGGGCCTCCGTCCCGTTTGCGTCTCACCTTCCAGGCAGCAGGTCCTCCAGAGGCCCGAGTGCGTCATCACCTCCTCGTTCTTCTTGCTGGTCTCGTTCTCGTTGTTGCTCTTGATCTTGCAGACGCCGCGCGAGTACAGCCAGTAGTCCGTTCCCACGGCGATGGTCATGAGGCTGAAGGCGGCGAAGGCCCCCACCGTGGTCAGCAGCATCTGAACCCCGCGGTCAAACACGCCCATGTTGCCGCATTCCACGAAGGGGGGGCCCCCTTTCCTCTTCACGTACAGGAAGTAAATATTTGTGAGTTTGCGTCGCCACGCCAGCTCGGAAAAGGGGGGGTGGGCGGCGGGCGGGCGGCGGTAGCGGGGGGCCGCGGGGGGGGCGGGGGAATTAGGGGAGCTCGGGGGAAATCGTATGGTTGGTTTTGGGTGGGGGGTCGCCGACCAGGTGAGAAAAAAAGAAGAACCCTCTCAAAGGGGGTGGGGGCGGGGCCAGGGGGTCGGGGGGGGGGGTCAAAGAGACGCCAAAGTGGAACGAGCGAGCCACCTAAAAAAAGTTGATCCCACGGGAGGGAGGGAGGGAGGCCGCTTTGGAAGCCCCGCGAAGGCCGAACCCCGATAACGGGATGGGGGTGGGGGGGGGATGGGGGGGCGGCCTCTGCTCAGGCGCACGCGCTCACATACGCGCACGCAGCACAAACTTTACGAGCTCGCGTACGGATGTGGAAAACGGGCCACCCGGTTGTCGCCCCCCCGGAAAAAAAGCCGGCCCAAAAATCCCGCCTTGAATCAGACCTGCTCTACGGGTGCAAAACTGCCATTTTGAAAAAAGAAGCCCACCGCGGACGCCCCTCGGCACATGTGGAAGTAATCCATCGGAGAAAAGGAGACGCGGATCAAAGCTTGGCTGGCCTTCCTCCTAAAATTCCGGTCCCCGGTTTCCATGCGGGCTCCTGGCGGGGGGGCGCATCCAGGCGCGGGGCGGCCCGGGCATCGGCGCTCATGCGGCCGGCCGACGGAGCGCGGAGGCGGCGGTTGACGAGGAAGGGAAGGGGGAGGCGGAGGAGGAGGAGGAGGAGGAGGAGGCGGCGGCGAGGGAGCCGGAGGCTTAGCGGGACGACGCGCGAGCTTTGCCGCATCCGCGCGCCTCTCGGTAGCGCGTCCCGCTCACGATGGGCCGGCCGCCGTCCTTTCCTCCCCGGCTCGACGATTCGCTCGGCCTTTTCTCTTTCCCGATCTCGCTCCGGCGACGCGTCGATCCGCCGCTCGCTCGCTCGCTCGCTCGCTCGCTCCCTCCCTCCCTCTCGCTCGCTCGCTCGCTCGCTCGTCTTCTCGCCGGAGCTGAGAGAAGAAGAGAAGAGGACGAGGAGGAGGAGGAGGAGGAGGAGGATGCTTAGAAGCCGTAGATGAAAAAAAAAAAAAGCACACAAGCAAAGAGGAGGAGGAAGAGGCCGGCGCTTCATAAATAAAAATGTCCTTTTCCACAAGTCGGCGACACACGCCACGTTTCCACACGTAAGGAAATATACGCATTGGAAATGAATATCCTCTCTCGTAAAGACAGGCCTCCGCCGTCCAGGACGACGCGGATGCCACCCCGCCGGGGTGAGGAGGGGATTTTTTTCCACGTACGCGTGCGTGCCATCTAAGTCGACTCCCGGGTTCCTCGAACACCAACGCGGAATCGGCCGGGCGGTGTCGTTTCATTGTCAGGAAGCGCCTCGAGCGGGTTAGCGACATGTTCCAATTCAGCGGCTCTTCATTCGAAAAGAGCCAGGTATTCTTCCCGGTCGCGACACGGAAATGCGTTCCAGGAGATTTGCCCCACGCTTTACCCGCGACCTATTTGTCCAATCTTCTCTCACGAGGGAGCTGAAATCTCACCCGGATGGCGAGGACGCGTCGACGCTCGCCTGGGCTCAAATACCGGGAGAAGGAAAAGGAGCCCAAAACGCTCCCAAAATGGCGGCGCGTCGCCCGGTAAGGTCGGGCTAGGGAGCGCGGCGGCGGTACAACGTGACACTTTGCGCCGTTCCGCCGTCGCTTTATGAGGAGAGGCGCGAAGCGCGGCGGCGCCGGAGTCACGTTCGCGGGTTCCGCGGCGCCGAAAGGGACGGCTCCCGGCGCGACTTGCCCCGCCATCGGTCTCCGGCCCGCTCACGCGACCGAGATGCGCGCACATAAAGGCGTGCGGCGCGGCCGCCCGGCCGGGCCGCACGCTACGCTGCGCACGCTTTGTACGTTCTCTGCCTGCCGCACTGAAGGCGCATGCTAATGGCTAGCGGCTTCCTCCCCTTTGCGTCGCGTGCCACTCGGCGGGCTCGGGCTTCGCTCGAAGCTTTTCGGGGCCGAGTCTTCAAATTCGCATCGCCCCGTCGGGCGCGGTCCCGTCCGACGGGCCCGTCCTGTCGGTCGGCCGCGTCGTCCGTCCGCGCGCTCGTCGTCCGTCCGTCGGCCACGCCGTCCGCCGATCGTCCGTCTCTGTGCTCATGCTGTACTTTCCATGTGATGCGAAATGAATTCTTCCACATCCTTCTTTGGAGTATTTGGGCAATGTTGAAATTTGACACGTTGTCAACATTGGGTGAAATTAGGGTGAAACATGTGTCTGCTGTCTTCTTTGATGCGAAAGGCCTTATTCCACGTCATTCTTGCGGTATTTTAGCCAGGCCACGGAAAACCCCTGTTAGAGTGATAACTAAGCAGTCGGCGCCATGTCGAAATTTGACACGTCCGCATTGGGTGAAATTTCAGCTTCCTGGTCTTTTCTTTCAATGCTTTGGCTTTCACATCATTCTTGGCGTATTTTAGCCAAGCGGTGGCCCGATCCCGCTAGCGTTGAAATTTGCGATGTTGTCACCAGCTGGGTGAAATTTCAGCTCCCCGGTGCCTTCAACGCAAATTGTACAAAATACCGCGAAATGCTCAATTTTACCGGCGACCGCGTTTTTCTCAAACCCCGCAGCTTTGGAATATCTATCTGCCCGCTGTTTTTGTTGTTGTTTTTTCCCCGTCCCTCCCAGGTGTTCATTTTACGAACAAGCAAAACCATCGCACGCTCGATTTTTTGTTTTTTTTTCATCCGTAATGAGACCAAAGAATGAATTTGGCTGCGAGCGAGACAAAAAAGCAACAAGTTCCCCGGCGGCCCTCCAACGCTTGAGGATGAAACGACACGAGGGCTGGTGGTGCTCGAAAGCGGGGGACGCTGCAGTTGGCGTCAATGTCCGTCCTCTGCCTCTGCCTCTGCCTCTGCCTCTGCCCCTGCCTCTGCCTCTGCCTCTGCCTCTGCCTCTGCCCCTGCCCCTGCCTCTGCCTCTGCCTCTGCCTCTGCCGCGCCGCGCGGTGCGATTAGAATGCAGAGGAGGACGGCTCTGCCGCAAATTGAAAACATATTGATTCTCCTCGTGCTCGGAGGAGGAAGCCGAGGAGCGAGCTGATGGACGGGAAACGAGATGACGACGACGAGCTTCCACAAATCTGCTCATTAAAAAAAAGAAAAAGAAAAAAGAAAGAAAGCCGGAGGAGTCAGCCGATGTTGGCCGGATGGGTGGAGGGCCCGCCGGTCACCATGGCAACCCGCTCAGGGCGCCGCATACGCAGTACGTGCGCGCGTGTCACGTCCAGCTGTGGTGGCGAGAGGCCACGGGACGCCGTACAGATGTGCTGACTGCACAGTTTCCATGGGAACAAGCATCCCGCCGCATCCCTCCTCGTCCTCTTCTCACCGCCGCCATCGTTGCAAAAAAGCAGCCGCTTATATGTTTGGTGTGCGTGTATGATACGCTCATTCGGTTTCATTCGAGACGGAGGCGATAAGAGGGGGAGTGGGAGGGAGCTAAAAGCTATGTTATCAAACAGAGTGGCTGCACACACGTGCCATAAATCAGTGCGCGCGCGTGCGTTTCAAGAAGCTGGTGGGCATAGAGCGCCCGCCCATCGACTCAGGCAGACAATCGCCAAAATGCCGCCCTCTAGTGGACGAAACTGGCGTTTCAGGAAAGGCGATATTATTTGAAAGATTTTTTGTTCCGTTTAAAAATCATTCATTTCAATGTTTTTAGCGGTTTCGTCTTTACCCGGGATATTTTTTAGAATTCTTTGGATTGACGTATTAAATTCATTGCGTTGTCTTCGGTACTGACGGTCATGTAATGACACATTTTCTATTTGTTTCTTAAATACATTTCATATAGCTTTGGTGGTCTCCGTCGGTTGCCAAATGCCATTTATTTTACAAATAAAGTCAAATAAATAAGCAAAAACGTGCCGTCACTCCCAAACTTTCCGACGCAAAAGCCCGTCACACGGTTCCCCGGCCAAACCACCGACAATATATATGAGTATGCTACGCAAAAATCCGCATTTTTATATTCAATACAGCCGATCCGGATGTTGTACTGTATTTTCGCACTGACAGTGACGTCACGGCTTGTTTAAAAAAAAATACTCGTTGCTGGCTTCAGATTGACGACAGTGGGCACACTTTACGGCATAGCCTAAACTCTCGTAGTACAGATTGTCGACAGCAGGTAAATCGACACGCTCAAAAATACGCGCTCCGAATATAGAGTTTTCAATTTTAGGCTATGGCATCTACATAGTCTCGGATTAGCCCTCGTCGTTAATCTTCGCTAACCGCCCGTGTAGACAAAGGAGAACAAGTGATTGATGTTGTTTACAATGCGACATTATCAGCGTTAGTGCTGCGCGTGCACTTTCGTCGCGAATGCGATCATTCAAATAGTTGTTATAAAAACAGAACGCATAGAATGAAAATATAACGTCGCTGCTTATAAGTGTTTTCCGCTTGCCGTTTAGGGAAATCGCGCCGGCCGATTCGTCGCATTGGACTGCCTTGATTAGGGTAAATCCGTCGCGCGATTCGCATCCGCAGATTCACCGCATTTGAATCCCGATCGTCTCCTTCATTCCAATCGAATCGAACTCGATTCTGTCAACAATGTTGGGATATTTTCAAGGCAAACTATACTTCCGCGGTCTACCGCTTCCTTTATCGTCAAACAACCGCATCGAATGCCTCTTGATGGCAAAATTCTGCATTCGTCAAACATATAACATTGTCGCCAAATACAATTTGAATGACCAACCGATACATACTTTTTTTTTGACTGATTCAGATTTATTTTTCTGTGCCCAATGTTGCCGTTGGCCAAACGTGTGATTTTTGACAAAAGTCACTTTTTGTAATAGTCAAGCGATTACGTTTTTGTGACCAAAGAACGACTTGTGTTGCATGTGTTTGTTTTTGTTTTTCTTTCAAGTTGTCGCGGTAATGAATATGCTAAGGGTTTGGGGCATGCGGATCGGACTTCCCCGCATTGAGGCGCTGCAAGGTGGATCTTTCCAAAATTGGCTTCTGGTTAGTTTTTGCAAGTTGTATAATCCGTTTGAGCTGTATAATTTTATGAATTCGGGGTGGTGCGGCGGCGTTCCCGCGGTCGCGGTTTGCGCTGGAGCCGTAAACGTTGCCGTCAACGCTAACGTTCCACATCAATTAACATTCATTGTTTATCGATTCCATACTTTTACCCCTAGCGTCGATGGGCTCGGCCGGTCAAACGTATTTCCCGTTTAACTACCGCGGGTGATTTGTGGCCGGCTCGGGCAGGAAAAGCATACCAAAAAAGACAAAGACCAGGAGGCCGTCAAAACGTGAGCGTTTTCAATTTGCCGTCATTTTGAACCGCTTGCGAACGCAAGGTCCGGCGCTGGCTGGCGTTTCAAAAGGTTGAGCCCACGTCGGGCTCATTTACTGCCGTTGGAAATTGCAAATAGTGTCCGTTTCGGACATATTGAAACCCCCGTGTTCATCATGCGTTCCTGCCAACTTATCTGCGAGCCTTTCGGTAACTGTTGTGATCGGCTTAGCCTGGACTCCCTTAATGCAAAAGTCTTCGAAAGTCATAATATCCCATTTCAATTTCCTAAATATAGAAATATACGGTGTAGTTCCTTTTGCTGGTGTGGCATTTTGGCACCCAAAAAAAAGAAGAAAATGATATGTTGACGGATAGGGCTAATGCCACTGAACCAGTTGAGGGGTTGAAAGTCAATCTATTTCTATTTGATGATGTTATGACCCTTTGAAGTTGGGTGGCGATAACGCCAGGCTGGCCCGCCCAGGGCTTAAATGAGGATCCACGCTAAGATTTTTTTTTTTTTTTCCAGATTCAAATGAACCCGTCAAACCCCGAAAAAGAGGATTGCTATTGCTTTTTGCTTTTGTTGGTGTTGAAAGGCTATCATTTTAGGTAGACTGATGCAAGTTTAATAGCTAATGATGGCGGTCACAGCGGCAAGCGGGAGGGGTGAAACATTGTGTTTTTTACCCTCCGCAAAAGCATTTTGGACGCGGCGCTCCAGCCCGCCGTTCACCCTTTTGCGGCCGGGCCTTCGCCATGGCTTCCGAGACCTACGCTTCGGGCTCCCTCTCGGCCGCTTTCGTCACTTGCCCCGACGACGCGGTGGCCAGAGACTTGGCCAGGTGGGCCCGCGCCTTCTTACCCGTCCGGCCCTGCGTACTCGCCAGACGTTTTGCCCTTTCGATTCGCTCTGGCGGTTGGGCGACGTTGAGCAGAATATCACGGATTTGTCCGAATTAGCATCGAATTCCGTGGAAAAAAAAATATCCACCCAAAAATTCATATTTTCTTGAACCGCTTCGGTACCGGTACTGTTTTAGACCCTCCTCAACCCCAACACGTGTTTGAAAAATGTTTATATTGCCTTTGATTTACAGTTTCCCTTTTTAGGCTGTAGTTTATATGGTATATTTGAGTTGTTGTTGTTTTTTGGTAGTTATTACGATAAATGTTTTGATAGTCATCACTTTATTTCGTCGACGTGAAACGTTTTTATTTTCCGTGGGAAAACATTCTCGGAATTGAATGATTTTAGCGGTGTGCGATCGGAGGGCAAAACGTTGATTTTTTTGATGTTTTCCTTGTCTATTTTAATGTTGGTTCTTTAAGGAGATTTTAGTAGATTGTCATTTTAGTTTTCAAAGTATTTCTTTCTCTTGTAAGTCGGACTAAGAATAATGATGTTGCTCTGTCCCGCAGGGGCATCGTGCAGCAGAAGCTGGCCGCCTGCGTCAACATTGTGCCCGCCATCACATCCGTGTAGGTGGCGCGCGCGGCGCTTTTCTTTTTCCCCGCAAATATCGATTAGTCTCCGCCGCGCCGTCTCATTTTGCCATTGGCGGGAAGAGCCGGGCGGGGTCGGCCGGGCGGGGTCGGCCTTCCGCACCGGTTCCGCTCAATCATTGCGGTGCGCGGGCTCCCCCTAGCGGCGGCGCACCCGTCATTAAAGCGACCGGACCGGATTTGTCATTCCAAACGAGTACGTTCAATGATCACCAATGTCGGAAACTCGCAAATAAACGTGGAGGAGTGCCACCCCCCGCGTAATGTCATTTGATTACATTGGAGACGTAGCGCCGGTCGATTGGAGCGCGTTTACCCGCAAGGGTTTGACGTTTCTAACAAGCGAATTGATTGGCCCTGCGTGAAAAACTGCCCCAATCTCACATGTTGTCACTTTAAAACAGAGAGTTTGGATTTATTAATCATACTGAGTACGGTCCAAAATACAAGACGCAAATTCTTCTGGTCGAGGGTGCTGGCGCAATACAAAACGAACGGGAGAGTAATTCACAATGATTGTTTTTGGCTTTTTTTTTCTATTTTCATACATTGTACATTTTTCAATCGTCAAACGCGAGAGTTTCCACGGGTATGGGCGCATCCGATTTAACGCGGTGGCGGGTTGAGCGCTGTTTTCGAATTAAGCGCGAATGAATGTGAAGGGGAAGCCTATTGCCGACTGGTGCTTCAGTGTCCCTTTTGTTGCGCCCGTCCGAAAAAATGTGTCACGTCGGGGGAAAAACCAGATGTTGTTTGTCGCGCGCAGGTACGAATGGCAGGGGGCCATCCAGGAGGACAGCGAGGTTCTGCTGGTAAGACCCAAAATGCTTGGGAAACGTCTTTTCGGAGAGTGCGCTTTGAACCCTTTGGACGGCTGAATTTTTAGATGATCAAGACCAGAAGCTCCAAGGTGGCCGCTCTCAGCGATTACGTCCGGTAAGTCCCGGCGCTGGCTGGCTCGCCGGCTGGCTCGCTGGCTGGCTGGCTGGCTGGCTGGCTGGGCCGGCCGGCGACGGAGACGCTTCCGACCCCCCGCCTCCAGGAGGAACCACCCGTACGACGTGGCCGAAGTCATCAGCCTGCCCATCGACCGGGGCAACCCGCCGTACCTCAAATGGGTGGCCGACGCCGTGCCCCAGTGACCCCTCCCGCGCCGGGGGCCGACGCGTCCCGGCGCTCCGAGGGCCTATCGGATCCGGGTCGGGGTCTCCGGGATCCGACGTCTGGACTCCCGCCGTTCCGTGGGTTCGTGACCCAGCCTCTCGCGTATAAAGGAGGTCGTTTCAACGCTCGGTGGTTCGGCGCCAGGGACGTATTTTCGCCATGTTTTTTCTTTGTACGGCCAGATACTCTAGCGTTGGAGCCGTACTCGAGGACGTTCATTTCCGCGTGCTTGAGTATGAAGTGTCTGGTATCGCGCGCGCGGACCGATAAGGAAAGAAAAAAAAACGTCCCCGGCACCGAATGAGTTTATAAATAAAAAAAAGCAACTGCATTTTGTCAATCGCGTACCTTCTTTCCCCGTTCAAAAAACGTCGGCTGGCGTAGAAGAATAAATATCGTTGGGCACGCAAAAAATGCGACTGGAAAGCCAGCGTCAATTTGATAGCGTCTTTTATGCACGTCGCGGATGAGGCTGCCTATTATTGTTTGGAACGCGCAAACGCTACGTCGGAATCCAACGCCCGGCCCGAAAAACGGAAACTGCGGATACGGAGCCGTCGATGGACGTCGCGCTGCCAGGTGACACTCTCTCGCTCTCTCCGCCCGCTAGTGCGCTCTGGCCACGTGGCCGCTCCCCGCCCCGACGCTTCCCTTTCACGCGGACGGAAAGATCCAAACGGCGGCCCGGGGTAAACCTTGGTCACGGGCGGCTTGTCGCCCAGGACGGCCTTCCGTCGGAAGCCCTTCTTTCGGAATGACCGCAGAGCCTCCCCTTTTTTTTTCTCACGGCAAGCTTTATTGTTTTGCGTCGGTTGGAAGGAGCGCCGGCGCGCTCGGGCCACATCTTCATCCTCGTTTTTGGGCCGCCTCCCGGGATTCCGGCGAGCGTCTGCCGAGGGGGCCGACGTCACGTCGCATAATGTCGGGGGGGAAAAGAGAAAGGGGTCAGGATATGTCATGGCGCTCCGGAGCCGTAAAAGCGGCGCCGATACCGCTCCCGATTTTCAAAGCGCGCGCAATTCGGTCGGCCTCCGGTTGGTTTTTTTCTCCCTTTGGGATCCGAATCCGGGATGAGAACCCGGACCTTGAAATGACGCCGGTATCGGCCTGATATCCGTCGTTGCCTAACTCTCACTTTATGAATGGATTCTTTTTTTCCGGCTCACCGTGGAAAATAAACTCAATTGACCTGTGGCATTGTTTGAATGTAAAAAACATTTTTTTTCCCACGCCCGCTACGTGGAAAGTCCATTTCCGGCTCATCGAACCTTTACAAAAGGTTCAATTCTTAAAGGGATAGTCCAACTCGTTTTCAGCCATAAATAAGTGAATAGGATATGTTTCAAAACACGTGTTATCTTGAAGGCGGGCCGAAGCCCGGGGCCCGAGGCCGAGGCCGGGGCCGGGCCCGGGGCTCGGGTCGGGCGGGCGTACCTGCGCCGGGCTCAGACCAGCGCGCAGGGCTTCTTCTTGACTTTGGCGGGCGGAGGGCAGAGGACGGCTCGGATGGCTTCGTCGAAGACCGTCTTCAGCCCGCGCTGCGTCAGCGCCGAGCACTCCAGGTACTTGATGGCGTCTGGCCCGGGGAAAAGACGCGAGCCGCGGCGCCGGGCTTGTTATTCTCGCTTTGAAATCTGGGATTTCCCACGAGCGTTTGAAGCCGGGGCTTTGGAGCCTAGCTCGGGGACTCGGATTCGGGCCGGGCCGGGCCGGGCTTTCCGGTCGGCGTCCGAAGTCGGTTAACGCGGCTCCGAAGACCGGGTTGGCCTTCGAAGTCGGGGGACGGCTCGCGCGTTCGGGTTTCGGGGCCGAAGTCGGGAGCGGGGTTCCGAATTGGGCTTCGAACGCCGGGTCGGGATCCCGCGCGAGCCCCCCGACCGCAGGGCTCTAAATTCGGGTTTTCGAAGGCCGGGTTGGGGTCCCGCACGGGTCGGGGCTCTGAATTGGGGTTTCGGAAGACCGGGTCGGGATCCCGCACGAGTCCCCCCGGCTCCGGGGCTCCGAACTGGGCTTTGGAGACCGGGTCGAGGTTTCGGACCAGCGTTTGAAGTCGGAGGTAGGGTTCTAAGGCGGCGCTCCCAGACCGGGTCGGGGTCGGAAGTCGGGGGACGGCTCGGGGCTCGGCCGTTCCAAATTAGACTCCGGAGCTACGCGTCCGCGCAAAGGTTAGCTTTCGTGCTCGGGGTTTCAAAGCGAGATTTTCAAACGACGGTCCCGAGCCCGAAAGGAACAGTCGGGTTCGGAACCGGCGTCGGGAGTCGGAGGATGTCGCGGGCGGACCCACCTATCTCCTTGGCCAGCGCCAGTCCTTGCGGGTAGGTGATGGGCGCCAGTTTCTTGTCCTTCAGCTTGTCCACCGTGTCCTTCTCGTCCCGCAGGTCCAGCTTGGTGCCCACCAGGATGATGGGCGTGGACGGGCAGTGGTGGCGTACCTCGGGGTACCACTGAAAGCGCGCCCCAAAGTCGCCCCGACGTGAGCATTTCCGGACGGGATCGGGCTTCGAAAGCCGGCCTTTCGGCTTTGCGAGCCGGGTTTTTCCAGGCTTTCGAGTCGGCGAGGCGCCGGATTTTGAAATTCGGGCTTTCCGGCCCGGATCGGATCGGCTTTTTAAGCTAAGGTTTTTGGCCGCGGATTTGTGGTTTCCGGCCACGAATAGATCCTAAAGCGGGCTTTCCAGAAAGCGCCGGGGTTTCGAGGCAGGGCTTCAAACCGAACTCGGGATTTTGAGGTGAGGTTTCAAGGCAATGTTCATTTTGATATTTGCGGTTTCAAGCCGCCATGGGATCCAAAGTGCGGGTTTTCAGTTAGGGCTTCAAAGCATAGTTGGGATTTGAAGGTAAGGCTTCAACAGTTTGAGGATTTTCAGGTCAGGTTTCAAGCCACTTTTAGGCTAAGGTAGTGTTTCCAGAAAGTGTTGGGGTTCCGAGCTCTGGTTTTTGCGCTTATTTGTGATTTTCGCGGCCGAGTACGAGCGTGCCGGCCTTACCTTGGCTCTGACGTTCTCGTGCGAAGCAGGACTCACCAGGGAGAAACAAATCAGGAAGACGTCCTGCGAGCAGGCGAGGCGGGTGGGCGCTGAGCGAGCGCGCCCCGGCGCCGGCGCGCGCGCGCGCGCGCGTACCGTCTGCGGGTAGGACAGCGGGCGGAGTCTGTCGTAGTCCTCCTGGCCGGCCGTGTCCCACAGGCCCAAGTTGACCGGCTTGCTGTCCACCATCACGTTGGCCGAGTAGTTGTCGAAGCTCAATCGCGCCAGACAAAAAGAAGCCGTTGGACCGGCGCGTCTAACCCTAACCCTAACCCCGGGCTTAATTCCACACCCTGCTCGGAAACCTGAGCCGACTTTGAAAGCGCGACGATGGCTTTGTCGCTTGCGGCTTCAAAGCCTTCTTCGAAAGCCCGAGCCTACTTCAAAACCCTACTTTGAAATCCGAAGTTTCTCTTAATACCCCGAGCCTACCTCAAACCCAAAGTAGGGTCGACTCCATTTTGAAATCTTTCCGAAAAACCCGTTTTTGATTCTTCAAAGTCAAAAGCGCAACAAGGGCTGCAAACCTTTCTTTCAAGCCACAATATCCTAAAAGCCTCCTTCCGAGGCCCCGTCCTATTCCGAAGCCCGAGCTTCCTTTGAAGCCCTACTCGGAAAGCGAAGCGCCCGGTTAAAACCCGACCTCGACGCCCTAACTCGATTTGAAACGCTTTCCCCAAATAGCTTTCCCAACGCCCACTTTGAAAGCGCCGGCCGATTTTGAAAGGCCGACTCTTGCAAAACCTTTTTCGCTTGCTTTGAAATAGGAAACGCAAAATAAACGTTATGGCAATAAGATGAGGTTGTATCGGGTCAAACTACTAGGCGCAATACTCATCGTCTTTAATATGAAACCGGGATTCGTCTTACTTTTAAGAAACTGGACTTGGGCTTTTTTTTTTCACCTTTGCTGCCCTCCAGTGGCCGAAGGGAGCATTTGTTTTGTATTTTTTTCAAAAACTTTTGGTCGAAATGAACTGAGGCTCGCTTTTTTTTAATTTTTACACACTCGGGAATTTCTGCCGGGCCGGATAAAATCGTCCAGCGGGCCCACACGTATTCGTCTTTACGAGCGTGTAGTCTGTGTGCGTGCGGATTTCATCCATCCATTCATTGGGCATGTCCCAATGTGCGTCAACGGGCGAGCGTACTTACACGGTGGGGATGTATTCGCCGGGGAAGGCGTTGGTGGTGTAGCTGATGAGCAGGCACGTTTTCCCCACTGCCCTACAGCGAGAAAAAAACAAAAAAACCCAAAAAGTCAAATGTGCGTGCCTAAAACTGTCAAGAGGAAGTGGAGTGTGTGAAAACAGGAAGTGGTGTCACACCTGACACGCAAGCTCCTATCGTGGTTCGGTTTTTTTTTTTTTTAAACAGCCGCACAGGAAGTGAGAATGAGGTCGCTTTACGTGCTCATCCGGACCTCCGCCAAGGAAAAGCTTTGCCCCCGTTGGGGCAAATGCAAGCAAATTGTTAGTTTGCTGCGGTCGGTCGCTCGGCCATTCGGTTAGCGTGTCGCTTGGCCGACCGTCGCTTAGTCAATTTGCTCGCTCGCTCGGTCGATTGACATTTTTGCGACGTACGAGTCAAAGTAGTCGGTTACTCGGCGAGGTCCTCGGTCGGTCGGCCGGCCGGTCCGCGAGTTCAGATTTTTATGACGTACCAGTCGAATCATTGGCTCGGTTCCGCGGTTAGGTCCTCGGTCGGTCGGTCGGTCGGGTTTTTCTTTTAGCCGCCAAGCGGCCGGCCGGTTCAAACGCCTCGAAAGTCGCCCGATCGGAGATCCCGCTCCGGCGATCGCCCGGGAGGTCGGCCGGCTAAAGGTCCGCCATTCAGTCGCTTGGCCGGCGCGGCCCCTTCTTGGCTTAGCCGGTCGCTACGCGGTCGGGTCGCCCGATGCTCGTTTAGTTAGTCCGCGACTGTCGGCCGGCTTTGGGTCGACGACGGCGGCGGTAAAGCGTTTGTCTCGGAGGCGCGGGGAAAAGGAAGTTCCCGCCGCAAACGCTCGCGCCTGCCCGCCCGCCCGCCCTCCAATCAAACACCCGGAGGATCGGGCGGCCCCGCCGACCCCGCCGCTTTTGAGCGTCGCGCCCCGGTCGGGCTCCGCCGGGCCCCCCGTCCGTCCGAGCGCGGCGACCCGACACGCCGCGCCGCGCCACGCCGCGCGCGCCGCCTTTTTGGAAGGTATTC
The DNA here is from genome assembly GCF_059441005.1 of Hippichthys cyanospilos. NCBI lineage: Eukaryota > Metazoa > Chordata > Actinopteri > Syngnathiformes > Syngnathidae > Hippichthys > Hippichthys cyanospilos. The sequence continues at coordinate 24,349,756 of NC_142375.1, read as the reverse complement.
ATAATAGCGAGAAGAGCAGCGCCCATAATAGCCAAAGGGTCCCCGTACAACCCAGCAAATAAGAAGGAAGGCCGTACCCGTCTCCAACCACCACGCACTTGATGGCCTGCATGCTCCTCGCTCGGCTTCACAGGCGACGCGAGCGCAAAAGCCGGCGGGCGGGCGGGCGAGCGAGCGTGTCACAACGCAGGAAGTCGGGAGGCGCATCATCGCGCGCGCGCGCGCGCACTTTTTGCCGTGCCTTTCGGTCTTCTTTGCTTCCTGACGCTTTCCCCGCCAAAATAAATACATCCATTTGCTTTTTTTTCCTCAAAGCAACAACAAAAAGTGGAAGGCCTACTTTGAAAGCCCCACCCTAGTGCGAAAATCGGCTCCAACGCCCTAACTTTATTGAAAAAAAGTTTCAAAAACCAATCAGTCAAAAAAAAACCTTGGGACTTCTCTTAAATCCTTATCTCAAGCCCAACCCCGGTTTGAAGCCCGACTTTTCTTTCAAGCCATAACGATAACTTAACAAGCTAAACAAGCTTAACAAGCCCTATTTGGAAAGCCCGATGCGAAAGCACAGGCGCTTTTTGAAAAAGGGTAACAATAAGGCAAAAGCGAGGCCCGGTTTTGAAGACCCTTTGGAAGAAGCGCACTCGGAAAGCGCAATCCAACTTTCTAAGCTTCTCCCAATCGGAAAGGCCCGTCCCGGCCTCCGACCCTAACCCTAATTGAAGCCCGTACTCCGAAAGGCCAACATGGGCTCAAAAGCCTACGTCCCACCCCCGAAGCCGACTTTGAAGCCCTCATCTCGATCCCTGCTTCCGAAGCCCGACGTTAGCTTAAGAGCTCACTTTGAAAGCCGGAGCCTCAAATGGGAACCCCGACCCCAAACGCGGTTCCTGCTCGGAAACCCAAATAATAGTTGAAACCCTATTGCGCAACCCTAATCCGAATTCTATGACTTGTTTGGATTTTTGCCGGTCCTCGCGTTGCTTTATATCACGCGCGCAGGAATCGGACTTTTGAGATGCGCTTTCTCACTCGAGCGATGTGTGCTTCGTTTCGAAACGAACAGGAAGTCACGGACGCTGCTGCCGGAACGTAACGTCGTTTGATTACAAAAAAAAAAAAAATCGACAGAACGGGCGTTCCGCTTGAATTTCCGGTGCGGCGTTTTACTTTGAAAGGCCGACTTCCTCCCTGGCCGGCAAGCGGACGGCGACGTCGAGAGCACGCCAGTTGCGGTTCGGTGCTCTCGCAACGCGGATTTTGCTCCGGGCGGGCGGGCGGGCGGGAGGCTCATGACGACCTGCCAAATGGGTGAGCCGAGCCGAGCCGAGCCGAGCCGAGCCGAGCCGAGCCGAGCCTTTTATTTTCACCTTTTTACAAGCTTGAAATTGGATTTTTTTTTCTTGGTTCTGTATTTGCTTCTTGTTGTTTTTCTTAACATCCTTCAGATTTGTTTTGTCATTGTTGCGCCTTGCTGTTTTCGATCATGTTTGCTTTTGTTCAAAATGCTGAATTTTTATAAGAGATTTCTCCTTTTTGCTGACAAAAGGGTCGATCGTATTTTTTTTTAAATAAATCATGTTTGTGTATTATTCAAAATATTTTACTATAAGTAAAACGATATCATATTAAAAACATTTGCTTCTGTTGATTTGATGATAGAATTTAAAACCACAACTTTAATATTGTTTTTTTTTTTTTTTCGGAAGTCTGGTTTTGAAAAATAGACATAATAGTTTTACTGCTTTTATTTTGTTTTTTTTTATTTTAAAGCCGTTTAAAATGAAGGTTATCACTTATATTGTATGATATATTATGTATAGTACGAAAGATACAGTAATATATATCAATATTAGATTGGATTTTTCAGTGATTTTTTTTTTGAACCACCGTTTCTTGCTTTTTTTGTTCGAAACTACATTTGCGTATGAGGGTTTCCGTTTAGCACTTTTTTTTTACATTTGATGTTGTACTTGCATGGCTTTGGTCGTTTCAAATGGCATCTTAAAATGATAGCTTTCTGGTATAATATCAAAGCATATTTTGTTGTTTTGTTCTCTTTTCTGCTTTGTCTTGTTTGAAATGAAAATGTTCATTCCAAACTACATTTGGACTTTTTGACTGCAATCTGCCCTGAAATCTAAATTCTTGCATTTTGCGCAACGTTTGGCAAGTGACGTTGGGGTGTTTGCAAACTTTTGAAGAGCGTATGGAAGTCAAGCGCGGCGTCATTTCCTCCGTGTGCGCGGCGTCCGTTTCTGTTCTTCTTTTCTTTTCTTCTTTTCTGTTCTTTTTTCCTTTTCTTTTCTGTTCTTTTGGCCCTTCCCCTCCCTTCGCCCCTGCCCTCCCTTCGCCCTGGAGCGGAAGTGCGCCGAGCAGATCGGCTTCGGCGGCGATATGGGCACGGTTCCACCCGGCGGCGGAAAAAGTGCCGCGCGGGCCGCAATTGGCATGGCGACCATCACCCCCGCTCTCACAAAGGCACACATACGAACATTTAGGTAGACGACGGTTGAAAGCCCGGGTGAAACCTTGGCGCCTTTCGTTGCATTCCAGTGGTGTCGGACTTCACGGCTGCGGAAATGTTGGAGCTGGAGAGCATCAAGATGCACAAGAAAGGACTTGTGGACGACATCCAGGTAGCGCGTGGATCGGGGCGCGACAAAATCCACTCGACGCCATTTTCCTTTTTCTCCTGGCGCTCAGAGACTGAAGGAGGAGATCGACGCGGTGATGGCCCAAATTCTCAACTTTGAGTCGGCCGGGAGCGAGGAAAGGTAGGCCCAACCCCCCCCCAACCCTCGTACAGGTTTTTACAAATAGCTTCCAAATTTGAACCACATATTCTACATTAACACACTTGACCTATTTTTAAGTTGGTCCACCCAACTTCCACATAGCCAACAAATTTAAACCCTGTATTCTAGGTTGATTCCGTGGACCTAGTTTTAAAGTCGGCTGACCCAACCTGGTCAACTTTTTTTTTTTTTTTTTCAAGCCTCCAACCGTAGTAGAGATTTTTCAGTCCTTGATATTTTGCTTTGAAGACCGGCATTGTTTTGTTGTGCTTTACTGCAGCAGAAACATCGGACGGAAACTATTCTCCAATGGGAAGAAAAAATTCAACATGGACCCCAAGAAGGTGAGCGCCCCCCAAAAAATTGATTTGGCGTACGAAGCGTTTTTATGCAAACGGGCGTCGCTTTTGCTTGTCGCCGTCTCAGCAAAGCGAGGACTTCCTGTTTAGCATGACGCCGCCGCAAGTGCGGTTTCCTCCAAATGTAGCACATCACGCAATCGTTTGCGTACTGGAAACCTGGACTGAAATGCATCACTCAACATCGCATCTTTTCGGTCATTTTTCTCTACCTGGAGGCATCCCAATACTTTTGTCCGCACAGTTTACTATTTGAGCGTGGAAAAGTGGTTTTATTTGGGCTTCTTGTGCGAAAGCGGAACAGGATGCCATTTTAGGGAATCGGAATTACACAAGTTGGTTCCCGATGGGCACGTGAGCAGGAGATGAGATCAGAGCCGAACGGGGGGGGGGGACTCAAAAACCTCTGGCGAGGCTTCCGTATTTGTAAAACCGACGAGGGTTCGTAAAACGTCCGTCACAAACACAATATGGACGTTTGGCTGAGCGACAAGCGAAAATAAGCAAACGAACTCATGGCGTTTACGTTGCGGCCAGACACGCAATCTGGATCAGATCCGGATTCAACTTGATTTCTTGTTACGTGAGCGTCGTGAACGTTTAGTGCTCGGGGGACCTCCGCCGAGGCTTCCAGATCCAATGCAAACACAACACCTCCACATTTGTCTGAGCTACACTACAAGCAAACAAACTTGCTGTGTTAACATTCTAGCTAAAGACCCCATCCGGATCCAATTTGGATGAAAGCCAACTATTGTTATTGCGGTACGGCATTTTGCGCGCTTTTGCATGGCTTACAGCAAGAGGAAATTGGGTTGAACGACACGAAGAGATGGAGAAAAGCCACACAAGAACCGGCGCTCCCAAACACTCGCGGACGCATCCTTCAGGGACCAAAATCTCCCGCATATTTTGGCCGTTTGCTGCGCTCAGGGTATGGATTACCTGCTGGAGAACAAGTTGTTGGAGAAGAGCGCCGGATGCATCGCCGACTTCCTCTACAAGGAGGAGGGCCTCAACAAGACGGCCATCGGGGAGTTCCTGGGGGAAAGGTGAGCCGGTTCTAAGCGGAGCGCGGGTGGGACGAGAGCGCAATTACGGACGCTCAAACGGTGGACGCCGCCCGCCCTGCAACTACGGAAGACGCTTTCCTCAACATTTCTCTAGATTTCATCCGTCGCATACGCGACAACCAAAACAAAGTATTGCTGGGATTGAATGGACAAAAAAAGCGCTTTAGGAGCGTTTTGTATTATTCTCTACGTCTTGACTCGATATATTTGGATAACTGTGCGCTAACGCGATTCTAATATGTATTTCAATCAATCAATCAATCAAATTTTATTTATATAGCCCTAAATCACCGAAGTCTCAAAGGGCTTCACAGAATGATTTGTTACTGTTTTCGATGCAGTTTTATCATTGAATACCATCCGTTTACGGGTTTAGGAGTATTTTTGCCGTCTTGGAACGGATTAGGCTATTTACACGTAAAAAGCGCCCCCACGTTCCAAAATGACTTCCGGAAGGAAATCGTTTGCTAAGAAGAATGACTTTTAGTGGCGTTTTTGGCCTTTCTGATTTTTCGTCAGAGACGAGCTCCACCTGCAGACCTTGAAGGCCTTTGTGGAGCTTCACGAATTCGCCGACCTCAACCTGGTCCAGGCGCTCAGGTCGGCGATATGGGGATGTCATCCCGAGTCGTGGCGTCACAACATCGTCTTTCCCGTTTCGCACTTTGACGCGTGACTGTGATGTCATAGCTCGAAAATTTGGAGTTTTCTTTTCACGACGCTTTGTGACGCGCTGACAGACAGTTCTTGTGGAGTTTTCGTCTGCCCGGCGAGGCGCAGAAGATCGACCGCATGATGGAAGCGTTTGCCGCCCGATATTGCGAATGCAACGCCGACGTCTTCCAGTCCACCGGTGAGCCCGTCTTAAGGCCTACGCCGCGTTTCGGCGAAACTGCCGCCGTGGCGACGCGCCCTTCGCCGAGAAAACAACGTTGGTTTTCACGCTTGACTCTCTGGCCGGGCAAAATCCAAAATATTTCATTCTTACGCAATTTGAAACCCTTGTGCAGTAGTTTTCCCAATTTTGGGTCAAAGGCCAAAATGTTTTGGCCTTATTTTGCTTTGGTAAATGCGATTTGAATGAATAAGTCGCTTGCACGTAGTTGAGCTAAGCTTTCCGGGACGCTTTTTCGTTCGAGTAACTTTGCGTTTTTGTCCTAAACTTGTGTACCTTTGAGCGTTTGAAGACTTGTTATTTTTTAATTTGCTTCTCCCGGTCCGCTTCTCTTCCTCTGTCACTTCCCGCGAAGACACGTGCTACATCCTGTCCTTCGCCATCATCATGCTCAACACCAGCTTGCACAACCCCAACGTGAAGGACAAGACCACGTTGGAGCGATTCGTCAGCATGAACAAAGGCATCAACAACGGGCGCGACCTCCCCGCCGAGCTGCTCTCGGTACGCCCGGGCAAAACGGGCCGGCGCTCCTTTTCCCCGTTTTGACCGTTTCCCCGATAGAAACTGTACGAGAGCATCCGCAAGGAGCCCTTCAAGATCCCCGAAGACGACGGCGACGACCTGACGCACACCTTCTTCAACCCCGACAGAGAAGGCTGGCTCCTCAAGCTGGGTACCGAAAAACGGCGCGCCCCCGGAAAACGGCGCGCCCCCGGAAAACGGCGCGCCCCCGGAAAACGGCGCGCCCCCGTTAAAACGGCGCGCCCCCGGAAAACGGCGCGCCCCCGTTAAAACGGCGCGCCCCCGGAAAACGGCGCTTTGAAAACCAAATGTCTTCCTTGGCAGGGGGCCGAGTGAAGACGTGGAAGAGGCGCTGGTTCATCCTGACCGACAACTGTCTCTACTACTTCGAGTTCACCGCCGTAAGACGCGCTTCGCGCTCATGAAAAGTCTGTGGGCTCAAGACCAATCTTTATCAAACTTTGTTTGGACAGTCATATACTAAACGCTATCGGGAGAAAACCGGAGAAGGACAAATTCGCAAGATGATGCAGTCGCAGAAGTGAGATACGACCGAAGCGTCCCATAGGCGGGAGAAAAAATCCAGAAGACAAACTCCCATAAGGGAGTCGCATAATTGTGCGCACCCTCTACGAAACGGGATGTAACTGTGTCCAAATGGAAGCGCCGAACCCGTGTTAGGCGGTAGAAAAACACTGACGTTAAAATTCCCGAGATCGTGCGCGCGCCCCCTTATAACTGGGGTGCGCTCGTGCTCGGAATCGAGCGTCCAAACCCTCGTTAGGTGGGAGGGGGAAAAAAAAATTCCCCGAGTGGATGCGGTTGCATAAGTGTGTGAAGACGAATCGTTTCTAGGGAAAAAAAAAAAAAAAAAAGACAGGTGATGTAGTCCCAAAAGTAAAAAAGGGAGCAGGAAATGTGTTTGGGGTTCATTTATTCCGGGTAGTTTCCAAAAGGGCGCGTCGACTCCGTCTCCCCGTATGCCGGCGTCCTCCTCCCACACCAGCTGATATTTCTGGCGCAGGACAAGGAGCCCCGAGGCATCATCCCTTTGGAGAACCTGTGCGTGAGAGGCGTGCCCTTCCCCCGCAAACCTGTGAGCGCCGCCCGCGCCCGCGCCCGCGCCCGCGCATCGCGCGCGTTCATCCGCAAACACAACTCGGCTTTTCTTTTCTTTTCTTTTGGTCCAAACCAAATTCCCCCTTGAAATACGCATCCCTTTTGCAAAACGCCATTCTTTTCATATATCTGTTTATGCATGCACCGTGTTCAGTATGCATCGGTCGGCCTAATTTTCGACATGCGTTCGTATTCGGCCTCAGTACTGCCTGGAGCTGTACAACCCCAACAGTCGGGGCGAGAAGATCAAGGCGTGCAAGACGGAGACGGACGGGCGCGTGGTGGAGGGCAAGCATCAGTCGTACGCCATGTGCGCCGCCAGCGCCGACGAGCGGGACGCCTGGATCCGGGCCATCGGGTAGGCTGGCCTCCGTCCGCGATCCGGCCGACGCCCGGCTCCGCTTTTCACCGCGCCATCTCCGGAAGGGCGAGCGTCAGCAAGGACCCCTTCTACGACCTGGTGTCCCAGCGCAAGAAGAAGCTCGTCGAGCAGAACCGCGACCGGCGGGAGTGACGCCGCCTTTTCGCGTGTTGGGCCGGACCGCGGCGGTCTCGGCGGACCCGTACGCCTCTGAAGACGCGGACGGCCGCTGGACCCCGAATCGGGGACGGTTTCTGCTCTTCGATTTGCAGGCTAAACGATGTGCGTTTTTCTCCGCGCCTCGTCTAGAAAAGTGCAATCTAGCGGACGGACAAAGGAAGTGTCCTCCCGAAACAGCTTGTCTCGCTTGGACGTTTTGTTTGCTTTTGACACGTTGGAGCTACCCTACGAAGTCCGGCGCATTTTTCGATGCAGTATTTGAGGAAGTCGGCGTATATTTAAAGAAGCTCCAACAGAGTTCGGCGCTTGAACGCTTCCTCTTCCGCGGTGGAGGGTGGAGGGTGTTCACTCTACTTCTGCTTTTCTTGAGAAATAAAATATGGATAAATGCGATTGACGCGCTTCCTGTATCACGCTTTCATGACAGTTTATCCTCATACGCGTTTCTACTCTAAAAATGTCTTCAAATACCAACACGTAAATATATTTCAACATTATCGACGGCCAGGCAGCGTCGAGTATTCAAAGTCTGCCTATTTATAAAAAAAAAGATTCGCCCAAACGAAAAGATTTATAAGCGTTCTTTGCTGCCCTCGAGCGGCCAGATCGATCACTGCAGGCCCAAGGAAAAGTTTGGATTTTTGTTCATTTTAGATATCTAGATAACGAGCGAGCGTTCAAATCAAAACGACGGATTAACTCATTCGATGACAGGGACGTATTTTCGCCTTTCTTTTTTTTTTCAAAAAGTCGAGACTTTCAATGCCATATACGAGTATCAGTTTAACACTTGAGTATCTGGAAATGTATGTCCTTTACGTTGTTAAGTATCCATTTAATATGTTTTTAACAGGGACGTGCGGTGAGGGGAGGCAGAGCCTCACCTGTCATCATGACAAGTAAAAGACAACACATTCGTAATCATATTTGTCCACTGATTTGTATGTATGACCGATTTCAAGCATTTTGTATCGTTAAAATCGCCGAATTTGCCTATTTCCCGTTCGAATACAGGGATGAAACCTTAGGTGAGGCAACGACGGGTCAAGCTTCGCCTCCGATTGCGCAATCATCACGAACCGGGTTGATGCGTGCAACTGGCGTGCGCCGCTTGCCGAATATCTTCATGTCGCCAATATCACGTTTGCGGATTTTCCACAGTCTGGCTATTGTCTTTAACCGTTAAAGTTGTATGTTTGTTAGTGACATACAGTACAGTACTATTTGGTTTTGCCGACGGGTGCGCAGTACAAAGGCCCAGGGTGAGGCAGATAGTTCCCTGCCGCAACGAAGAGGGCGCACGTGAGCCAGCGGGTACTCGTCGCGCTCTTCTTCTACGCGGAAGCGCCGTTGCCAAAACGGAAGAGGATTCCGAATCCAAGCTCGGACGTTTCTCGAAAGCGGACTTTCAGTCAAAAAGCGGACAGGTAGACCGACGCCGGACGGAGCCGAAAGGTTGGCTTCAAACTACGGGACGGAAGATGTTCCAAGCGCCGAGAAAGAAGGGCTATGCGGCGGCCCTCGGAAAGAGCCTGGCGGCCGCTCGCTTGCCCCGCCGCCTCTTCTCGACTTGCGACAATGTCCGGACTAACGCCACGGACTTCGTCTACAAATAAAGGTAAGACGCGAGCGCTTTTCGTTTCGTCATTAGACTACGGGTAGTACGAAAGAATATTTAACCCCGGAGAACCCGCGGGGTCCCGGCTACGTTCCGGCCTAAAATAGTCTTTGTTTTTCTTTTCGTGATTTTCGCTAAGCAATCTGTATCAAATCCATTGAAGTGTCAGAACAAAAGTTTGAAAAATATTTGACTGAAGTTCAAAATTGAAATCGGCGCCGCTCTGTACTCTCATGTACGCTCATGAGTGAGCCCCGGGGGAGCTTGAACACGATCCCGGTCAGGTCGGGTGTGCTTAGGAGACAAAAGCGGAAAACGTGCAGTAGAGCGGCCCTCGAGGACCGGAGTTCCACACCTGCGGTGTCGAGCAAATGCAGGGTTGTTTTTTTTTTTAACCCATACGTATTTGTAATATGTACCGTTTGTGTGCGTGCGTGTTTTGTGAAGAACGCTGACGAGATATGAAATAACCAGTAGCCCTTTCGGTTTATATATTTGTAAATCTGACACGAAAGGTGTCAGTGCCTCACCGACCGCGAACCTCACTGAGGTGCAGTTGCTTTATGACCGTAACGAAGCCACATTGAGAACACAAATTCGAATAATTGCAGTTCTTTTATTTTTCTACAAGAAGCAAGAAGGCGCCCGCCCGATGTTTTTGTTGCAATATCCGTTGAGCGAGCGCGGCGTGACGTCCGAGCGCTCGCGCCGACTGACCCCTTGCACGCAAACCAAAGTCAATCGGTGCCTGGAAAGCCGTTCCCATAGATTTGAGAGAAAAAGCAAAATCCCAAACGGGGCCTCAGGACACTTTGCAGACTTGCTTTGAGCGACGGTTACTCGTCAGGCCTGTGCGAGGGAGAAACACACAACACACACAACACAAAATGAACATCCGTTTTGAACACCACAGACGTCGTTTTTGTGCAAGAAAGGCCTTGCTCTAATTTTGCGCATCGAAAAAGGCGGGTGTTGGAAAAGGGGTGCGCACACTTTTGCGACAGCATGAGCTCATTTGTTGGTCTGTACCCCCCCCCCCCCCCCAATGTTTTTATTTCTACAGTGTAATTTGAATATGGAGAAAAGCATTGAAATGTCTTGAATCGTCCCAAAAGTCGGGTGCGTGCACTTGTGCAAGCGCGTTTTCTCATTTGTTTATTTTGACTTCTCAAAGGTAGCCTTTGAAAGGCTTTTTCACCTTGTTTGAGCGCGAAAGCTGGGCGTTTCAACAGGGGTGTGCTTGTCAAACGGGGGTACTCGAGGGAACTACGGAGGATACTCCGGATTTTCAATAATACCTGCAAAAATCATTTGAAAAGAACGATCAAAGCTTTCTGGAAAATATAAGTTGGTACAAGTTTTTATTTGCAGTAGCTTTTTCAATGTCGTTATTTTCAAAAGCCAGATTCTCGCCCACACTAGAACGCTTTGAACCGACTCGCCCGGCGCCGACTCTCGTTACCTGTCAAGTTCTTTTTTTTCTATGAACAGATCGCTGCGACGATCCCAAAAGGGGAATATTTTTCACTTTTATTCACGCTTCATGTTGGATAGTTTTCTGCGGACAAATATTGATTTAGAATTACAGTGGAACCTCTAGAGGCCAATTGAATCCGTTCCGGAGCGCGGCTTTTATCCCGAATCGTTCTTATAGCGAATCCCATTTCACAGGTAAATTGCCAAATAAACGCCGTATTAAAAGGTATAATATTGTCGCTTACCTTTTGGAAAAAACGCAATGTTCTGTAGATGTCAGGCAAACGACAGAAAAAAAATGGCCGTAAACATCATTTTAATTGCACTTGAACTTTATTTGATGAAAAACAACTGAAGACATCGAAACTCGAATGGTCGTCGGATTTTTCTTGGGAAAAACGGCTGCGAACGGTAGCTTCGATCCCGCTTGAACTTGAATTCAAGAAAGAAAAAAGTTGAATCGACATCCCAAATTTATGGCCGCACCCAAGGCCTACTCGTCGCAGTCGCCGCGTCCCTCCACCCGCGCGCTGGCAAGACGGACGCCGAGGCCCGCCTTACTATGAGACGAGGAAGAAGTCGTACGCCAGCCAATAGGAGAGCGGGACAATGAACGTGAGGGATTCGGACCAATGGGAGAGCAGGCGGTACGGCGCGCGGGAATTTCACACAATTTATTTCTCGAATTAAGAGGCAAACATTCAGCCGGATGTTTTGAATATTTTGCGTACAGAAGCGTTGGTGTGTAGGGGTTCCACTGTATTTCTTTTGTTGCGGAGAAATATTTCATTAAATGGAAGTTCTTTCTTTTTGATAACAGATCTCTTCTATGAGCCAGAAGAGGACACTTTATGTTGATTATTGTCTTGTAGACCAAAACAAGTTGTAATGTTTAATCAACCGAGAGTTTAAGTTTTTTTTTTCACCCGAAATGCTTTGCAATGGATCTCGTTTACCTTGTTCCAATTTTGGCAAGAGGCGGAAAAGGGCTACTCGCGCCAGCGCATTGTGGCATTTCTTATTTTTAACTTGCCTTCGAAAAAACACGACGATTCTGCCTCCTTCTAAATCTACCTCCTTCTAAATGTTGTCATCGCAAAAGGCGCAAACGCAACAACACCTCTCTCCTTTTTTTTGACTTGCCTTCTCAAAAAGATGATTCTCCCTGCAAAACGCGGACAAACGCAAGCCTTAAAACGTCTCATCCCGGTCATTGGAGCCGGGGTAGGGCTGCGCCATCCATTGAAGCTGACCCTCGGCAATAGCGACGCGGCGTACGTGCGCTTTGTCGTCCCGCCGCCGATTCCGGCCGTCCGCGGGGAGCCGTTTAGCGAAACGCCGTCCCGTACGTTTGGTTTGAAAGGACCGAAAACCACGGCTGAGAATCGTCTCCCGGGAATAAGAACGCGGCGGCCCGTAAGCGGGCCTCCTTTCTTTTGCTCGGTCGGCCCTCGGCGACTTGGCCCCGCGCGCCAACTTTTAAAAGGAGGCCGATAAAGAGAGGCGTTTGAGCGGGCGCCGCGGGGACTTTGGCGAGCGGGGGGCGTCACTCACTTATGTCGTCCCGCGAGGCGTCGAGCGTCGGCAGCGAGTCGGCCCCGGGCCCGAGGGCCGAGGGCCTCTTGAGGAGCCCGAGCTTGCCGGGGGGCGCCTCGAAGCCGGCCTCCGGGCGGTCCCGGCCCCCCGGCCCGCCGTTGACGGACAGCTTGCTGGCCGACAGCTTCTTGGAGATCCTCTGCCGCAGGGTCAGTCTCTTTTTCTCGGGCGGGAACCCGTTGGGTTTCTTGAAGAACTCCGCGGGTTCGGAGGGCAGCGGGCTGAGGCGGTCCAGCTTCTCGCTGCTGGTCACCTGGTCCTGGGGCGCGGCGAGGCGCAGGAGCTCCGAGGGCCTGGTGGGGCCCTGCAGGGAGCGGGACGGCTGCGGGGCGTCCGGGAACAGCAGGAAGTACTTGGGGTTGTAGTACTTGTGGGCGGGGACCTCGATGTTGTTGACTTTGCGGGTGTCGCCCAGGCTGACCTGGAAGCGGGACGTGGTGGCGGGGATGGCCGGGCGCTTGGGGCCCACTTTGGAGCGCGGCCCGGCGCCGGCCCCGCCGGCCGGCGGGCTCACGTGGAACTCGCGGAAGAGGTCCAGCTTCTCCGACACGGCGTACAGCTCGCGGAAGTCCTGGTCGAAGAACTCCACCACCTGGCCCGTCATCACCGCGATGGTGTTGCGGTCCATGCGCGACGTGGACCACGAGAAACTGGGGCAAAGCAATTATTTGACATCCGACTCCTTCCGTCCCGAAGACCTAGTTTACGGTTTCTTTTTCTTTTTCCTTTCGAGGGTCTGCGCGTTCAGTTCCGGGCACTTCTTTACGCTTCTGTCGAAGGTTTAGACGTCTAAAAGGGCCGGGACCAAATAAAGTTCGAACCCGAGCAAGCGATCGGTTTTCGTAATTGACGTATTTTGATGTTTTTTTTAAGGGTCCAGACATTGGATGCCAGGTAGTTCTCTACATTTACAGTTTGGTGGACTAAACGCGGCCGGTAGCAAATAAAGCCGAAACCGGAAGAAGTAATTACAATTTATGATATGAGCGGCGATCTAAAAAAGTTGCGGGGATGGAAGGAGTTAATGATTTTGGGCCAGCTGTCGCTTTTGACAGCGCGGGTGCAACGGACCGCTCGACGCGATCGGCTAATGACGCTTATAATGAAGCGTTTGGAAAACCGGAGGAGCCGGCGGCGGGCAGGGCGCGGCGCGGCGCGGCGCGGCGCGGCGGCCCGAAATTACCGCCCCGACTTGTTTCTTTCAACTCCTTTTTTGTTCTGCCTTCAATTGCCTTGATTGTTTATGTTATGTTTGTATTCTATGAGTGGACTTTTTATGTTTTGTGCATGGTGCTTGTTTTGTGTATTATTGCCTCCCGATTTCCAGTATGTGTACGTGCTTTGCCTTTCATCAAATTTCACGTACTCGTTTTCAAATAAAATAAGGCTTATCTTTGTTTACTCATTTAATCCCAAAGACGTGTTTTTCTGTATTTAACAGGAGTCTCAGGCATGCAATCCCAGGGATTTATTTATTTATACAGAAAATATTTGGACACCCTCCTTTATCCTAATAGTTGAAAAAAATCTGAAATTAGACATTGGGATTATATATATATATATATATATATATATATATATACACATACACACTGTATACGCAGACTGTACTGTACATAGGGATGTGCGTTGGATGTCACTTGTTGCTAGGTAGAGCAATATGCGAGGCGCAATGATTTGTTACCTGTAGGATCCGAAGACCACTTTATCGCCATCCACCAGCATGTACTTGGAGCAGAGGGAACCGGGGAGTCTGCCGAAGGACAAATTGAAGCCCACCCCGTTCAGCGTCCTGGCACGAATGTTCTGAAAAGTCCCAATTTGGGATGAAGTTAAAAGCCAGACAATGGCGACGTCGCTTCGGGGTCGGCGACTCAGGCTCCGCTCGCAAGTTCAAAGGGTTTCAAGTGTGGAGCCGCGCTCGGCTCCGAGCGGGAAGCGACTTTGAAAGGAAGCGAGAGCGGCGGGTGTTGACCATTAGCGGGTAGCCGTCGCAAATCATTGGCCGAGTTCAACGCGCAAGCCATTTAAGCGCGGAAGAGAAAAAAAAGAAGAAGGGCAAAGTTTGGTATGGCCGCTTTGTGGAAAATTGCAGGCGTTTGCCAAATTCCTCACCCGGAGGTGCTGGGCGCCGATCTGCAGTCGGGAACACATGTCCAGGAAGTGCGGCACGCCGTGGTTGTCCAGCAGGATGTAGACCGGTACCGAGCGGCGCCAGGCGGCGTCCATCAGGTCCTGCAGGATCTGGAGGTCTGTCAGCAGGTCCATCACAATGGCGATCACCTCACATTTGCCACAAAAGAAACATAGCACAAGTAAATCGCCTGTTGAAGGGATGTGACTTTAGAGCTGGCGGGGGGGGCGACCAAGTTGGGTAAATCCCACTTGGACCTGAGATATCTACATAATAATGGCTCATGTTGTTCACTGAGCCATCAGCGCGTGTGATGTGAAGTGAAGAGGATTTTGTTTCAAAGATATTGACTGTATATGAAACATGATTGAATCATCAAATTTCTTCCGCTATATCATTGTTAATGTAGTGTGTGTGTGTGTGTGACCATAACTTTCTCTGTTGCATGTTTAGGTCGCAAATTTATTCTTATTTTATTTATTGACTGCAATTTTTCATGGGGGGTGGGGGGCGCATAACCCCCAAATTCAGCTCACTGTTCTATATCTCGCTGGCCAGATTACACCCGTTTGTGGGCCAGAACCGGCCCGCACACCATATGTTTGACACCCGCCCACGAGCCTAACCCGCAGCCTGTGGATGCTGAAAAAAGCAGTTGTTGAAAGTGAAATGCTATTGTTTTTTTCTTTCTTTCGTTAGCGTTTTAAAAAGGATAGTTTGCGGTATAGTTGTCCAATTTTTACAGATATTTTATTTATATTTGGGGGGAACGAAAGGGGGCGGGGCATTGCAAAATAGAATTGAAATACATACGCACCGGAGGGAAAGTGAAGCAATTAAAGGCAGCCAGCGCCGCATAATAATTACAGTCAATCGCATCGACGGTCATGTGAGCACATACCGTACGTATGAGCGTATTTGAGTGACGGGCAAAGTTTTTTTTTTTTTTTTTTTAGCGAGGACACGCCCACGTCACTTTGACTTTAAGATTTCCGAGCCTGGTTTTTACAGCGATCAAATTTAGAATATATTCAGAACGTGAGCCTATTCCTTTATCGACGCTTGGCAATCCTTGCCCTTATTGTTGTTTTTTATTGCCTACTTTATTATCGTGCGCAATGTCAGTCTACTCGAGGAAGCGAACCGAATATGTATTTCATTGCGCGGTGTTACAATGCATATGACAATAAAACTCTTAAAGATAAAAATGTCGGCCTTTCCAAACACACTTTGTATTTCGACCGTTTCGAATCCAACGGAAATGACCCGAAAATGTGGTTTTCGCCTCAATTCGTGCAACATTTGGATCGTGTCGCTCGTGTCAAAATCCGCGGCTGGTCAGGCCACACGCGTTATAAGTTGCCATTTATTGCGGCCGCTCCTCCGATCTTTGATTGGTGATAAGCGCCATGTCTTCGAATGGAAGTAAACAAAACGGCTAGAAAGATTCCGGGAAAATAATCATGAGAATATCCTGTCACGGGCAACATAGATAAAAATCGCTGCCGCCTCGCACGGCAGGTAAGAACACAAAGGGCTATAAATAATCCAGTCACAAATAAAAAAAACCCGCACGTGGAGGTAACACGACACACGTCTTGAGATCTTGCTATTGTATTCCCGCACAATACAAATCAACTCGAAATCATCCTCTCGAAGAAATTGCGTGCTGCGGGCTTTTTTTCCAAATCACTACAGCGCAAAAACTTGAATGAAAAAAAAGAAAAGAACCCCCACCACAAAATGCGCTATCAAGGGCGGTGGGGGTGGGGGGGGGGGGGGGGCAATAAACAAAGACTGAGCCAAACAAGGCCCAAATGTGGAACTGTTAAAAGAGCAACTAAATCAGTTCCAAAAGACCCAAATGATGCCAATTCATCAAATCAATCACGAGCCTTGAGACTCACGCAGCAATCCCTTTGGAAACTTGCCACCGGCTACAACATTCATGAGCAGAAAACAACTATGCAAAAATGCCAAAAGAAAAGAAAAGAAAAGAAAAGAAGCAGGCTGGCCGGCCGGCCATTTTCACAGTGCCACTGACTCATTTCTTCCCGCCTCAAAGTGGCTCACTTGTTCCACTGCTCGCCTTTATTGCACAACTTCTTGGACTTCTCCTCGCCGGGCGCCCCGCTTGAATTTTAAAACTGGCTTCTGTGCGCCCCCCCCCCCCCGGCTTGTTTACGGCCTCCCCTTTGAGGAGTTACCACTGGAATTGTTGCTCTTCCATTGAACTCCTTGCTGACAGCTCCTGGACTTTCTCAAAGACGAGGTTCAAACCAGCCGCTACCGTATATCGGGTATGTGCGCTGGGGAGGGGGGGGGGGGCACTCTCGCAAAGAGCCTCCGTTGTCTGGCCTCCGACTAAATTTGAAAACTTTTCCCATAGGACGCAACGGAGGATTGCAGTCGGCGCCCTAATACGAGAAACTGCTACTTGTGAGAAAAAAATAGGCCGTTTGTCGGACTAGAAGAGGCGACTTTTTTTCTCGTGATTCGAACCCTGCGCCCCATAGTCCGGTGGAGCTTTTGTTTTCTAAAGTTTACGATCAACAGGAAAAAACTCGGTCTTAACATTTACTTTGAACGATTCCATAGGTGAGCCATCTTATTCAATTTTATTTTGACATTGCAATCAAATAGCAACCGTAACCGAGGAGAACTTCCACGCGCCTCGCGTACTCGGATCGGACTCGAAATCGTGTGACTCGGGTGCAAAAAAAAAAAAAAAATGCGATCGGGCCATCCGCAAGCGATTTCGCCAGATTCCTTCCGAGCGAGGGGGGCGTTTTGGAAGCCGTGCGTCGTTTATTGATTTCGCCAATCCAGTCGGATAAAATGGATCGTCTTCAATCGATGGTATCCCCGATTCCAAAAAAGGCCTGCAAAAGTTTGACGGCAACGTTTACTCTTTTGCTACAAATGAAGACGGGCACCAAATATGAGTTCTCTATTTGCGACTTCTGAGGGTCGAATTGTTTTTCGTACGATAAACAATGCAACAGAGTAACAAATAATCATCAGAATGTTCCTGCGACGTAATTGGACAGAGCTGCGCCGAAACGAAAGACAAAAGCACAATGTGGATCAACCGGTCCGGCGGTAAATGTTGCGCGCCCAATTATCTGTCCATATTTCCGATCACAAGACTCCCCGTGGCGATTTGGTGATTTTGTGACTACGCGGAGTTGACAAGTCCAAGCCGGTGCGGGTGCATGTCGGATCAAATATTTGGTTTGTGCGCCAGGGCGTGTTTGGGCCGCCCGATGCAAAAACATCATGACAGATTACGCCATTCGGTGACGAAATTACAAGACACGCTTGTGACATTTAGTTGTGCCGCTTGGATTATTTTGATTGAAAAAAACAAGGCGGTTCTCGGTAAGAACCGGATATTTGAACACGTTTTTTCTTGAATTCCTTCTGATAGATGTTACACCCTCAGTCTTGGCTGTGGGATAGGGCCGGGCGGGCGATATGACCGGAAATTCAAATCGAATATTTACTTGACTCGTTCTGGATGATAAGCATTGGAACGGATTTGAATGGGAGAAATAACTACAAGAAATATGAATTGAAAGATTTGATTTATTCAAACTTAAGGAATAGTGATTTGAAACCAGTTTGAAGGTAACCTTAACGTCCATAGCTTGTGTATAACTTGCTTGAAGGGGTAATCCATTTAATTTAGCATATATACAGGTTTTACATGGCGGTGACTTCTACTTGTGTTTCGTCCCCCAAAATTGAAAACTCACGGTTTATGCGGTGCATATGGCACGGCAGATTATAAGGCGCGGTGCATTATGAGGCGCGTAGAATAGAAGCTACGGTAGTGGCTGGGTTTGCGTTATGCATCCACTGGACGGAGCAGCGCTGAAGGGAACCAAAACAAAACGATCAGATGTCAGGGACAAAAAGGGTGCGACAAAAAGCTTCCAGGATGCTCGTCCACGTCAACGGGACACACTCACGGACTTCGGGGTTTTACTGACCTAGTACAAAAAACACCGTTTTTGACGATGGGACATTGGTAAATACGGGCCGACTAGCCAATCATTTTTGGCCCGTGTTTGATCAGTCAGCCGATTAATTGTAAATAGATTGACATGTAATCGAGGTCCACTGAAATGTGTTGGGGGGAAATAGAAAAACAATTAAAGGCTACAAATATGCCACAAAACTCTGGAAACACCCCCCCCCCCCCCCCAAAAAAAAAAAAAAAAAAAAAATCTATAATCCCTCAATGTAAGCATTTCATATGTAAAATGTATTTTTAGCTTAAGCGGCGGGCCGTGACAATGCGGGCGACGGGCCGCAAATGGCCCTCGGGCCCTAGTTAGTGACTTAGACCTATAAAACACAGTAAAAATGAATAAAGCAGGCAGTTACACACTGTCTATAATATGGACTTATAGAAACATATACCCATTTATGGTAATCAATCCTTTTTCGCGCTTTTGTACATTTATTAAACTACTCGTACTTTTACAAGCGCAAGGAATGGACGTACGATAACTGCCAAAGTAATCAATTTGGTACCTAATTCACTGATCAACGACTTTATACTTTAACTACTTTTGGTCCTTTAGTATCTGGGTAGAACCTAAAATGATCACGACAGAAATAATATTTTTGGTAGTGACCAGGCATGTACTTCAATAACCACTGCCTTTTGGCACTTTGGTAACTAAAGGTAGGCGCTTTGGCACCTATTTTCCGTAGCTAAAATAGCGGATGACTTCGGTACTCGAGTACTGAGCACCGCGCGACGGCATTTGGTGTTCACGTACCTAAATGGAAGCACTTGAGTGATTCGAAGGGAGAGCCCGCAACGTCGAGGCTTTTTCTCGAAAGCGACGCGACGAACGAGAGCCTACCTTGGAGGCCCCCTGGATGAGCGTGCGCACCACCTCCTTGATGTGGGGCCCGTTGTCCTTGGGCGGGTGCGTGTGGACGGCCACCCGGGTCACCCCCTTGAAGAAGCCCCAGCTGGGCCAGCCGATGTCCAGCGGCGGCACCTCGGTGTCCGACATCTGGGGCCAGTAGGTGGAGTGGACCCCGGAGTCCGAGGACGGGGACGAGTCCGGGGCCGCCGCCCGCTCCCCGGCGGCCCCGGCGGCCCCGGCGGCCCCGGCACAGTCGGCACAGTCGGCGTCGCCGGCTCCCTGGTACTGGCGGAAGTTGCTGTTCAACATTTTCACCTCCCGGGCCGACAAGAAGTCTTTCATGTTGTCGTCCTTGAGGCGCATTTTGAAGGCGCCGTCGCCGTTTTTCAGCAGCTCCTCGACGGCGGCGCGCTGCTCCTCGCTGTAGTAGAACTCCGGCCGCGACTCCGGCACCTGGACGCCGATGCGGCCGTCCTCCATGCACACCAGCTGGGATTCGGCCATGGCTGCTCTCGGCCTTCCGCCTGGCTGGAAGGAGTCCGGCGAGAGGCGAGAGGCGGAAAGTTACCTGAGTGCGGGGGGCGTGGCCCGGCCGGGCTGCATTCACCGACAAACGGATTTCGGGGTCCTCGTACGAAACAGCAAATGAAAGCGCCCTTCAACACGTCGTTATCCCCGTCGATCAATTGTCTCGTTGACCGCCGCCAAACATACCCACGCTGCCTCTTGATCGTAGTCTCCCAATTTCACGGGATAAAGTTACCTGAGCCGGGAGAGCGGATGAGAGGCGTGGCCTAGACGGGCTGCCTTCACGGCCAAACGGAATTTAGGACACTCGGGGTGTCTCTCACGTTTCAACGCCTGCAAATATTTGCCTTGCTATCGCTACTTTGAACAAGCGTTTAACGTATCCGCGCTGCCCCTCGGTCTTTCAATTTTACGGCTTCAAACGAACGCACCACTTGAAAAGGGAGTTTCCGCTTCAGTTAACACGCGCTACTTTTTTTTTTTAAACAAAAGATCGGTGTTATCTAAACTCTCCATAGCAAAGGTCACATTTATATGACAAGAGAGTCACATGCTCTCATGTAAACGGATGATCGAAGCTTTTTGCTATTCC
This sequence comes from Hippichthys cyanospilos, assembly GCF_059441005.1. Taxonomy (NCBI): domain Eukaryota; kingdom Metazoa; phylum Chordata; class Actinopteri; order Syngnathiformes; family Syngnathidae; genus Hippichthys; species Hippichthys cyanospilos. The sequence continues at coordinate 24,329,616 of NC_142375.1, read as the reverse complement.
ACCATATTCTATCATTTAGATAATCAAGCTCTTTGGTAATGGCGTGGATTATGCGAGTCTGACAAATTTTTAAATTATTCCATTTTAAAAACTGCTAAACGGGTAGAATCGATTGCTTTATTGAAGAGTCATGTATACATTAAAATAAAATGAAATTAACAGTGTTCATATATATATATATATATATATATATATATATATATATATATATATATATATATATAACTACCCAAATATTTGAACCTCTGATTTAGATAGCTGGCTAGCGAGGCATCTAATCAACAATTGAAGGATCACATAGCTAGCTTGTTAGCTGCCTAATCGTTCATGATGAGCTCGCTAGGTCGCTTGCTAGTTACCTATAATCATAAAGGTTGTGTCATCATTTGGTTTGTGGGTTTAATGACAATTATTCTAAATTGAAGGTTTCGTGGAAGGACAGCAGAAAGAAAAAATGTCGTCGAAAAAAAAATGTACAGATGTCAACGTGGTAAACTCCCCTGAGGAAAAATGTGCACATGCACGATTTTCTTTTGGCTTCCTTAGGGCCACAAATTCTTCTCCTCGTCACAACAATTATCTCCACTTGCCTCGGAGCGATTTGCGCACGACGAGTTGATCGTGGAACTAAAGTCTCGCACGTCCTTTTATTCGAGAGAGAGAGAGAAAAAAAAAATCAAGATTCGCCGGGGGCAAGAAATCTAGCGAGGTGGGGAGGAATACACTTGACATATTACCACAAGTCCTTCAATTATTTTCAATGTACAAAATCTGCTGAGCTAATTGAAAAATATTGCGTAACTTCTTCTGAGAAATGCCAATTTTTTTTAAATGTGCGACAAAGTGACACAATGCCAACGAGTTGGGCTTCATTGTTAGTTGACATTTTGCGGTTTTCTCCGCTGGTGCTGCTGGTGTCAATTTACGTCACGCCTTTAGCAGGTGGAATAACGCCTTCTGTTTATTCAAAAGCTTTTCCTTGTAATTCAACATCTTCTCAACCTGTTTTTTTTTCATTTCATTTCTTACTACTACTATATATGTCATTTCATAATGTGCCTTTTTCATAAGTAGAGCCTCGTTTTACATGTAAATAGCTGAATCTGTTCCAAGTCCCCCCCCCCCCCCCCCCCCCCCCAAATGCTCCTAAACGCCAATAATGAGTAATATTATAAATATAAAAATGCAACAAAAATGGTAATGAACACAGAATAACATAAGTGCATAATAATCATGGAATTCAAAACACATGATGTCAAGATTTAAAACAAAAATCCCTAAACCCTTTAAATTATTCATATTGACTGAAGCAATTGACAATATGAATGTGGTTCCTTTGTTGGCCTTGAGGCGGTGCTTGGATTATTTTGAGCATGTAAATTTACTCAAGTTTAGTTTGGAGTCATTGGAAGTGCTTCCTGTGTGATGTCACTACTAACGTGCTAACGACGTGCTAACGACGTGCAAACACCGCAAATGTCAGATCCAAAACCCAAAGTGCTATGTTACGCATGCGTTTTGATGTGAATATGTCCAATGTTAGCTGTAGCCAATGTCAAAGAAGAGCTGGCAAAACAGCTGTACATTTGGAACATTTGTTCAAAAACTTCAACACAACAGCGACATGGCTGATAATTTTATGTTTGTTTGTTCCTTTGCCGGAAAGTGTGGATGAAACGTGTGAAGATGAAAAGTGCCATGCCGCAGTAAAAACGGCCTTTCGTTTGAACAAACCGGCTTATTAAACGTTTCTAAAATTGCATCCAAAACCCGTGGGTTGTGATGACATATTATATTACATTCTTGTTCTTGTGAGCCGGTGTTTCATTAGTGTGTTTTGTAGCCTGAATTTTTTTTTAACTCGAGCCTTTCAAAAGTAGAGGTACAAATGGTATATAAAATGGAACGTGGTCAACACGGCGGATGAGTGTTGAACAAAAGTGCCTCGCTCGGCTGAGGTTCACGGTTGGTATCTGTGTGGAGTTTGCCTTGCCTATGCCTATGAACGCTTACAATGAAAATTCTAAAATGTCCGAAGGCGTGACTGCGAACGGAACTTCCTCGCCCGTGATCAGCGATAAATGCCAACGTTGCAATTACTCGATTTGCCAAAGGGTGGCAGCACAATATCACAAAAGACAACGCTTCTTTTGCACGTCCAGACGCTTAACTCAAGCTGCTATTTCAGATGTTTTAATAGTTCACGTATTTCTTTCTTTCTTTCTTTCTTTCTTTCTTTCTTTCTTTCTTTCTTTCTTTCTTTCTTTCTTTCTTTCTTTCTTTCTTTCTTTCTTTCTTTCTTTCTTTCTTTCTTTCTTTCTTTCTTTCTTTCTATCTATCTATCTATCTATCTATCTATCTATCTATCTATCTATCTATCTATCTATCTATCTATCTATCTATCTATCTATCTATCTATCTATCTATCTATCTATCTATCTATCTATCTATCTATCTATCTATCTATCTATCTATCTATCTCGATTACTCAACTTACTGTGTTTAGCTACAAGTCAGAATTAATATCTATGAGTGTAACATATACATATATAAGAAATGTAGATAGAGACAAACATATGAATGTATATATATATATATATAATATATATATATGTTTATATATATATATATATATATATATATATGTTTATATGGGGGTGGGGGGGTGCACATCAAAAGTATGGGCGGCGTGGTTATCAGTGTGTGGTCAACAGTTACAGTACCTGTCCTGGTAGACAAAAAAAGTGCTATTTTTTGCTAAAATGTCTGCATTGCGTTGGGTGTGGTACGTACTAAATTGTCCGCTGAGCGTAAGCGGTACACAAAAGTGTTTTGTTGGTCCGGCCCGGCAAACGCGGCGAGAGTAAACATCGAGCGGGGTCGGGGATAGATAGGAGCGAGTCTCTCATTATGCTCTCAGACGCACGGCCGGTATTTATTCAAGAGCGTGTCATTACCCTCCTCGGCTCGCCCGCGGCCCAGACATAATAAGCGGCGTCGTTATTTTAATTTGCTGCCATTGTCCTCTGGTGCCAAACAGCAAATTAAACAGGGCTCGCGTTTACTCGATCGAAGGGGACGCGACTATCAGCGTCCAAGACCCAGATGAGGTTCCGCAATTGATTGAAAGAGCCCAAAAACTCACACGGACGTATTACGACCACTGAGGCCTTAGGTGTCTTTGATGTTTCTGAAAATGCGAGTAAAGCGAATTGTGAAATGTGAATTGTTTTTTGCACATTTTTACGGCCGCCAAAAAACATCCGTTAGGTTCCAAAATGCGTAGTTTGGGCTCATCTGAGGCTAAACTGGCTTTGTGAGGTACTTGAGGCGCACCGACGACTTTCGATTGTCTTTGATAATCCAAAAACATGTCTGTAAGGTTTGTCAAAGACTTGGCACTTGGGAAGAAGGTGATTCATTGCGCTCACAAATAAAGCGTACGCTCGGTTTAAAATGCGCCTTATAGTTGAAGACGAAAGTGTCTTGGATTGTCCGAAGAAGATGCCGCTTAGGTATTTGATTTGTAATGAAAACATGCAATTTAGTAAGCGGAGGCAGCATATACTGTATATCCGTGCAAAGCGGCTGATGCCAGTGAACATTTCGGGGGCTTGAAAGCTTTCATTGTATTTGAAAGTCAGGCCAAGTCGGCTTATGTTAAGGCCAGGTTAGGCCTCTCATTGGTTAATAGCTCGCCTAGCTTTGTTTTAATGAGCGGAAACGCCTCAGCTAACGTTTCCTCCGAGATGTCGTTCAACGCCAACGTCTGTGCTAACTCACATTTGAGTGTGTGCGACAGTACGCGCATGTGCGTGTGTGTGTGGCGTCTTTGCAGTACCGAAGGATTTCAAAGTGTCTCCGTAGAACATAGGAAGGAAGAAAGGAAAAAGAAAAAGTGGGATGAGTATTCTGTGGGCAGAGCGTTGACTCGGCCTGTGTGAGGAGTCAACAAAACATCAATTGCGGGCTTTTTATTTTCCCGGCGAAAGAAGAAAATCTCGGCGTTTACCGACGCGAACGAGGCGTAAAAGGCGGCGGCGACCGTCCGTCGTTGGTCGACTGCCGTCAAACGCAAACGCAAAAGATCGCCGTTCCAACGCGGAGTTGACGAAGGCGGGTGAAAGTGCCGTAAAATCGGAATTGAAATTTGCCAGCCGGCGATCGTAGTGCGAGTCGTGGACCGCAAATCTTCGACTGCATTCCCATTGTGGATTTTCCTCCGCCGTCAATTTTCAAATCAAATACTTGATCAAAATGACATCATGTCTATATCAGGGGTGCGAATCTTAAACTGCCCCAAAACTCCGAATTTTGGGTATAGGATTCACGATAGGAATCGATATTTGATTGAAAACGGTTTCCGAAAAAACGATTCAATTCTATGAACGCTGATTTCTGCTTCAATCTGTAGATGTGCGAAGAACCGTCAGACTTCTTTCTTCCAATCTGCATGACAGAAGAACATTATGTTTCAAAACACTTTTGAAAGTTTTGATCCGTAGGGGATTTCCGCAAATAACAACATGTGAAGTTAGCAATACATTTTATAGCCTCGATTCGGAGTATAAAATGACATGATTTTTTTTCCCTAATGTATTGATTTCATCAAAATCGACTGAGTGGCGGGAAATGAAATCCCGATTCTTATGCGAATCTATGTATTGGCACACGCGCACGATTTTCAGTTCAAAATCATTTGTCTCTTTTGCGGTAAATTTCATAGAATTTCTTTTTTATGAATGAGACTTTTGCTTACTTCATTTTAAATGACGGTTTGATTTTTTTGGGGATGTTCCACTTCACTGTGCATTGACACGCAGTGTCACCATGGCGACACACATCTTTTGTGTGCGCCCGCCCGCCCCCCTTAATGCAGCAAAATGACCCTCATTTGAATACATTAGGGATAAAGACCGGGTCAAAGTGGACAAAGGAAGGCCAGGACCAAGAAATTCTGGACCCCCACGCGCACACAGCGGGAGGGTTCTGATCATTTTGAGTGCGCGCGCGCACGCGTCTGGCTCACACGGCGCGTGAGCTCATCCGTTGATACCATTAGTTAGCTGTGGGCTAAAAATAGGAAGGCGTAGATATTCACGTTGTCAATATGAATGATCTGGCAAGAGAAAGGGAGAACTGGGACGCGGGGATACGGTAGACTCACATCACTCTAGAGACATTTTCAAAGCTGAAAACTTGGCTACGCATCAGCTCATTCCATCCCAAGACATGTTTTTACCTTTTTCAAATGTCTCGAGAGTTCGATCCAAGGTAACAAATTCATACTTTTTTCCATGTTTCTTTTTTCACTCAATTAAGAATCAAGCACTAAAGTCATCTAATAACTACTCTGGGAAATGAAGTGCTTTAGGTTGCTCTAGTACCTAAATAAAAGAATTGCCATAGCGCTTTTTGTAGCAAGGTCCTTTGGTACCTAAGTCATTGAATAATTTAGTACTTAATTACTTTGTCATTTATATCTAATTTCATTTCATTTATATATACTTGATTCGGCATAGCATTTACAAGCTACTGTATGTGTTTTGAGATTTTTGTGTAGTGATGGCACATACAAAACAAACAGTTGTGAAAGTTTCAATTTGGTTCAAAATGCTAGCTGTTAGCAGCCCACTGGGAGCCCTGCAAGGAATAGAAAATTGTCCGATACATGTACAAAATAGAACAAATAGTAGTGAAAGTATAAATAAGGTTGAAATTGCAAGCAAATAGCAGCGACTGTTACCCCTGCCAATAATAGGCCAACACATACAGTATGTACAAACAACGCACACAAAATAGAGTAAATAGTTGTGGAAGTAAGAATTTGGTTGAAATTGCTAGCTGTTAGCAGCTACTGTTAGCCCTGTTAATAAAGACAAAAAAAGTGCCAATAGGAAGAAAAGAAACACACGGGTATCCCTTGCTAGCTATTAGCAGCTACGGTTAATAGATAATAACAACAAGCAGTAAATAGTTGGGAAAGTCTAAATTAGGTTAAAATTGCTACTAAGCTGCTCCTGGCAGCCATGTTATTTAAGACAGCATGGGGTAGAGGAAAAAAAAAAAAAGAGGCTTCCCTCGAACGTATGCAAAAGACACAATTACCTAATGGCGCAATCAAAATGGAATAAATAGTCGAAAAAATGGGGTCGCTCGTCGTCAGCCCCGCCTTCCAAAGGTTCCCGTCGCTGCTACGGGAGCAGAAATTCTTGGAACGCCATCGGCGTTTGACGACCGAAAAACGACTTAGCGCGATGGATTCGTCCGTCCGCGTCGACGTGCAGTTGATCCCGTTCGGCGCCGCCGGGCACGTTTCTAATGGTGTGTTTGTGTTCAAATGAGCGGGTAATTGTTTCCCCTCCGCTGAGTTTATCTTCAGTTGCGGTGGCGACAGGCTGCCGTTCCGCCAATTTGCTCCGGGTTAGGAAACGAGATGATGAAAAACGATTCTGGCCCGCCGACGACATCGCGAAAGAAAGAAATAAATAAAGAGCTTTCTCGCCGCTCGTGGAACGGCGTTTGAACTCAACCGTCCCGTTCCTTAATGAGCTTCACCGCGGCGGCCGTGTCGTGGCCCGTGTCCAACGCCGTCCAGGTCATACGGTGGCCTGCGGTTGCCAGGGAAACCAGACGGCGGGTCCGCGGGAGCCGGCGCACCCGCCCGGCCTCCCTCCCCCCCCCCCCCCCCCCCCGCTCCCCCCCACCCGGCCTCCGTCGCCGCCGTACGCCGACCCCGATGCACCTGGACTTTGTTCTTTTAGCCCGAGGTACATTACCAACCAATCCCAACGCGTTCACTGTCTGCGGTCGTACCGGCGCCCGGCTGCATTTGATTGGTCGGGTGGAATCAAACGCCCACTTTTACGTTATGAAAAATGCAGCTTACGAAACTCCTCGACGTCTCCGGTAAGGAGAGAGAATAGATTTTCCTCCATGCGGCCCGCAAGTTTAAACGAGTTTGACACCCCCGGATTGGGGTTTCCCAAAAGGGTAAGAGTAAAAGCAGGCCCAAAAATCCGAAATAAAGCAATAAATAAACTATACACAAAGAATAAGAAAAGGTTTTTTTTTCTAGCTTGTGCACGAGGAGAACGGAGAAGGACTGCACCAATACAGACCCTCTCTTTTTTTGATTCGGATGTCCCTAGTTACATGCAGGCCTGCCCTACAATAATACTAAAAAAAAAAAACTGTCCGGAACCCAGTGGGCTTGTCCTCGTGCGCTTGCATGATTAGTACGTGCGCGGCAAGATATTTTGTAGCAAACAAGTGAGCCGCATCTGTCTGCGGTTGAGCCTGAGCTGGCCGGTCTGAGCGGGCCTTCCCGTGGCCAAGGTTCAGACCTTCCGCCTCCTCGCGACAAAACATTTTTCTCGTTGAGAAATTCTCATTCTCGCGGCAAAAGCATTTCCCAATTGCGAGCAGTTATGTTGATTGTAGAAAATATATTTCCCACGTGAGGGAAATTATGTTTAAAAAAAGTCATGCATCATTGAAGCTGTTTTCTGCCGATGCGAGTGCGAAAGAAAATTTGGTGTACTCTGCGCTTGCGTGGGAAGGGGAGGGGGGGGGGGGGCAGGGGGGGGTCGGATTCCTGCTCGCGCTTCACTTGAGGAATTCCCAGAGTTTGGAAGCGAGGAGAACGAGGAGCGAGCGGCGGCGGACTCGAACCTGCGGCGCGCGCCGATCGCGGGGAGAGAGGGAGCGGGGTTTTGGGGGGGGGAGGCGGCGAAGGAGGAGGAGACACTCCCCGCTCCCGCTCAGGTTGTCCGCGACCGCGGTGACAACGCCTCCACTCTCCGCTGGAGAAGAGCGAGAAAAAGACGCGGGATACCTCCGCCGAGGCCAGCGCCAGCGCCAGCGCCAGCGCCAGCCAGCCAGCCAGCCAGCGAGCGAGCGAGCGCGCGCGCTCCCCCCTCCGCAAAAGGTGTGCGACACCAGGATTTCCAGCGGCGGGAATGTTTGGACGCACGTGGAATACCTGACAGCGGAAAGCGCTTTGGATTTGCAAGCGCACTTCCAGAGCGGATCCGGATCCCCCCCCCGATTACGGATTACCGCCATTTATTCTTGTGATTATTCCTGTGGGGTTTTTTTTCTGGAGCTCAATTGTGGAGCTTTCATGTCGGAGGAGAGGGTAAGCGGTCATATTTTCTTAAAAAATTTTTTTTTACATCATCAGTATTCATGGATTCAGTTTGGATGAGCAAGCGGATGAATTTGGTTGCAAGGCGAGCAACAGGGGGCGCTGTTTCGCCTTCGGCTGCCCATGGCTCGTGGCCACTTCATTAGGAACACCGCACGCGAAAATAACGGCGGCGAAAATAACTTGGACTTTGACTAAATGTGCAAAGGCATGCGCTCCAGTCTTTTTTTTTTTTTAAGCCAAATTAATGCAAAGTTGTCAACACATGAAAGAGGTCAAAGGTCAGAAGCATCCAGGGTCATTTAATTATTTATTGCGATTCGTCTCTGATTATCTTCAAACTCTGGTGGGTACATCACCAATATGAAGCTACCCCAGTTGCTCGCTTCACCGATTTCTTTGGACCGTATTGGAATTCGCTCCGATCAAATTTGGAAATATCGGAAATCGCGTTTAAAAAACAAACAAAAAAAACTATATCGTGTCACGCGTCCAATTAACGGGCTCGGCGCCGACGTTCCGAAACATTGGTCGGTTTCTCACTAATAAATAACGTGCTGTTGTAATGACTGGAAAAGGTGATTTTTCCAGGGGGTATATGAGTGAGAACTTTCGAGGTCAAAACATCAGACGCCATCGGGCTATGACATAAGCGACGGTCTCGAGAGGCGGGGCTTGGCGATCGCCAATAACACTGAGCTGACCAAGGAGGTGCTTACGCCCACCGCTAGATTTATTTGCCCAGCATTTCACTGAGCTAAAAATAGACTTAAGAACGTTTCCCTTGTAGTTGTTTTGTTTGCAATACATGAAACCTCTATTGTTTGGTTGGTGTTTCTACCGTCACACAGCTCCATTTTGTCCATGTGAAGTTATGTTTGCATTTTTTCCAAGTTTTCTTTTCAAAAATATGGTTGACTTTTGCAGCATTTTGTCAAAGCATAAACTTGATTGAAAATAACGTTGAGCTCTTTTAATCATGTTAATTCTCCAGACAATATTAGCCAGATTTCAGAATGTAACAGAAGCAACTATTTTACAATAATGAAGCTAGGTTTCACCCTGGCCAAAAATGTATATTTAAAAACATTTGACAAAATATGGATATTTTTTGTCGCAAAGAGTTTACCCTAAAAAAAAGCCTGTTTAGAAAATAGAAATTCCAATTTTGCAAATTTCTTTTAATTTTGCAAAAAATCTTTTTCTTAAGAGAAAAAAGACTATTCTCAAAAGAACCGGACTCTTTGTGGAGCTACTCGTCAATGTCATACAGCGTTCTTAAGATTAAAACATGAAAACAATGACAAATAATTGATAACAACAATACTGAAATAATAACAAAAGAACGAACACCGTCAAATATACCTTAAAATGATGTAAAAACTTCCAAAAAAATGTATCATGATCACCGACATTTCTGTCTTTATTTTTTTTTACCACCCCGAAAAGAAGCATTCATGAAATAGCTGCTCGCTACCAACAGAGGGTGCCAGATTCAACGTGTAACGCCGCCTCACCGGCAGCCTTTCGAAATAAGAGCTTGTAGATCTCAACAATACAATTCTGCAAAGCAAAAAGAAAGAAAGAAAAAAAGTCCAAAAGGATAGACGTCCTACACGCTTTTCATCCCTTGGCTTTCATATGGCACGACTCGATTTCCGCAAAGGGGATGTCACGCCAGCTCAGGTCAATGGCTTCCTTCGCTCAGTTCATACGTCTCATAAGTCCGGGTGGATGCGGCAAATTGAAAAAAAATTGGATCGATGCGGCCCCGTAACTCAGCCCCCCCCCCCCCCCCCGACCCTGAGCGACCGTCTTTCGCGCCCCCCGGGGATGACGCGCGCACGCGCCCTATCTATTTCTATAAATGTCGAAAGCTACCGTAGTTCCGCAAACAGCATCCAGGGGCAATTTATTGACTTAACTGCAGATGGGGTAGCGGCGTACACACAAACATATATATAAAATTGCCGTATAGGTATTATTTATATACCCTCATTTTTCAGTAGAAATCGTCAAATCCCGGTTAATCAGAGCAAAGCGTTTTGAAATTGCTGCCACGCGGCCTGGCTACGTTTTTGCTCGCGCGTTTGTGGACAATGCGCCGACAGAGCGGAGCAGACGGAATCTGAGGCCGCGCCCCGCTCCTTGCCGGCCGGAAGCCTTGCCCGCGCCTTCGTTCTTCCCGTATTTGTTGCCCGTCCAACTATTGCCGCGGGATGGCTTCCCGCTCACCTCTGCCTCTCCACACTTGTATTTTCCACACTAAATGGCCGCCTTTAGCTTTTAGCTTCAAATTGACGAACCTTTGACGAATCGCCGGCGAGCGCCACGAGGCGCGCTGTGACCGTCAACGCAGCCGAGACCCCTGGACTAAAATGATCAGGGCGTAGAGCCCGCTGTGCCGCAGCCCGTTCATTTGTGTCCACGCTAGTGGACAGGTGTTTTCAGGCTAGATCTTTTGACTCTTTGGAGCTATCTGATGAAGTCCACGCCAGGGTGTGGTCAGTAGAAGACTTCATGGCCTTTCCAAGCGTCTTCACCGTCTTAACTTTGCTGTCTTGCTGAGGCAAAATGGACTCTCTACACCGGTGGACACGAAAGGAACTGTACGTGAATTCTGTGGGATTTGGACGTTTTCGGCATATATTATTATATGTAATATGTATGTAATATTATATATTATATGTGTGTGTGTGTGTGTGTGTTTGTCTGTATCCGGGACATGCAGCATCCACTTCAAGCTGCGGGCCCGGAAGGGGGCTCCTCCCACCTGCGGTCGCTTCTGAAGGTTTCTGATTTTTTGGGGAGTTTTTCCTTCCCCTTCCGGGAGCTTTGACAGGGGATGCCGTTGTGTCGCTTAGACCCAAACGATGTCTCCGTATTTCTTTCGAAAAAAGAAGTCTCCGCATGACCTCTTTTCACCCGTGCCGTGATTCGGGGCTATACCAATCACATTTGATTGATTGATTGCGCGCGCATACATATAGACATGCATATTTTTCTAGTATACGTACACCAAAACGGTCCCTTTTGAAAGACGTAAGCCCGGTTTCATGAAAACGCATCATCGCATCACAGAGCCCAGCACGTGGAATCGCCAGAGCAAGCGCGTAAAGTAAGACGCAAAGCGCCTGGGCGGAAAATAGCGTCTCCGCTCTCTTCCGGCAGAGGTGGGCGACATTGGCTTTTGCCTGTGGTGGCGGGAAGACTTTTCACCACAACGGAATCAAAAAAAAAGAAGCGAAAAGATGCAGAAGGATAAACCTTATTTGGCAACAGGGATGAAACGCGCCTCTTCCGCCACCGTCCATATTTTTTTTTATATACGCTTCGCCTTTAATTATCAGCAGGCTGTAAATGCTTCTGACAGCCAGGTGCGCGCGCGCGCACACGCACATGGACAACTACACACCGACTGGATCACACATTCATATTTTAACAGTGCGCAAGCAATCACACGCCTCCAGAAACATAAACAATGGGAAACACCAGCAGCCCATATGAACAATAGGACTCACATTCCAAGTAGAAGCGCCAAGCACACCCACATATATGAAAGGGGTTTTTCTGTCATGGTGGGGACATTACGGTCCATCCTTCCATCCATCCAATAGCCGTATCCATCCATTTGCCATCATCCATCCATCCATCCATCCATCCATCCATCCATCCATCTCTCTCTCTCTTATATATATGTATATATATATATATATATATATATATATATATATATATATATATATATATATATATATATATGTATATATATATGTATATATATGTATATACAGTAGGTATTTATGTATAAAGCGTCTTTGCGTAAGCGTTGAAGCACCCTGTTCCATCCTGTTGTCCTGCACTGGCATGAGAAGGAATGGCCGTTGAGAATTACTATTACACGTATGAATACAATTCAAGGACACGCCCTCTGGGATGATTGACGCGTCCTCCATTTCCATCGTCACCATGAGTACACACACGCACACTCTGTGTACCAGCGTGTTCATTTTGATTCCGGACACACAAACATGCGCACAAAGTCGCAAAATGGTTTGACCCCTTCGTATAGGCGGACGAATAATAAAAAAGGATTTCCCGGGTCTTGGCACTTTACATTTGCCCTTATTATAGCGCCCAGACATCTTGCGCACCCACCGTGCCGGCAATAAACGCGGAAACCCCAAGGGGGCGTGGCTAACAAACAGTCGGATTCTGTCCCCGGTGTGTGTCGGGACGCCAAATGACGAGCCCGTCTTGAAGCCCGTGAGCCTCAGGTGTCATGTTTCTTATCGGAGCTTGGAATGGAGCGAAAGGAGATCAATCAGTCAAAAAGGCCCGAAGAGGGAGGCAAACCGAGTTCGTCGTTTCGGGTGCGCCCCGGCACCGGTCGATCCGCGAAGCGGGGGCGAGCCGCGGACCGACGGTCGGGGACCTTTGCCGTATAGGCTTAGAAAGTCAAGCGGAGCCAAGCCAGAATATGCGGAAAGCGCGGCAGTCCCGTCATCATCGTGGTTGGGCCAAACATCTGAGGCAATATGAAGGCGATCTTTGCAACACCGCTCGCTGGAGCGATCGTGTCCAGCATAGTTATTGGACGTCATTCCATTTTTTTTGTCTATCATTGTGGGGACTTAAAGGGAGCTCTGAACTTCTGGGGTCAACCAAAATCCCCCCAAGAGGTCCCCACAACAAAGACGGAAAAAAATAGGACTTTGTCCCCACTGTACGGTAAAAACCAAAGGCCTAAAGAGAAACAGGGTTCTTCCTGTCATAATGGGGACTCAAAAAGAGTTCTGAACTTGTGGGGTCAACCAAAATTATTCCCACGTGTCCAAGGGTCCTAACAAAGACAGAAAACCCGGGATTGTGTCCCCACCATGCAGCAAAAACCAAGAGCGTGCGTGCACGCGCACACACAGAGATAAGCAGTCAGTTTGGGTGCCACTGACAAAAAAAAGGTAGTTCAATTTTAATAGCTGCAAATATTTCCCACTCCCCTCAATTACAACTAATAATCATTTCTATATACTGCATATTTGCTTATTACCAGGCTGTTTTTTGTATTTTTTCCAAATAAAATCAGCCCTAATCCAATATCAGCCTGTCGCTTTTTGGGATTAACGCAACAAGGGTTCCAGGCTTCACGGAGGGACCGTCTGTCAGATAAAGTCACCTCCGACGGCCACCCGGTCCCCGTCTACGGATTCCGCCGTTAATCCGCCGCGCCTTGGACTTGCGGCCGGCTTTATTTTTATCCCAGCTACCGCGTCCGCCCACTGCCGCCGTCCGCAGCGGCCAAGAAACGCTTCTGTTTCCCAGACCTTTTGTTGCGCTAAACGTCACCCCGCTAAGTTCCGAGAAAAGAAACAACACTGTGCCACGCGCTCGGGGAAGAATATCCGACATATGTTTGAACACGATTTACGTCACCGGGGTCTATTGGTGACAAGTAAGCGCGCGAGGCGGCGGGAGTTTCGCTGTTGTCGGCGTGAATGCAGCCGATTCCGTCGCCGCTCATTAAAGCCGCTTCTAGCTTCACTTTTACCATCCCGTTACTGTACTCCGATTAAAGGCCATTTTTTAAAAGTGTTTTCACATATAAGGCGCAGCGCACTTTAAGGCGCATAGTCTAGAAGCCACAGTAGTAGCTGGGCTTGCGTCATGCATCCACTAGATGGAGCTGCGCTAAAGGGAATGGCAACAAAACATCACGTAAATCGTAAAACTTTCTTACTGTATTTTCTGCGCTACAAGGCGCACCAAATAAGGTAAAAACTGTTTTTGATATATAAGGCGCACAGGATAGAAGCTACAGTAGTGGCTGGGCTTGCGCTATGCACGAAATAGTATTTTCCGCAGAATAAGGTGCACCGGATTATAAGGAGCACCTTTAATGAATGGTATCTTTTCACACCGTTTTTATATATAAGGTGTACTGCATTATAAGGCACATAGAATAGAGGCTCCAGGAGTGGCTGGGCCTGCACTATGCACTAAAGTAATAAGCTCAAAAACGTTTACCGTAGTTTGCGCAGTATAAGATGCACAGGATTATAAGGCTTATAATAAGGATTATAAGAAACAATTTTCATGTATAGGGCGCACAGCATTTTAAGGCACATAGAAGAGAAGCTACAGTAGTGGAATAGTTATACCATCCTGGGTCAATTGGACCCGAGGTTGCAAAATTTTCCAAAAAACACTTGGCCACTAACAAATGAACTTTTTTGAGAATATAATATCATGATAATATTCTTGGGTCATTTTGCTGATTAATAATAAAAAGTTCCATTTTAAAATGATGTCTGCATTAACCAAGCATGTGTCTGGCACGAAAAAGGTTTGCAGTTTTCTTCAAAGGAGTATTATTGCGTGGCCTGCGGCGTGCCAATTCTCACGCTAGCCCGTACGCGCTAGGTACGGTCGGCACGACGGTAGCAGATATATCGCCGGCAAAAATAGAGGGCGGCGAGCGGCGCTGCCGTTAGCGCCATTCGTCTATGCGGCCCGGCTCCGATAAATCGCGTCGGCTCTTGAAACTTCCGCCGCCCGGGTATAAATACACGCGACCTACATGCGCCGATGCACCCTTTGTCTTTGTCATATGCTTGCAAAAGCGTGCTGACTTTTTATATGTGTGTATGGAATTTCTTTCTTTGTCATTGGCGAGGTTTGCCTTGAGTTGTTTTGAAGCGAAAATACTCAAAGTCTTTATTTTTTCGGAACGTTTGAACGTATTTACGCTGGGGCTTTCCGAGTGTATCTTGTCCAGTACGACATAGGCAAGTGGGATGGTAAAGGAGCTAAGAGGAGGAGCTAACCCCAATTAGCTTGCGGCCTTAAACATGCAAAGGCGTGCGCTTTCTCGGCTCGGGGTCCCATTCATCACCGCCGCGTGGAGGCCAATCCCGCACGTGCCCTACGTGCCGCACGTGCCCTACGCGTCGGCGTGTGCGTGTGTGAGAGAGAGAGAGAGAGAGAGAGAGAGAGAGAGAGAGAGAGAGAGAGAGAGCTCATGTTTACTACCACGCTCACTTGTCACCGGCAAAGGTCAAAGCGCACGCGACGCGTCATCTGTGGCGTTCCCTTGAAGGTTTTACGGCCTCCGGGAGA
The DNA here is from genome assembly GCF_059441005.1 of Hippichthys cyanospilos. Classification (NCBI taxonomy): domain Eukaryota; kingdom Metazoa; phylum Chordata; class Actinopteri; order Syngnathiformes; family Syngnathidae; genus Hippichthys; species Hippichthys cyanospilos. Next base: position 24,314,351 of record NC_142375.1, on the reverse strand, counting down.
GAGACGAGGCGCGCTCACAAACACACTTCCTCCCCGCTAACCCGAACCTCAGCCGTCGGAACGATCGCGCAACCCGGGGCCTAACCTCAACCCTGACCCGGTTCCGAGCTATAGCGGAAAGGCCGGTCTTGACCCTCAAAAGGTCCCGACTCCAAGAGGTCCCTTCAAAGGCAGAAAAAGCCGGCCAAGCGGAAAGCAGAAAAGGCGTGCGCCGGCGCAGGGCGCGGATGGACGGCGGAGTTCGAGTACGCGCCGCCATGGACCGAGTAAAAGGGATTGATATCAATTCGTTAGCCGCGCGAGGTTTATTGATTTATTTGAATGCAATTTTTCTAATGAGGCGCATCGATCGACACGTCATGTTGCGCAAATTAAAAAAAAAAATCAATAAAACTGACTAGCTCATGAAAATATGAAGACGCCGGTACGTCCGCATTTTTCTTACGTAATTTCTCTTTTTGAACATGTCGATTTCCGGTTTCCGCTTCACTCGAATACATATTTTTATATGCATTAAAATTGGGCATTTCATTATTATTTTAGTTTCGACTTTAATCTCTTTAAGTTTGATTGAGGTGTTATATATGGTATATTTTTTCAGCATTTTAATTACTGCGTTTTTGTTTTTTTCAATTATATTATGTCTATATATATATATATATATATATATATATATATATATGTGTGTGTGTTTTTTCCACATGGGCGTTTCATTGGGTTCCTACCCTAACCCATGCCTAACCCCAACCCTAACCCTACAGTTGTTTTTTTAAATTTTACATTTTACAACTTCACTATCCCGTGACGATGATTTCAACTAAGCTTTCCAAAAACAAGCGTATCCATTTTGAAATCAAAAAGCTGGCATTTGGGATTCCGCGAGCAAATGTCATGACATTTGCAAAGCGGTTAGCGGCCCAAGCGCGGCGCCCACCGAAGGCGGCAACTTGCGCGGCGCCCGTGATGATTTCGGCCTCTAATATGTACAGAAACAAGTCACCTAACAGTCATGCTAATGGGGGGGGGGAAAGTTGTCTGGTGCAACGAAGACTTCTGAGCGAGACAGCAAGTGTGTGTGTGCGCGCGTGTGTGTGTGTGTGTGTGTGTGGCTCTTGGCCAGCATATGCAAGCAGGAAGGTTTTTAATCCCCCAAGCAAAGGTGTTTCTTAGTCGATTCGACCTCGGCGATCATTTATTTCACTTGCGGCGTATGTGACGGATGAAACTTAAACGACGTTCATGAAAGCGTCCCGTATAGTCGCAGGACAGGCATTTGTCCGTCATTTGAATATCACGTCGAGCGCGGCGACGCCAGCCGGCGGACACGATTGCCGACCGCACTCTCGTCCCCCGTGTGAAACGTAATGGTGTAGGTATCAAAGCCTCGGGTTAAACCTCTTAACTGGCCTCGGTTCGCGTCACGCTTACGTCACCGCCGCGTGTTTCAATTGCAGCGTAACCGCAGAGCCACAGATACGCTCTTCCCCTTACAGTAAACGTAAGCCATCAAAGAGAAAAAAGAATTAGCGCGAGTGCAGACAGAGGTAGACGCACGTCTCCAATTGAGACGCCTCGCCTGTCGGCCATCTTGAAACTCGCTTACCTTTTATGAATCATCTCGCACCTGGCCTTTACCGATCTGTCGGAGTTGGAGATAACCAAGGTCGGGCACCAAGAACTGCCAAGCAAGTAGAAGGGGGAGCGTCTTCGCCATTCTTTCCGGAATTGTCGGTCAGGCGGCGCTTGTGACGAGAGCGGCGCGGGGAACGGTCCGGCGAACGAAGGTCGGGACAGTAGCCACCTTCGCCGACGTTCGCCGACGTCGGTCCCCTAGCGGGACAGGGTCTTTGCCGAGCCATTGCGGTTCCTCCGGTATTGTACGTCAGGTGGTCCTCGCGACAAGTACGGAGCGCAACAAAATCAAAAGAGCCCGCACCCTTCCCGACACTCGTCGACCTCCTTCTCTCGGTCGGCCTTAAGTCGAGGCGTCCGATTCATCTCGTTGGTTACTTATGCTACCGGCGAGGTATCGATCGTCCCCGCCATCGATAAACTTTCCTCTGAGTCCTCTCGCGTTCAGCCCCCTGTCATTCGGTCATCTTCGCACGCTGGCTACGGTCTCCCTACTTGGTCTACTTTCCAATCAGTCGTCTTGACATTCAGTCATCATGTAGACCAAGTCACCGGGCCTCGCGGATGCCGCTCTTCCGCCTCCCTTCCATTCATCCAGCAACCGAAAGCTCTTGGGGAAAAAAAAAAAAATCTCAGACAAAAACCTCTGCGTGTATTTTTAGCCCTTGCCATTTTGGTCCCATAATGGCTGGCATCCGACCCCGCCGCTCGCGGCATCGATTTTTGCGCCGAGGTCAATAGTGGCGCAATTTTGAAAAAGGGAAAGCAAAAAAAAAAACATCTGTCTTCTTGTCTTTCTTTTTGAGCAGATCTCGGCGTTGCCATGACGAGCGAGGAGGAGGAGGGCCTCTCGACGGCGGCGACCATCACCCGGGTGACCGGGGTCGATGATGTCATTGAACCCTCCTCCCCCCATCCGTACCATCTGGATGAGGAAGAAGAAGAAGAAGAGGAGGAGGACAAGGAGGATATGGAGGAAGAGGAAGTGGAGCGCGATGATGACGACGAGGATGGTAGCAGCGCCACCAGCGTATCGGTGGTCCCGTATCCGGAACTGGTACCGGTGGTCTTTTTCTGTCTCGAGCAGACCACCTGCCCTCGGAGCTGGTGCATCCGCATGGTGTCAAGTCCATATCCTTTGCTTTAGCCGCCCCGAGTTGACGGCTAGGGCTCCGATTTCGCAGTGCCCCTGGGTGAAAGGCTTGGTCGATTTTGGTCCGTTTCGTCCCACCCGCTATGTTTCCGGAGAAGAAAGGGGAGAGACGAGGCGGCTGTTTCCACGCGTGCCCGAGCGCGCGTCTGTTTGTCCGCGAGACGACGGTTTTGATGTTTCGCCACAGAAGACGGAGACAAGAAAGGCCGCGGTGTTCTTTGCGCTGGCAAACGGTGCGTCCGTCTCAACTCACGTGGTCCGGCGCGGGGCTGTAAATGAATGAATGTCGACGCGACGGGGCGAGAAAAGGCCGCGTTTACTCGGCGACTTTTTATCTTTTATCGGGCCGTGAAAAGAGACTCTGCGAATGTATTCCATATCTTCTGAATGGACTTTTATCCAGCTTCCATCTAGAAGCAAATCACGAGGTCTAATAGCATCAATTTTCCCCACCGGATCTCAATACATAGTCCGCTTAAAGGGAGGGTCGAGGCCGTTCCCCGTTAAAAAGGAAACGATTCAGCGATTGTGAGTTTCAAAAACTTAAACGTGTCCTTAACGACCGACAGTATGCTTTAAACGTAATGGTAAGTCTAGTTATCGTGAACATGGGGGGGCGGCACCCCTCCGGAGGCCGCCGTGTCTGTTACGGCTATGGACGAGGGGAAATGCAGCGCCTCCTGCTGTCCGTAATGAAAAAACCAGCCGGGATAGGCGCCGGCAGGCCCGCGCGTGACCCTTGTGAGGATAAAGCTTTTTTGTTTCTTACAAATGTTGTATGAGGCCGGTCAATGAGTTATTGTCATGCAGAGTTGAACCGTGATACTTGTCAGGGGGCGTGAAGCGCCAAAGTCGTCTTAATAATTAAGCGCTAACACTTCATTCGCAGTTTTACGGGGCCGGTAAAACACACGCCGGTTTCATTTTTCAACAAATAGACGCCTAGAACAATTCCGGAGGGGAATCATTTCCACTAAATGAATAATCCCCGTCTTTATTGGCGAGCGAGCGCTCCGGCCGCGCCGGGGGGGTCTTCATATTGGCTGCCGGTCCCTCAAATATAAATCACTTTGACGTGCGCCGCGCTCGCGCCGCCCCCCGCGCCCCCTCGTCTTCGCGGGCGCCAGTCGCCTCGGGAAAAAATCCCTTTCCTCGCCGCCGGGCCGTAACGCCTCGGCGCCTCGCCCAAACCCCACTTGCCTTTTGGAAAGGGACGGACGAAAAAGCCGGACCCGCACCGACGTCGTCGGACCGAAGGGAAATGAACGCGTGAGGCGGAGCCGCCAAAAGGAAAACAATCAAACCAAATGGAGGGGTGTTCCAACTACGGCCCGCCGGACACAATTTATCGGCCCGCGCCGCATACTAAAACTGCCATGCTCTCGAAAAAAAGCTTTCTTGTAGCGGTTTAAAATAAAAAAAATGACTACGTTACATGTATAGACCAGGGACCTCTTTTAAAAAGCAAGTTTTCCAAAACAAAACGATAACGTTTCCAAATTAATACATTTTCTAGAATATATTAAACTGGTTGAATCGATTGCTTTATTAAGTCACAATTTATTGTAGAATATAATAAATAAAATAAACATATATATTTTTTTGTTAAAATTTTTATTTTTTAACTCATTCAATGCCAGGGACGCATTTTCACAATTTGTCGTTTTTTTTGGAAAGAGTCGAGACATTCAATCGGGAATACACAAGTGTCTGGGATTGAATGTGCGGCCCCTTGAAAGAACAAAACATGAAAATACGTTGCCGGCATTGAATGCGTTAATAAGCCAAATGGTTTCAGGGGCTCCCCGCAGTCAGGCCGCCGACACTTTGACAACCCCTCATAGACAACGTCCAATGACGCCTTAGGTTTTGCCGTTCAACGCGCTCTTCCGTCTTGTCAGGAGAAGTTCGGACGAGGCCCACAAACAAAACCGCGCTCCGGTCCCCGCGCTCCAGTCCCCGTTAGATCCGCGTTAAGAAGCTATCTTTAGCTAAATCCACGGCTTCACTTATCATCCCCTAACGAGAGCGCGGAGGATTCTGGCTTTTACGTCAACTTTGTCATCTAAAGAAAGTCCGTTTGCGCTCATATAAGGCCTGGAACTTTCAGATCGGATCTGGCGGCCGGACCGCCGAGCTCACTTTGATGAGCCTTTCGCATGAAATTTTCTTAATGAGGCGTTAAGGAAAAGAAAAAAAAAACGTCTCCGTTGAGGCGGTGAATCACGCAACAGGCCGAAATATCAAGCCGCTTTAATTGCCCATTTCCTGTCGTGAGCTTTTAATATTGTTTTTTTTCTTACGGCGGGGGAAAAGCCAAAAGCTCGTTTGTTTCCTCCTCGATGGCGCTTGAGGCCTCACCCTCAATAAAAGCAGCAGGTTATCGTCCTCATCAATGATTCAGCGGAAACCCTTTTGCGGATGTTTCGCCGCATTTGGCCGCCGCCTGCGCTCGCCGTACACTAGCTTTGTATTAAGCTCTTCTTATAGTTGGCGTTAGTTAGCAATAGTAGTATCGAGGTATCCAAATACGGCTATTCTGTGCGTGCGTACACGTATATATATATATATATATATATATATATATATATATATATATATATATATATATATATGTGTGTGTGTGTGTGTGTGTGTGTGTCCTTAAACGTGTAAAGACAGGGCATGAATCATATACATCTTCTGTATAGAAATATCTATACGTTATGCATCTATAAATGTTTGCATGTATGCACACAAGTATGCATATATACGCGTGCGAATGAACAGATCAACCTAGGGAGACGTGCAGATGTATACGTATATACATAATCTTATGTCTTTAAATACATACATAAATACGTGCAATATACACGCGTGTGCGAGCGCACACACACACACACGCATATATATATAGATATATACCTTCTTCTTACACATACGTTGGTACACGGCGCTACGCGCCCACGTACGGAGTTTTTACGCGGCGATGAAGTCGGGAAGGCCACGGCTCCGCGGCCGTTAAGGTGTTTGTTTGCCGCGTCCAGATGCAGCCCAAATGAGCATCCTTATTTTAGGATGGCCCTCCGTCCGCAAGATGAATATCTGATTTGCGCCTCACCTCCGGGAAACGACACGGGAGACGGACGCCCGCGGACGGGGCCGGCTGAAATGGGCGGCCGGCGGCCGCGTCCGAATGCTGAGCGAGTAGCGGGTGAAAAGGAAAGGAAAAAGGTTCAATGTGCCGCCCCAGCTAATGGCTGAGCGTAAATGTTGCCAAAGACGTCAGCCGCTAATGCCAACTCATACAAAGCGATACGGCGTGAGTCACGCTAATGCGTGCGTGCGTGCCTGCGTGTGGGCGGAAGGCGGCGTAGGCTAAACCACGGCCGCGCTCATTGGGATGCGCCGCGCGGTGCTAAAAGGTCACCGGCAGAAAAAAAACCCATCCAACCCTTCACAAATCATCTTTTTTGTGTTCTCGCTGAGCCGACGACAAACTTTGGCTTCGGTTTCACATTTGGAGCGCTTTTAAACCGCAAGGAAAACCACGCGGCCGGCTAGCGCACGAAGGCGTTCGGTTCGGCAAACCTTTGAATATTCGACAGCTCGTTTTACAGATTTGGACTTTTATCACCACGGCGACGACGGTTTGACCGCGTCGGAACTCGGATGGACAACGCTGTCAAACTTGAAAATGTTGTCTTTTTTGCGCGCGTGGGAAATCGTCCTACTCGGAGGTTCACAAGCCACAAACCGCCGAGTGATACCGTGTCCAAAAAATCAACCGATCAAATACCTCGAACCGAGGAAATCCGCCGCACAAATAGAGGCCGATTGGCAGCGCTTCTCTCAGAGCGTCGTTTCCACACAGGCGCCGCTCATTTAGAGAACGAGCGACACACCGAGAAAAATACAAAAAGCGACGGGACCCGCCTCAAGTAAGCGCCACCGCCGCACAACTCACAATTTTGCCGCTTATTTCTTTCCGAAGAGGGCGGCGCGATTGATCCGAACCAGCCCGCGTCTGCCCCCGACCGCTTAAAAAAGCTCCTCTCTGACCTCCGGGCCTTCCGGGGACGTGAAAAAAAATGCCCGCCGATGACAAAGAGGCCATTTTACGGCGGGTGCGCAAGCTATTCAAACGTCTGCCGCGCAGCCTCCCGGCCTATTTGTCATTTTCAATGTTTTCCTTTAAACATTTGCGGCGAGGAGACGACGGCTTCCCCGACGCGCGGCCTTCCGCGAAACCTGCCGGGACGCCGACACGAGGTGGAAGGAACGGCGAGGCGTCCGGCGGATGGCTGACGTGGCGTGATTACGCCGCGAGATTGTTAGCCAAAGCGCTATTAGCTTGCCGGCGGCGGGTTTTTCAATTTTAATGAAACAAAACCTCCATTTGTGATTTTCTGTCAAATAACGTGTGAGATGAATGTACCTGGTAGGCTAAATGAAGACGCCGATTCATCTCGGTGCATTCTAAAGCACGCAATCGCATTCTTCCTCATGGTGTCCCACAGGGGTCAACGATAGGGCCCGTGTTCGTGTTGTTTACACTGTATTTGCCTTCTTGAGAAATTTTGGTGGTCGATTCAAACTTCACGTCCAAATTTGAGTAAAATGAAATCTACATTTCTGAGCGTGTAAAATGATGCTTGAGATTGATTTACCTCCAAAGCTAACGCACAGCACCATCTACCATATGGTGTTCCGCGGGGATCACTGTTAGGGCCCTTGCTGTTTTCAAGCCGAGTCCTGTTTTGGTTGTTGCGCTTGTGTGTGTTCAAATCCGCTGAGGCTCAGCATGTTCAAACTCGTGTGCGTGCGTGCGTGCGTGTGTGTGTGTGGGCGCAACAAGTAAAACCTTGGCATGGTGCTACATCACGCGCAGGAGCGGGCGGGACAAGAGCCCGGCCCATGCTCCAATCAGGACCACGCATTCTGACCTGATTTTTAATATCACTTTACACATTACGTTTGTTTTCTTTTGTTTCTTTCTGTTCCTTCTAACCCCAAAATATCCGGGTTCCTTAAGACTGCACCGCTGCAAGCTATAGTCCAAAATATACAATCTATGTTTCTATGGTGATTATACATAAGAGCAAAAAAAAAACCAATGACATTTAATATTCACTTTAACATTCAAATGTTGCAGATCAATTTACATGCATTTATTTGCTTTTGTAGAATGTTCCCAGTTTAAAAGTTTGACTTTATTTTTTTATTTCAGGCACTTTGATGCACAATTTTGTTTAGTTTGTCATTTGGTTGAAAGCTAATTTATTTGACTTTATTTGTGTATAAATGTTAATAGGATAAACATGTTTTGTATAGATAATGGTCTTATCGCTAGTCGAGGTGGGGGAGGAGCCAATTTTTTTGTCTGGGGGGGGGGGGGGGGGGTCCTGCAATAAAAGAAAATAAATATTGAGAAGCACTGGAGTAAAGTAATATAATTTGGGGCATGTTTATGCCAGATTAGACCCCCCCCCCCCCCCCCCCTTTTTTTTGAAGGCATCAGTCAGGTGGTCGCGGCGTCGTCAGTTTTGAGTTTGGGTCCCCGGGGCAAGCTCGGGAGGCGACGGAGTGCTAAATGAGCCGCTTGCGCGAGCGTCATCTCGCTCAGCTTTCGCACGGATGCGCCGGCGCAAAATCATCAACATTCGGAAGTCATTTCATCCGCCGACTGGGGACTTATTAAAGTCAAATGACGCTTCTTATAGATGGCAATTTTATCTTTTGGATTTTTTTGTGTGTGTGCTGGTTGCCATGGCAACACGTCTGAAGGAATCCCGCGGCAGCCGAGCGGGAGGCGCGCCGCAGAGTCGGACGGAATGCGCAAAATAGGCTTTTGCTGCGTCGACCCCCCCCCCCCCCCCCTTCCCGGTCATGCGGCGTCGGGGGCGTGGAAAGGTCAAATTCAAGGGCAACTCAAGGCAAAGATTTTCTCTTGCTAATAAAAAACGCAAAATTCTGAATGAATTCCATTCCAAAAAAAATCAAAAAGGAACCGTAAAAAATGACAAAAAGAGAACTGCCTGCTGTAGAGTGCAAACTTATTTCCGGAAAAGTGGAAGGCCAACTTGAGGATTTACTATTTAAAAAAAAAAATCTGTTCTCTTTTCTGGCCTACTGGCTGCGCGTTGAAGCCCGCCGGGCTTTGGAGATCTTTTGGGCGGGAAAGCCCGAGGGAGCAGCGGGACCCCCTCCCTAAAAGCGTCTTGTTAGCCAAGCGCGGCGCCGGCTCCCCCTTGGCTAACGCGCGCGAGGTTTCGGTCACGGTCGGCTGGCGCTTTTCTCCTTCTCGGGAAAAACGTTGCTACGGTGTTAAGCGCTTCCCCTGCGGGAAAAGCTCTCGCCGAGCTTACCTTCGGAAAAATCAAAATGCCATTGACCTGCTTCATCGTTACGTCCGCGTTTCCCCGACAAAGATTTATGAGGTTTGGTCGTTGCAAGAGTAACGTCGTCGGCGGTTTCGCCGCCCGCCCGTTTGTGTATTTTTATCAAAGCCTAAAAGCCCCCCCCCTCCCCCACAAAAACCAAACAAACATGAAATGGATTTTCCGACGAAGCAATGGTTGTCGTCGTCGCGGCGCAAAAAGAAGTTCCGCCCGCACAAGGTTTCTAGCCCGGCGGGACCCGCCGCCGTCTCGGCCGACGACCCGCCTTTTGTCGCCGGAGGCCCTTCCCGAGCCGAGCCGAGCCGAGCCGCATCCGGAGCCTTCTCCCTGACTGTGGCGGGGCGGGGCGGGGGGCGTCAAGCGCCGTCGGTTCGGGCTTCGCTCATTAGCATACAGCAGTTGCTGGTTTTCAGGGGTAAACGGCCGTAGCACGCGGGCGAGCATGGCCGTCTTTCCAGACTTAGGATCCGTACGCACGACAGGGCTCCGACCCACCTAACCGTGAAGTCGGGAATATGAAGGACTCAAACAATTTGGAGTGAACGTAAATAAATCTATAAAATATGAAAATAAATCACATCCAAGTCAAAGAAAAGATTGGAAGACAAGTACCCTGACCCCCTCATGAAAACACACACAAAAGCAGGACCCTAATATACAGACAAGATGGATTATGTCGCTGCTAAGGACGCTAGAAGAAAGACAATGAAGAGTCACCGGAACAACAGAAAGGAAGTGACAAGGACTAGGGACCGGCTTCCAAAGGAGAACCCCAAAAGCCAGAAAGAAAAGGACCCCAAAAGCCAGAAAGGAAAGGACCCCAAAAGCCAGAAAGGAAAGGACCCCAAAAGCCAGAAAGAAAAGGACCCCAAAAGAAAGTGACAAGGACTAGAGGCTAGTTTGGAGACAACAGCCCTGAAAGCCAGGGACAAGGATTATAGGCCAGCCTAAAAGCCTCCAAAGTCTTTGGCGCTTCCAGTGGGTGAAGCTACTAAAAGAAAGAGCATCGTCCGCCGTGGCGCTTCGCCTTTTCCCGGTTCACCTCCCCATCGCAGCCGATTGCGTTTAGCTCATCAGCAAGCGCTTGAAAATGAGCGCAATCATTTGAAGCAGGTGTGTAGACCAACCTCAAGGGCAAATCGGGTGCCCCCCTAAAGGCAGAAAATCCTTGGGAAAGGGACCCTACAAGACCCAACACAAAAGCGCGTGAAAGTTTGGCACACCTTCAAAAATGGAAAAGAGTGAGCCGGAAACGAGCAGTGACATCGAGCAGGGGCTCTGCTACGGAATTCCGTTTGTGTTGTTTTTTCCTAGGCCACCGGTTTCCCTTAACCGGCCCTTTGTCCTCACCTGGTTCGAGCGAGTGAGCATGATGGTGATCCTTTTGAACTGCGTCACGCTAGGGATGTACCAACCCTGCCAGAACGTCCACTGTTCCTCCGACCGATGCCAGATCCTGTCGGTAAGATTTTTTTCTCACTTTTCAATGTCTCCGAACGCCCCCCCCCCCAAAACAAAACTAAACAACAAGAACGTCCGTCGCAGGCCGCACTCTAAATGAAGGCGCTCTTTCCGCTTTTGTCTAACCTGCGGCCGCCGCGTCATCAAAGCGTTTGGATCTACTCGAATCGCGCTAACGTGACATCGCCTTAACGCGATGCGCTCGAAGCGACGGAACTCATTTAGCTCAAGCCCAAAGACGGGATTTTTCCCAGCCCGGGCATTCAGATCCCGGGCCCCAATGGATCCCGTGACGCAACCGAAGGAATTGGCTACTCCGGTGTATCTGCGTCGCAAGATAATCGAGTACCGGAGCTAAATAGGCGAATAATGACTTTAGATAATCAACGACTTTAGGCGATGAAGGTCTAATGTGTGTAACTGAGTACCGGGGTCATCGATGATCTAGCTAATCAAGCACTTATTGAGTGCTGGAAGTCATTTAGCGATCGTGTACAACGCGAGGACAAATGCTTAAGAGGACGGCAGGATGAGTGAATGGTTAACGATGGATGGATGAGTGACCGGATGGATGGATGAGCGGATTGATGACGGACGGACGGATCGATGACGGACGGATAGTCGAACGGATCGACGAGCGAATCGACGGATGAGTAAACGGGGGATGGATTCGTGGACGGACGAATGGAAGGAGGGATTTTCTATAGCTGGATGAAGTGAGCAAAAAAGTCCACGGGGGTCCCCCGCCCGCAAGCGTTAGCGGGTGTTTCTCCGCTTCGCTCCGGCTGCTCCGGACTCCCGCGCCATGCCGTGACTCACCGGCTTAGCTTAGCGTGCGGTCTTCGCGCCGTTGTGAGCATCCCCCCCCCACACACACACCCGTGTCAAAGGTGGACGAGTGGGCGCAGGCATACGTCTCCGGCCTGTTAGCGCGCGCGCGCGATTACGCAACAGGCCCGCCACACATGCCAGCCATCGATCGGCCTCTCTAGGGGAGGAAGGCTAATAGAATTCCTCCCGCTAGTATCCATAGAGTAGAGCCCCCTCCCCCGCCCCCCCGCGCTCGATGCCGGCGCGGCTTTAGCGGGCGGCGGCGACCCGGGTCGATGGTCTCCTCTCGGAAAAAGTCGGCCGTGAATAGCGCCGGCTCGATGGCCGGCGCGGCCGCGTGCGTGAAAGCCGACAAGCCAAAGTGACGGCGGGCGGGCGGACGATCAAGCGGCTTCCGTGTCGGCGGCCCCGCTCTTTTGCAAAACGCAAAAAAACCTCAAGTTAACTCATTTGAGCCGAAGCTTCTTCAGGTCTTGGGCTAATGGAGGCACTTAAAAATAAATGATGGCCTTCGCTCGGGGCGTCCAAGCGTTTGGGGACCTTTTTCTTTCCCCCCGGCCAGCGGGGCGGCAGGAAAACAAAGGCCGCTCGCCGGAATCCCACCAATTCGCTAATCCGAGCGCGGCTAATCTTGGCTTTCGTGCCGACGCCGGCAACGAGGAGCGTTAGCCCGCGCCCGTCCCTGATTTCTCCTCGGCGGTAGGGAACGCGGCCGGGGTCGGCGCGGGGAGCTTACCCGATTAGCCGATGATTTCCCGCCGCGTTTAGAGTCGAGTCGGGGCGGGGGAGGCCATGTGAAAAATCAAACGACGATTTCAAGTCTTCGTTGAGAGTCACGTAGGTCATTTTTACCCGCGGGCCATTTCCAGCCTTTCGCCCCTCGGTCTTAACTTCGATAACAGAAACCTTCGTTTCCACCGACGGGAAGAAAAAAACCAAATGGACAAATAAGAGCGAGGGCTGTCCAAAGTACCGACTTTCCTCGGCCGGATCGAGCATACAAAATCCAAGTTACCGCTCGTAAACGGCAAAATCCGAAAGAAAAAACGTCATGTTTTTTGTCGACCCGGCAGGCATTTGACGCCTTCATCTACATCTTCTTTGCTCTGGAGATGGTCATCAAGATGGTGGCGCTGGGAATCTTCGGCCGACGCTGTTACCTCGGTGACACCTGGAACCGTCTGGACTTCTTCATCGTCATGGCTGGGTAAGGAAGAAAAATGAGTTTTCTGCAGCGCTTGCTTCACCCGAACGGTGGGTGACACCATGCGAAAGATTGAAATGGCATGACCGGGAGCGAGTCATCTTTCGGCTCAAATAGCCACGATACCGCGCAAGGTTGAACATTAAAGTGGACCGAGGAAGACTGAAATAATGACGCGAACGCAACTCGAACGAAAGACGCGAAGGTTTTGGACTTCCGAAGCACGTGTGCTCAGAAACGTGCCGTATCGTAGTCTTGTTGGGCGCGGTCGGACCCATCCGAAACCCTGGAGTGGTTTTGCCTCGAAGCGGCCGTTTTTGGAGTCCGCCTTGCCTTTTCCGAGCGTCTCACCCAACGCGGCTCGTCCCCCCCCCGCCCCGTCGGGGGGCGTGGGAGGCGGCGTCGCCCGGCGCACGCAGCCCGTGCGGCGTGATAAAAAGACCCCCGGGAACTTGGCCGGCCGCGGCAAAGGGATTAGCGCAAGCGCGGACGCGTCGCAGCGGCGTGTGCGCGAGAGCGCCGCCGGAAAACAGCTTTTCCCCTGTGAAAAAAAGCAGACGGAATTTGGAATGATGCCATTGTCTTCCCCGGACTAACGAGCGCGTGTGCGTGCGGGGATTGTTCACTGACTGGTTCAAACGTATTCTTAATATCCACAAATACACGCACATGTATGTCAGTATAAAAGGTGCGACGAATTTGCGTGCACGCGCAAGGACAAGAACGAGCGGAATGCTCGCCTGATGCGGCGAGGTGACGGAGTTAACGGCGGGTGTCTGGAGAGACGGCCGGCGCCGGCGATTAAGCTTCTGCGCGGCACTCGTTTGGTGTCGAGCGTCTCGACCCTCATTAGTAGCGTTGTTGATGTTTCAGCGCGCGAGCTGTCTTTGGAATGGAAACACACACACACACACACGCGCGCGCGTGGAAAAATGCAGACTAGAAATTGGAACAAGAGTAAATTCCCGTGTTCGCCTGCCGATTCGTTCGCGTCCACTCTTGTGGACGTCGGTTTCGTTCATTGGAGCTGCCATACTAAGTCCTAGCGCGCTCGGCGGAGGACGCGGCGGCCTTTCCGGCGACGCGTCCGCCGTCGTGCTTTTAAACCTGGGATGTTTGTTTCAAATATTTGGAAGGGATCTTCCAGTTCCTTCTGGCTTTCGCTGCGGAATCGGACCCGGCGTTTTGCGCCGAAGAACTTCTCGGGCCGCGTGACCCGTCGGGAGTTCAAACAAAGAATCGTTCTCTTCTTTTTGGGGAACTGTCTCCTTTTCCTTTCCGCCTCATTGAAAGCCCACCGCGGAACGGAGATTTTCCCGGCTTTTTCATTTCAATGCGCTTTCTGACATTTTGACACCGGAGCGAACTGAGAAATCTCCTCGCGCGCTCGCTCGCTCGCTCGCTCGCTCGCTCGTCCGCGGCCGGGTAATTATCTCCCAAACCGGCTTGGGTGCCGTCATTTTTTTTTTTTTTGCGCTTCATCATCATCTTTCCCTTTCATCTTCGAGTCCCGGTTTATCCGCGCTGTCTTCTCAAGCGCCGATAGCGATCTTTTGGAGAAGATAGGCCCGCTAGACAAATGAGTCAATTTTCGATCCGGGTTGAAGCGCACGTTGCGATCGCCGCGGAAAATTAGGAGGATCGCGTCTTTTCAAAATAAGAGCAAACACATTGGAAATTCACGTAAGTTATTGTCCAAACGCATGACGGCGACAGCGCGGATATATCCTGATGCTTTCTAATGCCGCGAGAGGACTCTTACTTTTCCAAAGGAGAGCGAATTCAATGGAAGCGTCAAACCACTTCTTTGGAAAAGGCGTTTCTCGCTTTTCTTGACTTTTCCGCCAACGTTAGGCTTCTCGATGCCGCGACGGGAACAATAGAGCTTTCTTTGGAAATCGGGAGCAAACGAAATGGAAGGTGAAGCAATTTGTTGCCGAATTGCAGCACCCCCAAAATTGTTTTCAGCATGGTGGAATACTCGCTGGACCTGCAGAACATCAACTTCACGGCCATCAGGACGGTGCGGGTCCTGCGACCGCTCAAAGCCATCAATCGGGTGCCAAGTGAGTCGCCCGCAAAGCCGGCGGACGGCGGGACGGGAATTTCTCACGGTTATGTTGCGTAGGCATGCGCATCCTGGTCAATCTCCTGCTGGACACGCTTCCCATGCTGGGCAACGTGCTGCTGCTGTGCTTCTTCGTCTTCTTCATCTTCGGCATCATCGGCGTGCAGTTGTGGGCGGGGCTGCTGAGGAATCGATGCTACCCGGAGGAGAACTTCACGCTGTGAGTTCCGCGGGGCGGGGCGGGGCGGGCCGGGGCGGGGCGGGCCGGGGCGGGGCGGGCCGGGGCGGGGCGGGGCGCTCCGGCCCGCGCGGGAGGCGGCTTCGCCTCGATGGGAGGGAGGGAAAGAAAATCATTTGGTGCGAGGGTCTGGCTCCGCGTCCGGCTTCTCATCGGTGGTTATGCGACAAAGCCAGCCCCGTTTGAGGAACCCAAACTTTTGGCGCATTTCAAAAAGAAAAAGGCCAAAGCGCAAATGGGAGGGACCCGCCCGCGTACGTGCGTGGAAATCGGGCACGGTGTGCAAACCGGACGGTGACCGGACGGACCGACGTCGGGTCGGAGCCGCCCCCGACCCATCGGAGCGCCCTCTGTCCGGCAGGACGACGGGCGTCCGCCTCCCTCGCCCGTACTACGTGGCGGACGAGGACGACGAGCGTCCCTTCATCTGTTCCCTGCCCGCGGACAACGGCATCATGTCCTGCCGAGACGTGCCGGCGCGGCGCCAAGGGGGTCGCGCGTGCTGCCTGGACAAGGACGACGTCCTCCACCGCCGCTCGCTGGGCCTCGGCGCCGAGCCGCCGGCCGACGCCGGCGAGTCGGGTCTGTGCGTGGACTGGAACCGGTATTACACCAGGTGTCGCACCGGTTTCAGCAATCCGCACAAGGGAGCCATCAACTTCGACAACATCGCCTACGCCTGGATCGTCATTTTCCAGGTAGCCGGACGGCGGCGGCGGCGGCGGCGGCGGCGGCGCCAACGTTCACGCGTGTTGCCGTTGCAGGTGATCACGCTGGAGGGCTGGGTGGAGATCATGTACTACGTCATGGATGCGCATTCCTTCTACAACTTCATCTACTTCATCCTGCTTATCATCGTGAGTGAAAACAGCAGCCGCAACCTTTTTACAAACTTTGAATCTCCACCGGCTTTGTTTTTGCAAAATGTTGCCCCGCCAAATGTGGAAATTGTGTAAGTAAACCTAAATTGTATCCTTTCCAAGTTAATAGTAAAGCTTTTTTGCAGAGGGTCATGCAGGTTACAGCTTACAGTTCTGATTCTGAGCTTTAAGCGCGTCAAAGTGCTTGAAATTCAGATATTTCAATCTTTATTCAAAATAGAAACATTCTTGAACCGAACGGTTTGATGCTGAAAAAAAAATGCCAAAAAAACAATCAATGCCACTGATACAAGTTACAGCTTAGTCCGAATCTGACAAAAATAGTAGCTGAAATAAAAACGTGTCAATCTTCATTCGCCTCCGGAAGGTGGGCTCCTTCTTCATGATCAACCTGTGCCTGGTGGTGATCGCCACGCAGTTCTCGGAGACCAAGCAGCGCGAGCACCGGCTGATGCAGGAGCATCGCGCGCGGCGCTCGTCCTCCTCGGCGTCCACGCTGGCCAGCCAGCCGGGCGACTGCTACGAGGAGCTCTTCCGGCTCCTCTGCCACCTGCTGCGCAAGGCCCGCCGCCGCGGCCTGGCCCTCTTCCGCGCCCTGCGGGGCGAGCCCCGGGGGTTCGCCGCCCGCCGCCCGCCCGCCGAGCGGGGGGGCCCCGAGCCTTCGCCGCCAGGTAGGCCGTCCCGGGCGCCTTTCCTTTTGGCCTTTTTCCTGGGGGTGCCGCGCTCGCTCCGCTTTTTCTTTTCTCCGGAAGCCTGAGCCCGCGCGCGTGTCGGTGTTGCAAGGCGCGCTTCGCCGCCTCCAGAAGAAATCCGAGCGGCCTTCCTCCCGGGAGCCACCGGCGCCGGGCGGGGCGGCGGGCGAGCCGGGCGGGGCGGCGGGCGAGCCGGGCGGGGCGGCGGGCGAGCCGGGCGGGGCGGCGGGCGCCGGCCGGCGCTGCGGACGCCTGTGCCGCCGCACCAGGATGAAACTGCGGGGCGTCGTGGAGAGCAAGTACTTCAACAGAGGCATCATGATGGCCATCCTCATCAACACCGTCAGCATGGGCATCGAGCATCACCGCCAGGTGCGCCGGATCGCGCCCTCTTTTTCAATTTCTTTGGAAGCCATCTAGAAAACGCGCCGTTTTGAAATCAACAACAGTACAAAATGTGCTTTGCAAAATTCTTTGGAAATTCTTGGAAAACAGGCATTTCTGATGCAAAAAGCGCGATCCGAAAAGCATATTTTGTCAGAAACCGAGATATGTAAACATCTGCGTTTTTGTCACATCCCCAAGCAAAATCCGATACGAAGCCATACTCGAAAAGCAAGTCCCGACCCTCAACGAAAGCGCCCGCCGCTCGCTTCAATGGGGCGGCGGACGCCTTTCAAGCGGGGAACGGTCGCCGCCATCCGAGAGCGGTTACCGCCGTCCAAATGTCAGCAAACACATCGCCGGAAAGACCGCGGACGGAAATAACAGCGCGATGACAAAAAGGGCAGATTTAGTCACCCAAACATGTCCAAAATGTTTTATTTCCACCAGTCGATTGTTATTTTTCAAGAGGGAAAATAATGTCTCCGGTGTGATGGGAGGGGGGCAAAAAAGGTTTTTTGTTTGGAAAGTCATTAAATGAATACCTAACTTGGTGTTCTGTTTGGGTCCCTGGGTCATGTGGAATTCTACAAAAGGGTCAACAATTCTGTTTTTATGAGAAAATCCACTTAAAAAGTAACACTTGAGTGCCACATTTATCTCTTTGCAACAGCAATAACATCCTGGGTCATTTTGAGCCGGTCGTGTCAAAAGATATTTAGCAGAAACTAACCTCCACTACAGCGGACACCATCGAAAGCTTTTAGGCTTTCTTCCTGGTCTCAGGTTATCAGACGAAGGTTCCGAGTCCAGTTTTTTTTTTTTTTTTGTCTCCAGCCCGAGGAGCTGACCAACGTCCTGGAGATCTGCAACATCGTCTTCACCAGCATGTTCTCCCTGGAGATGATCCTCAAACTGGCGGCCTTCGGTTCCTTCCGCTACCTGAGGAACCCCTACAACGTCTTTGACGGCGTCATCGTCATCATCAGGTAAGGTTTCCGCGCCGCCGCGGGCAGCGTTTCGAACCGAGGTCGAAAAAGCGGGCGGGCTCGGAAACCGGAGGCAGGCTTTTTCACGGCGGGGTCGGCGGCGCTGTCGAATCAGGCTTTTCAACCCAGATAGGGCTTCGAGGCGCCGAGGACAGCTTTCTCCGGGGTCGGGGTTAGGCTTCCTGGAGAATTCCCATTCCGGAGTCTGGCTTTCGACTCCAGACCCCCGAGCACTTTGACGCGCTTGCTTCTTTTTGTCAGTCTGAGACTAAGCCGGAACCTGTACGAACGCTCCAGCGGTCGTTGGAAGTCGCTCGGTGTTGCTTTTTGCTTTTGCTGATGTAAAAAAAGCACCCGGCTTTCATAGATGATAATCTTATTTGTGAGTGGGTGGGGCGCAGAAAGCTTTCAGCCTCCTCTGCAAAACGAAGCCCCGCTTCATGCGGTGTATAAGGCAGGCCGACTTTGGACAAGGCTTTTGGGCGCATTTTCTCTGGCGCCGCACCTGCTTGAAAGCGCCTTTGAATGGCAGAGCGTCAAAACAGGCCTTTTGGTCTTTTGTCGGCCTTCGGGTGCTCCTCGCGCGTTTGCCGCCCCCCCCCCCCCCCCAAAGACATGAAAGCCCTCCCCAAAGGCGGGCCGGATCAAACCGGGCCGTCGGCGGGCGCGCCGCCGCCTTATCTCCGGGTTCGCCTCAACGCTCCATTGTGGCCTCGCCATTCTGCGGGGATGAAGGGGGCGGAGCTTTTGATAAAGCGGGAAAAAGAGGAGCAGCGCTCGGCCTTTGATGTCGGTCGCTCGACATTTGCTTTGCAGATTTCAAAGGTGGAGGATTTCCCCGGTACTCGCGGACGCGAGGAGGTCTCGCTTTTTAGCTCCGTGAAGATTCTGGGCGAGGCTTTTTTTGTTTTTTGTTTTTTCTCATATTTGACGGACGCCGATCCCGGTAACCCGCGACCCCAACGATTCATTTCCATAACAAAACGATGAGGGATATTTGATAACTAGCTCGAATAACGTTGCAGTTAAGTGTAATAGCGTTTTTTTATCAAAGCGATAACAAGTACGTGTACCCAATTCATGAATAGCGACCGATACCAAGGACCGATACCCCTTTTGATAGCAGGATTTAAGTAAAAAAAAAAAAAAAACTCTCTTTTTAAGGGCGGCTCTTGATTTTTGATTGATTAAAACTTTTTTCCAAGACGGACATCAGTACTAATAACAGTATTATTGGGTGGTCACCGATACCAAGTAGCGATACCACTAGCGCGTTTGCTACGTAAAGCTTCACCCATCGATATAAACGGTGATATTTCACAGCCTTTGTTGCCGACCGTACCGTACCGGTATGAGAAGCGGATTCTTTTGCGGCCGGCGCTTTCGGCGCACGCGGGAGCAAAAGTTGAAAGGCCGAGCAACGTCGCTAAGAAGCGTCCTCTGCGTCCAGCGTGTGCGAGCTGGCGGGCCAGTCGGACGGCGGCCTGTCGGTGCTTCGGACTTTCCGACTCCTGCGGGTCCTCAAGCTGGTCCGCTTCATGCCGGCTCTCAGGAGGCAGCTGGTGGTGCTCATGAAGACCATGGACAACGTGGCCACCTTCTGCATGCTGCTCATGCTCTTCATTTTCATCTTCAGGTCAGACCCATCGATACCGATACCGCCCCACTTTTCAAAACGCCGCGCTTCCTTAGCGTCCGCTTACAATGGGTTTACCCGTAAATGTGTAAGCGTCGTATCGGAATGACAAGGTGTCATTCGTCGAGTGAAGAAATGACACGGAAGCGTTTTGACCCGGTATTTAGTTCGAATGAGTTCGCCGCTAAACGCGTGAGTTACTTGGCCTCGTATCAGTGCGTAAAGAAATGACACGGATACCGTAGCATTTTGATATTGGAGCGAACGATTTCACCGATAAACGTGTGACTTGGCGTGTGTGCGCGTAGCATTTTGGGGATGCACATCTTCGGCTGCAAGTTCAGCCTGAAGACGGAGACGGGGGACACCGTGCCCGACAGGAAGAACTTCGACTCGCTGCTCTGGGCCATCGTCACCGTCTTCCAGGTGGGCCCCCGACCCCGCCGGCGAGCGCCTCGACGTCTGAGCGAGTCATGCGGAACCGCCGAGTGCGTTACTGGCGACTCAGCGAGTGAGTTAGTTTCCGACTCAACCGGTGACTACGAGTGTGTTACTGGCGACTTAGCTAGCCGGCGACTTAGCTCGCCGGCGAGCGAGCGTCCGACACCAGAGCGGCTTGCCGACTTAGCTAGTTAGCGAGCGAGCGTACGAGTGCCGACTCAGCTTGAGCGCAAGCCGGTGAGCGGTGAACTAAAAGCGGGCGGGGGGGGCGGGCGGGCGGGCGGGGTCTTAGATCCTGACGCAGGAGGACTGGAACGCGGTGCTGTACAACGGCATGGCGGCCACGTCGGCGCTGGCCGCGCTCTACTTCGTGGCCCTCATGACCTTCGGCAACTACGTGCTCTTCAACCTGCTGGTGGCCATCTTGGTGGAAGGCTTCCAGGCCGAGGTGAGGCGGGCGCCCCGGCCCTAACCCTAACCCTGAGCTCGGCCGCGCCCCTCACTCCCCGGCCTCACCGCCAGGGCGACGCCAATCGCTCCTGCTCGGACGACGAGCGCTCCTCCTCCGACTTGGACGAGGGCGACGGGCGCCGTTCCGTCAAACCGCCCGGTCAGATTTTCCGCCTTTTCGTGCGACTATCGCAAAAAGAACATCCTTGCCAAACGGATCCCGCCTTACAAGGAAGCCATATACGGAGCAAAAAGACACTTTTTGTTTTTTTGTTTTCCCCAGATCCCAGGATGTGCATCTTGACGCCCAACGGTCACCTGGAGCCGGACGGTTTCGCCGGGTCCCGGGGTGGCTCGCGCTCCTCCGAGGGGCGGAGCTTCACCGGCGATTCGCGGAACAGCAGCGTGATCGGCGGCGGGAAGGGAAGCCCGGAAAGACGCTCCCTCTCGCCGGTACCTTCCGAAGCTTTTAGCGGACCGAAACTGGACGCGAACGTTTGGGCTCGTTGTACGCGGGGAAACGATGCGCCCGAACCGAAGACAGGAATCTTTCTTTTGTTTTTTCCTACCAATGTTCTCACCAGGATCTCCGCCTTCATTCTGTCTACGACGCTTCAAAACTGTCAAGTTTGTACAAAATAGCATGAAAAATCAACCGGCGCCACTTGCGATTCCAGTACCGTTGCGAGATCGGCTCCGGTATCGATACTCGTATCGATGGCCGCAGCTTTTGCGCCGGCCGGAGGAAAATGTTTAGTTTGACTCCTGACGTCAACGGTAGCGAATACGCAATGATGATTTGTCAAAATCCGTTCGAGTTGATGAATGAGGAAAAAAACGTCAAGAAATGAAAAGAAAAAAAAGAAAACAAGAAGCGTCTCGGCAACGAGTTTGCGTTTTGCGGCACTAGCCGTCGCCCGCGCCCGGCGCCGTACGGCGCGGAACAAACGATCCCGACGGCAATTTGCGCTGTGGAAAACGCACTTAAACACAGGCGGGACTTAACTTCCCGTCTTGCGCTCTTCATTACTGTTTCCATAGCGACGGCCACACCGAGTTCTTTTCTCTGGCGATGGCGTCTTGGCCGTGGCTAAAACGTATAATTAGCTCCATGGCGCCGAGGAGTTTTACAGGCGCCGGGACAAACGCCGCCGCCTTCTATTCCGACAAAAAAAAAAACAGCTGACATACTTAACTCATTCAAACCCAAAGACATTTTTGTATGTTTTTTTAGAATACAGATATTCGCCCAGGTACTTATGTCCTATTTCATTTTTTTCAAGTCCTTACGGACTGTGAAAATGACGTAAACGCCCGACTACAAGCCATACCTTTTTTCTCACGATATGTGCATATTTGGATCTGATCCAGATTCGGAGCAGTGTAAACATGCTGCCCTTCAATTTTGATCATTGTGAAATTTCACCATTTTTTTTTTTTTTTTTCAAGCGACACTACCGCAGTTCCAACTACCACAACTGGGGGCGCCCTTTCCCTCCTCATCCCGCGTGGAGCCGCAGGTAAGAAAGAGCGGCGAGCGGGCCGCTTTCCTCGAAAAGCTGAGTGAGACAAAAGCGTGTCGGCGCCGGCTCCCAAGGTCCAGCTCCAACAGCTTAGGCCGCAGGACCCGCGGCTTCGGCGGGGCCCCCCCGGCGGGAGGCAGCCTCCGCGTGCGCGGCGGCCCGTGCTCGCACCCCGGGGAACGGGAGTCCCTCCTCTCCCGGCCCCCGCGCCCCCACCTCCCCGCGCCCCCCGCGTCCAGGAGGGGCCGGCGGGCCCTGTCCCTGGAACTGCCGGAGCTCCTCGGGGCGGACGCGGGCAGGCGGAGCGGGGGCCCCGCAACCGCCGGGGACTGCAACGGCAAGGCCCCGGGTCCGCGCGGCCGACCCACGTTGGAGGTTTTCCCGCAGGTCGACGCCCGCAAGGAACGAGCGGACCTGGACGAAGAGACGGACTATGTGAGTGCTCCCAAGCCCTGGTCCGGGCCAGGGAGCGTCGCGGGACCTCAAACCCCGACGCGCACGCTTAATTCTTTGATCTTCTCATAAAAGGCACTTCACGTCAAAGGGAAAACGTTGAAACCAGACAGCGAGGAGCTGAAATTTCACCCAAAACCAAACCTCTCGCTTATTTAACCCACTGTTACAAATTAAGGATTTTTTTTGACGGCGTCACAATAGAATCAATGGGGGAAAAAAGACGAGGGAGCTGAAATTTCCAGCAGACGGAAAATGAAAATCTTTGTTGACTTGTGTTTCAACCTCAAGACGGGAGGTGGCTGTACGGACCAGTTAGTGGCTTTGTCTTGAAGTGTCATCTTCACGTCAGACTACAAAAACCGAGCGTGCCGTTTTGTTTTTTTGTGGGTGTCGCTCAAAACCCTCATTTGAAACCGAGTCTGTAAAACCTCATTTGAAACCCCGTCCCTGGGTTTCCACTCAAAAGCCTAATGCCGGACACCTAGGCCCAAGTCTGGAAACCTTGCTCAAAAGCCTCATTTGAAACCCAGTTCATTTGAAAGCCTATCCCCGGGTCTTGAAACCTCGATACTCTTTTCAACTCAGAACCGAGTCTGGAAACCCCGCTTGAACCCCCAACAAGGTTTTCTTGTTTTACCGGAATGTAAATCTGTCTTGTCATCGGCCAAAATGCCCAAAGCCTCCTGGGGCCACTTCCGCTTTACGAGATCATTAATCCAATACTCGGAGCGTGGCTAGGCAAAGTCGATTTTTTTTTTTTTTTTTTCTCACTCGGAAAAACTTTCGTCTTTTTGCCCAGAGCGTTTGTTTCCGCGCGCAGAAGATGATGGAAGCGTACAAGCCGGACTGGTGCGAGAGCCGAGAGGATTGGTCCGTCTACCTGTTCTCCCCGCGCAACAAGTGAGGCAGCCCTTTTCTCTTTTTTTCCCATAATGGCCCAGCTCATTTCTTTGTCTCTTACGTGCGCAAATTAGCGCGGAAAATCTTGATTTTTGCCACGTTGCTAGTCTACGGAGAGGACTTTGGACGCACAAAAGTATGAAGGTCCGCGTTAAAAATCAAGGTCACAGCAGGGTCAAACATTTGACTGATTCAATCCCATTTTTTGTCTTTTTTGTCCTCTATTATTGTTTGCAAATTCCCCCGAGTGGGCTTCAGAATTTGCTAATTTAGTCTTGAATGAAAGAGCCCCTATGTCAAGACAGTCTTTGCATATTTTGCACACGTGCTAGTGTGGAAACCGGTGTCGCAAACATCAATCCAACCGTTTCAGTCAACCCGTTTTGAAAGTTGGCCGACCCGACTCGGTCCACCTTTTTTTGCCGCTCTTTGAAACCCTGCTATAGAGTGAAAGAGATCCACACCTAATGCGGACAAAGAGCGACGCGTGGACTCTCTCCCATCCGCGCGAACCATTCGTTCAAAGCGCCGCTTTGAAATTCCTTCCCGTCCGATTTGGCCGGCGGCGGGGACGCCCCCCGAAATCCGGGGGGAGACGAGATGTGTTTTGGCGCGCGCACGGTGCTATTGTTTATCCTCACGGGAGCGCAACAGCGAATAAAGGACGTCGCGTCGGACGCGATGTCGGGCCGAGCTCAGTATGCATTTATATAGCCGTACGCGCACAAATATTGAAGGAGCAAATGTGTGTTTGGCGGTCAGGTTCCGGTCCCTTTGCCGGTCCGTCATCGCTCACAAGCTCTTTGACTACGTGGTCCTGGTCTTCATCTTCCTCAATTGCATCACGGTGGCTCTGGAGAGGCCCAGGATCCTCCAAGGCAGCCTGGTAACCCTGCGGCTTGGTGCTTTTGCAAAAAAAAACAAAAACACAAAAAAAAGGCCGGGTCCAGCAAATACCCATAGCCGCTTTCGCTGTCCGAGACATAACTTTGGAAACCTCCTACTCCGCGAAAGCCCGACCCTCGTTCCGTACCCTATTTTGAAAGCCGTAACCCTATTCTGTAATACCCTACTTTGAAACCCGGACTTTAGAAAAACTAAATCCCTAATAGCCCGGGATGACAAACCTAATCCAAAAAGCTAGTCCGAGAGCCGACTTCGAAACGCCGACTCCGACGGCGTACTTTGAAGCCGGGCCCCCGTTTGGACCGCTTTTCCTCTTGTTCGGTTGCCTCTTTTTTCCAGGAAAGGCTTCTGCTGACCGTTTCCAACTACGTCTTCACCGCCATCTTCGCGGCCGAGATGACCCTCAAGGTAAGAAAGGTCTTTGTTCTTGCTTCGGCAAGCGCCCCCTGGTACCGGCGCTGACGCTCTTTAAGCTAGCGAGCTATTATCTATTATTCATCGGTTAGCGAGGCTTTGGCGCGTGCTAATTCCACGCTGTAGATGTTCATCATGGCTGGCAGAAGAGTTCACATAATATGTTCTTCCCTCTCATGGTTTTTTCTTTTGATCTCCATTTCTTTGCATTTTTTTTCCATTTTAATCTGAAGCTTGACTGCTAGCCGCTGACTAGACTGAGCAGCTAGCTGGTAGCGATCCCGGGCATGAAGCTTGAAAAGGAAAAAAAATCCATTTCCTCCTGAGAGCCGTCCACTCCAGTAGACGTTTTCTTTTCGCCCTCCGTCTTTTGACCCGTCGGAACTATCCGACCCGGTCCCAACGTGCTCGGCGGAGGACGTCCGAGTCTTTCCGACGACGCCTCGGATGTTTTGTTTGAGTGGGGGCGCTTCCCTTTGAAGGCGAACCTTGGTCACGGTGAAATAGATGAAGGTGTCCGGCGTGGTTATTTCTTTTTTTTCCGAGTCAAAAGAAAAGACAAAAAGAGGCCCGAGGGAGCGTCGAAATCTTCGAAACGCCCGCGAGGCAAAGTCAAATTTGTGGACGGTCGGCGAAGGGAGCTCTCGGAACAAAAAGATTGCGCGAGATTTCTCAAAAATCCCCCCACAGAATTTTTGCTCCTTTTTGGCAATTCTCTTTGTTTCCCTCGGAGGAAGCGGGAAGCGTCGTTCCTGCGTGACGCGCCGGCGCCGGCAGCTGTCAAACATCTCGCCAAAGCCTTCATCTTGCCGCCCGGCCGCTCTCCCCCGTATCCCTCATTCTCATTCCTGGCCTTTGAGCCCCGCGCGTCTGTCGGGGGATTTTTCGCTAGCCCGGTGTTGCGCTCACCCGATTTGGGCTCATAACGTTGTCAAATATAAACCCCTCAAAAGTCTAATTGTGCTATTTTCTAGCAGAATCTGAGTTAGAACACTGTCAAAAACGAGAGCAAAACAGAATAAATGTCATCCTTGGTCCTTCCTATTTTCTTATATCTGTAAGTTCCGTATTTCTATACGTCGGGCGTGTTTCAGATTTCCCACG
Source organism: Hippichthys cyanospilos (assembly GCF_059441005.1). Classification (NCBI taxonomy): domain Eukaryota; kingdom Metazoa; phylum Chordata; class Actinopteri; order Syngnathiformes; family Syngnathidae; genus Hippichthys; species Hippichthys cyanospilos. The sequence goes on along the minus strand of NC_142375.1, from coordinate 24,288,608 downwards.
TTGTGAGCGGGCGGCGAAGGCCTCGCCGGCGGGTGATTGTTCCGATTTTTCGTGAAAAAAAGTGGGAGTCGAGTCCGCTGGGACAAATGGCGCGCTTCTTTCATCTCTCGTTTGAACTCCCGCCGTCCATCGCGGAGGAGCGGAAAGGCAAAAAACAAGCGCTGGAGCGACTGAACGAAAAGAAGACGGGGCCTGGCGTCCAAAGAAGACGTGGGCGCGTTCTTCATGGCGGCCTCGTCATCTCCGCAGGTGGTGTCCGCGGGCCTGTACCTGGGCGAGACGGCCTATCTGCGGAGCAGCTGGAACGTCCTGGACGGCTTCCTGGTCTTGGTGTCCCTCGTCGACATCGTGGTTTCCGTGGCGGGCGGAGCTAAAATCCTGGGCGTGCTCCGCGTCCTCAGGCTCCTGCGGACGTTGCGACCCCTCAGGTCGCCGCGTCCGGAGGAAGCGCCGCCTCAGACGGAAACAAAAGTTGAGAAGTCTTTTCTCTTGGTCTTCCGCCACGGCAGGGTCATCAGCAGAGCTCCGGGTCTCAAGCTAGTGGTGGAGACCCTCATTACCTCCCTCAAGCCCATCGGCAATATCGTCCTCATCTGCTGTGCCTTCTTCATCATTTTCGGGATTCTCGGAGTTCAGGTCCGTTTTTCTCTCCGACCGAAGGGCGAATCGATCGGATCGATCGGATCCCCGTGCTAATTCTCGGGCCGCGGCCCGCCTTTATTTCCGTGAGCGTTTGTTTCATTTCACGTTATTTAATGCTGTGACGCCAACGCTACCTTTTCCTTTTCAAATGAAGAGAAAATGGATTGGGGAATGAAGCGAGTTCTTGCTAATGTTCCCAAAATCTTGTATGTGTTCATCTCATCGAACTACGCGTATGAATCTTGAAAAGACAGAAACATGAGATTTATATTTTCTAATGAATTGGAACCAGAAGAAATGTATCGCTGATTTATTTTGGCAAGGTTTGCAAGGCTTTGTAGGTTTGATTTGGTTTCCTTTTCAAATTAAGAGCAAATTAATTGGGACATGGGCTAACTATTGCTAATTTTAGTGGCTCCTTGTAACGGAAGCTTTTTTTTTTAAGTGTCAATTTCAATGAATGCTTTTCAACGCTGAGACGGACAATGTTATTCTTTTCAAATGAAGGGCAAATGAACTGGAGCAAGAAGACACGTATTACTAGTTTTAGTGATTCCTTTGCAGAAGGTTGTATGAAAGATGAGTTCATCTTGATGTGATTTAACGCCGTGACGGGAACGCTACGTTTTATTTGTGAATCAAGAGAAAATGTATTGCCGCACGAAGCAGCTTCTTGTTAGTTTACTTGGAGATTAGCAGAAGTAGGAAATGTGAAATCTGAGAATGAAGGCGTCGAGGCCCGCGACAAATATTTTGCCGTGGTGTTTTCGTCGGCGCCGAGTTGCTTTTCCTGCGCGACGTCTCGTATTGTTCTCAGCCCGGCCGCTCGCGAGTGACGATTTTCCTCGCGAGGGAAAAGCGGGCTGTCAACAAGCGGCGCCGTCGCGCGCTTTCATTTGTGCGCTGGAGCTGCATGGGATTGCTAATTATGGAAGCGCTTCACAAAAGCCGATGCCTTGATGGAGGTGTGTGCCTGCCTGCCTGCCTGCGTGCGTGCGTGCGTGTGTATGCGCTTCCTTGGTTTTTGCCACAAGGTGGGGACCAAATGTGGGGAGCATTTTGATGAAGCCCAAATATCCAGAGCTTTTTTGGAGGGTCAGGACAAGTTTGACCTAAGATAAGGTTAGGTTTGAGGACCCAGAAATGCATTATGTCAATGCAATGTCCCCACTATGACAGAAAAACCCCATGTGTATGAGAGTGTGTGTGTGTGCGTGCACTCTTGGCCTCGCCACAACGTGGGGACCAAGTAGTTGGTTTCAAAAGGGACCGTTTTGGGGGGGTCAAGACTTGTTTTTAGAGTTTGGGTTTTTTTTTTTTTTTGGTCGGGGTTTGGAGTAAGGAACAGGGTTGCGCAATCTGTTGTGACGGTGAGGGTCGAGGACCAGGAAATGCATTATGCCATTCGATGTCCCCGCTACGATAGAAAAACTCCTGCGGGCGTATGTGTGCGCACGCCCTATTTTTTTGCCGCGAGGCGGGACCGAGTCCCGGTCTCATTGTCTTTGCGGGGACCTTTTCGATGGACCCCAAAAGTTCAGACCTGTTTTTGAGGGGTCAACATTTGGTTTTAGGAATCCTTTTTAAATTGTTGTTTTTTTTTTTTTTTCCCCCGGTCGAAGCCAAAAACCGTCGTCATGGGTGAGGTTGGGTTCAGGGACTAGGAAATGCACGGGATGTCCCCGCCACGGTCGAAAATAACCCCGGCGTGTGTTTGCGCGTGCGAGGCAGCTGTTCAAAGGCAAGTTCTACTACTGCGCGGGTCCGGACGTGAAGAACGTCACCAACAAGTCCGACTGCCTGGCCGCCAACTACCGCTGGGTGCATCGCAAATATAACTTTGACAATCTGGGCCAGGTATTTGACGAGACGGCGCGGCGTCCCAATAATTTTGTCCGACAGGTCTCTTCTGCCCCCTTCCCCCGAAGGCCCTGATGTCCTTGTTCGTGCTGGCCTCCAAAGACGGCTGGGTGAACATCATGTATCACGGACTGGACGCGGTGGGCGTGGACCAGCAGGTAACTGTCGCGTCCAAAGTACGGGCGGCGTATTTGCCGTCGGGAGCGGGATCCCGAGATCCGGCGGCCGGGCGGGGCGGCGCGATTTATCGGGCTGCGCCAGTTGGCTCGTCCGCTGCGGCGCCACGGATTTCACGCGTCGCTTGGAGAAAGAAGCGCGATCCGTTCGGACGTCGCCCTCGGCCGCGAACGTTTGGTGTCGGAAGTGGGATCCGGACGCCGACTAACGCTCTATATCTTATTGACTAAGTTTGCCGGCGGAGATTGGATACAACAGTACGCTAAATATTGACCAAACGTGCATGGGATGTACGGACAGTTCTGGACGGCATTTGGTGTCGGATGGAGGATCCGGACAAATCGTGTGCCGGCATTTTGTTTGGAAGAACCTACGGTCATCGTATCAGAACCCACACAAAGAGAAAAGTAGAAAACTGACCATACAAGCTGAAATGAAGGGATGGAATCGGCGAATGCCATAGTTGGTGTCAGAAGTAGGATCCACAGGATACTACTAAAAAAAAAAAAATCACATTCCGATTACATATATATATATATATATATATATATATATATATATATATATATATATATATATATATATATACATATATATATATACATATAAAATGTGTGTGGGGTTTTTTTCCTTATTGACCATGTCGTCATGGTATTTTCATGGTTGCACAGCTGTCAAATGGGCAATTCTACAATACTTGTGCGAGAAGCGGGGCTCAAAACAATATTTGTGTGCGGTGTCAGAAGTGGGATCCATTGACTTGAGCATCAAGACACCCTCCCCTAGGGAGTTTTCTGATCACTTTCGGTGAACCCGAAGGTCCGACGGACGGACTCACCAAAAGATTTGGTGTCAGAAGTGGGATCCGACTGCAAATCTTTGCATGCTACATTTTGATGTGTGCAGTGGCAAGAAATCTTGCCATTCGAGGATATTGCTACGATATTTGGTTTCTGAAGTCGGATCCAAATGTGAATTTCGCAAACAACCGCATCTACTTTCGTTTGCCCTCAGTTCAAGTGTCAGCTTTTTGAATTTGTTTTTTTTCCTGGCGCATCGTGTCGCCCGCAGGCGCACACGCGACGCAAAAAAAAAAAAAAAGTCGTCTGACGCGACCAGATTCCCCCTCGCAATTGCTTTCATTTCAAGGCCATTAAGTAATGGACCAAAGGGAGACTTTCTCCTTTCTTCCGGATGATTCCGTCAGGCTGCCGTGGGGAGGAGGGGGAGAAAAAAAAAAAAAAAAAAAAAAAGACTAATCCAATTTTAGCTTTCTCAATTGCACGGCTGCTGCTTTTTTGTGACACTTGAACCGCCATTGTTGTTGCCTAATGGCGCCTGCTCCTTTTTCAGTCTCCTGCATATAGTTTTTACATTTTTTCTATCATCTTTTTTCACCTGTGTTATTGTTGTTATTATTTATATATGCTATTATTCAATAATTAACTAGCCTAGCGGGCCCTGACAAATTTTAGTTTATGCCGCGGGCCAATGAAAACTGAGTGGCGGGCCGCAAATGGCCCCCGGGCCACGGTTTGGATGGCCAGGATCTGGGATCCGTCAAAAAATTGCTACGTCATTCCTCCATGAGGAACACCTGCGTAATTTCATGCGGTGGAAATTTTGACCAATCAAAAATTGGGGGTTATGCTTAGCGATTAAGTGTTAGGATTAGCGCTAGCGTCGGCGTAGTTAGCATTACCGCTGTACTATTTTTTTGCCGCTCGGATGAAACGGTATGGTCGGAGGTTGGTTTTTTTTTAGTCAGTGTTATGGTCGTGGCATTTTTTTTCTGTCATACTTTTAACAGTCAAATGACAGCTAGCTCAGCTTAGCCTAAATTTGGGACTAGAAGTAGCCTATCATATTTATCTTAAGCATCATTATCATCCCCGTTCACAGCCGGTGATCAACAACAACCCGTGGATGCTTCTCTACTTCATCTCCTTCCTGCTCATCGTCAGCTTCTTCGTGCTCAACATGTTTGTGGGCGTGGTGGTGGAGAACTTCCACAAGTGCCGGCAGCACCAGGAGGTGGAGGAGGCAAGGCGGCGCGAGGAAAAGCGCCAGCGACGCATGGAGAAGAAAAGGCGCAGTAAGGAGAAAGAGACCTAATATGCTAAACGTGATGCTGATTCGGATAGAGTTAGAGTTTGAACTACAAAAATCAAATCAAATGAAAAAATAAAAGTTGACCAAGTCGGGTTCGCCGGAGCCATGTTTGCGCCGTCGTTTTCAACGCAGATCTTTTGCGCAGACGTACGCGGTGAGGGAGAGAGAGAGACGCCGTTTTACCATGTTGAATTTGTACGTTTTTATTTGACATTTCCAGTGATCCGGGACTCATTTACAAGTCCGCTGGAGCGCTAACATTTATTTTGGGGGATTATTTTGAGCACATAAATTAGCTTATGTTTAGTTCGGGGTTATGCCGAGTGCTTCCTGCGCGATGTCCTTTCTAAAGTGCTAACGTTCCATATCTCAATTATTCAACGGATTCATCAATAGGAAAATAGTTTTTTTAAAACGATTCAACAATGACAGTCCTACAAAATACTAGCTACCCCCCACAAAAACCTTCATCCGCATAAAAAGAGAAGAATATTATGCTGCCTTCATGAAAACTAACAAAACTGGAAATTCCAGGCAAATAAGCGGAAGGCCAAGTGGAGTATTTCCAATTTCCCAGGCTCCCCGGCCGCATCTCCGTTCGCACGATTGGCGTCGTTTGGTCAACCCGGAACATTTGCTAAACAAGGCGCGACGGACTACTTTCTCCGGCGGTTGAAACAAGGCGGTGGTGCCGAAGAGATGCTTTGCAATACAATCAAAGTAAAGACGGGATGACTGATGCCCATTTCTCCTAATGGCGACGCACCCCTGCGCAGAGGCCCACAAGCTTCCTTACTACGCTCGGTACGGGCCGGCCCGCTCCGCCGTCCACACTTTGTGCACCAGTCACTACCTGGACCTGGTCATCACCTTCATCATCTGCATCAACGTCATCACCATGTCCCTGGAGCACTACAGCCAGCCTCAGGTGCGCCGCCGCGCCCCAAATCCTCCTCGGACCCGGCGTGTCGGTCCGCGTCCGCTCTCTGACAGCCAAACATCAGAGCGGAATCTACAAAAAAGTACTGTCTTTTGTCTTGCAGTCTCTGGAGACGGCGCTCAAGTACTGCAACTACTTCTTTACGTCCACATTCGTCATCGAAGCCACGTTGAAGCTGGTGGCCTTCGGATTTCGAGGTTTCTTCAAGGACCGGTACGGCGCCATAATCGCGGGGGGGGGGGGGGGGGGGGTCTCAAGACGTCATGGCCGAGAAGACAGGTCTGCCGTTTTGACTCAAATTTGCCATTTTAGACTGAGAAAAATTCCGTCAACTCTTGTGAATGACAAATTGGAGTTAGCCCAGGTTTGTTAGCGTTAAGCTAGTCCGCCAAATTCCAGTAATGTGGGCAGAACATTTGATGAGTCACCATCAAATTTGGAATCCTCAGCTGCCATGACTTTTGCATTTGTTTTCTATATTCTGAGGCGCGTGTGTCCATGCGTGACTAATCCATTTGGACCTAAATGTTTTCTTCAGTCAGGAAACAAACTGCCGTTGACATTTGCGGGCTTCTTTTCTTTTATTTCCTTCTCATTTTTTGGAAGGAATAAAATACATTTTGACACCCACGCTAAAGCTGTGCAGGTGCAGAAAATAGAATTGAATTGGTATCAAATACGAGCGGAGTCTGGCGGCGTCCGGCGCGCGGAGCAGCTGCTCCCGCATATTACTTGGGCGCTTCCCACTGTGGAGATATTTATTATTACCTCTGCTGCTCCAGATTTCGAAAGAGGACGCTCCCAAGGAAGCTTCTGACTTCCCGTCGTCTCCCCTTTGCGTCCAGTTGCGACGCCGTCCATTATTTGTACTTTGTACCGCGTCGAGGGTCTGTTTTCTACTTCGCCGTGGTTTGGATGTTGAAGATAAAAAACGGAAATGTTTGGAAAGGCGAGAAGTTTGAAAATGGGATGGGACCTTTTGAAGACGCGGAGGTTTCGGTGCGGGGGGAGAAAAGGGACGCGATTCGCCAACTGTACGCGCCCAATCGGAAACGCTGCTAGTTTCTAGATTACGAGACGCGTTGTCGACGAAACTGGAGCAAAAGACAACGAGGACTTTGAGAGGGTCATAACAATCGTCAAATCGAAATACATTTTGGAAGCGACCTTTGCCTCAAAGCGTATTTTCCCAAAGAAGCAAGTCTCGTTTGTCCGAAAAAGGCCGGGACTCAAGTCCGTCGCGAGCGGTGTGAAAAAGTAGGGGCCTGAATGGAAGCGCTCTCGTTCCGCTTCGTTCACGCAAGCCGTCGCGCGCCCTAATCCGGTCGGATGGGGGAGTAAAGCGGGTGAGGGGGTCCCCGCCGGGACGGACGGCCGGATGTTCGCGGGCGGGGAACGGGCCCTCGGGCGCCGCGCCCCCGCTGGAAGAATGGCCCGCGTTAATATTCGTCGGGGAATGAACGTAAGAGGGCCGCCTCGGGCCGCGGAGCTCCCCGCCGCTGGCGATTCCCTGGCCGCGCCTTCCTCCGACCGCGGCGGGGCGGCCGTGTGTGCGTGTGCGCAGATGGAACCAGTTGGACCTGGCCATCGTGTTGCTGTCTGTGATGGGCATCACGTTGGAGGAGATTGAGATCAACGCCTCCCTGCCTATCAATCCTACCATCATCAGGATCATGAGGGTGCTCAGGATAGCCAGAGGTATGCGCACGCACGCACGCAGTCAGGAAGGCAAATATGACGGGCGTGGCCTTCAAAACAAACCCTCGCCCGCGGACGAAACGGGATGTCGGGACCCCGGGCTAAAACTGACGCCGGGTCCTCGGCGGACTTCTCTAAAGCGGCTGGAAAAATGCGGAGCTCCGTTTTGAAAACGTTCGGCGGGGAAGGAAAAAAAAACAAACCTTCCTTTTTGTCCCATTTCCCCCGAGTGGAAGAAGCGCTGGCGTTCTCCAAACTCTTCGCCCCCCGCAGGAATGGCCGACGGGCGTCCGGCTTCGCCGGGCCGCGCCGCTCAGAGCTAATTAGGCACTGTATCCCGCCCGCCCGCCCGCCTCTCCCGAGCCATCCCCCCGCGACCTTTAGCGACGCGCGGCGCTAATCAAACGGCAGCTGGCGGTAATTAACCAGCGAGCCGGGTGGCGCTTTAATGGCTAGTCGGAGGCTAGCCGGCGACCCGTCTCACGCTTTTATCGCCCACGCTAATGTTTGGCGTCTGTCCGGGTCTGCGGGAGGCCGCGTTAGCACGCTCGCCCGCTAGCTCCTCCTCTTAACAACCGACTTAGTTTTTTTCTTCCGTTTACGCGGCGGGCTTAATCTAAAGGTTCAAAGGACCAAAGAATCGTAATCCGGCCCGACTTTTCAGTCGGGCGTAAACGACGCGGTCGAAACGTGGCTGCTTAGCGTTTTCCACAAACTGGTTTGGGATAGAATGGGATTTTTGTTTTGGGAGATTTTGGCGTACGCGGGGAAACAATGTGCTGAAACACGAATGTCGTTATCTTGTTTATTTATGATTATTCACGCTTCAAAACAATCAATTTGGTAGAAAGCAGCGCGACAAACGAACCGACACGGCTCCTTGATTTTTTCGTACCCGAAGCCCAAAGTGCTACCTTACACGTGATTTGATGGGAATCTTTACAACGTTCGTCGCCAGAGACCGTATTTTTTCCGCCGAGGCGCTTAGTAAGTGGAATTTTGGGGAAAGAGGCCTTCGCAGTGGAGGCGCCGCTGAATCTTCGTACTCAGTTGATTTTCGTCCCCCATGCCGGGGCGTCCGCCCGCCTTTGCCGTTTCTCTTCCCGTTCGTAGCATTTGGAAATCGGACCTACGGGAATTGGAAAGTGTCCGTTTATCGATCACGCGTAATGGCTGTCTTTTCCCGCTTCCCCTTTTATAGCTTTATGTCGCCCGTGTGTGTGTATTTTGAAGCGCGTGTGTGTTTTTGCTCTGCGTGTGTGTTTTTGCTCTTTGCAGTCTTGAAGTTGCTGAAAATGGCAACGGGGATGAGAGCTTTGCTGGACACCGTCGTTCAAGCTCTGCCTCAGGTGAGCGCGCGCGCATTCTCAGGCGCGCATCCTCGCGCGCGCGCATTCTCAGGCGCGCATCCTCGCGCGCGCGCATTCTCAGGCGCGCATCCTCGCGCGCGCGCATTCTCAGGCGCGCATCCTCACGCGCGCGCCACCACGACAACTCCCGACAGTGGATTAACGCTCGGCGAACGATGGACGGCCACCGTCCCGGAAGGTCCCCCCGAGAGAATCGTGACCTTCGCGCCGCCGCATTTAATGAAATTGTTCTTCCCCTCCTCGCCGAACTTCATTCACGTTGGAAAAGGCCTTTCATTCATTTTCTCTCACGCTTCTGTAAAATGAGACGAGCCCCGGTCTCATCATCGGCTTCGAGAGGATGGAGGGGGAAAGTGCGCAAAACAATTTCACGTCATTGACAAATACAAAATATGTCCAATAGTTTCAAGTTCTCCACTGGCGACAATCAATGTAGCGCAAATAGAAATTTAGAGTTAAGGTGGGAAATCAGCAAACGCGCAGGCAGGTTTTTTTCCTTTCCGGTCCAGCCTCGTCCTTCAACGCACCCGATGCATTTTCCGCCTTTGGAAAAAAAAGACCGTTTTCCATATCGCGGCCACTTTTTCGTTCTGGCATAGAAGCGAATCAGGCGACTTACGCGGTTGTGATTTGATGTGGCAGGTGGGAAATCTTGGCCTGCTGTTCATGCTGCTTTTCTTCATCTACGCCGCTCTGGGCGTGGAGCTTTTTGGAGAACTGGGTAAGAAGTTACACTGGAGCAGACGTCGCCAAAGAATGAGCCTTTTTTGGGTTGTTTTTTTTTACGCTCCAAAATCCATCAGTGTGCAGCGTGGACTATCCGTGCGAGGGCATGAGTCGCCACGCCACTTTCGAGAACTTCGGCATGGCCTTTCTCACGCTCTTCCAGGTCTCCACGGGCGACAACTGGAACGGCATCATGAAGGTTTGCCGTTTGCGTGACTCGCTCAAACGCACCGATGTGAATTTGACATTTCTTTGCCGGTCCGCCAGTCGCAGTCCTATCGATATCGTTTTTGGAAATGTACCCAAACTGCGATCGGCGGCCCGGCGGCCAAAATTAACGACACTTCTTTTGGCCTAAAAAAATAACAATCAAACCTCCGTCATCCTAAAACTAAAGCTAACCCTTTTAGTCACTCGCTCATCCTGATAAGGTTTGACAAAACACACTGAATCCACATCGCAACGTCTCCACTTGGCACTAAACTGAATTAAGCAATCACGTCCACTGGAGGGCATTCAAATCCTCGTGTTTCTGACAGCTTCCAACCTCTGGAGCCATTCTTTGTAAGGCCGTTCACACAAACGGCTACTTAAAACAAACGCGTGAGCGCACGTCATCGGTCGCATGGACCAAAAGTAAAACGAGGCTTTGTTGAGCTTAATCTACGAGAGAATACCTTTACGAGGGGAATTTTAAAACTTGGGTTTTCAGGCAAAGAGCCACTCGGACTTTGCCCGTCGGTTACCTCCCGGGTATTGCAGACCGCTTTGCTCAACGGTGCGCGAGCGATTCATTCATTCAAATCGAGCGATTTATTCATTCAAATCACATATTAAATGCAAACGAACACGAACATCTCATAATACTCAATTGTAAACATTGCTTTTTACTTTGGTCACGTACGATGAAGGTGCACTGTGCACAATGAAAGAATGAAACTGATGCGCAGCACAAATATTGCCCTCCCAGCCGTGCTCAGCTATCTGAATGAGGAGAAAGCGTTGCTCGATGCGATACAATATAGACCCTTTTTCCGCTGTTTCCTAATGCTCAGCTATTTCTGGGTGCCCGCCCGCTGCCTATTTAGACTGCGCGTATACTTCCATGCTCCCAAGTAGCGGTTTAAACATTTCTCCGAAATTTGGAAGATTTCAGAGGTGGAGACGATTACAGCGAGGGGTTAAAATGACGGACAAAACGTGGCGTTTTGTCATGACCTATCCGCCTCCCTTTCCCAGGACACCCTCCGCGAGTGTCCTCCGGGGCGCCCGGGCGGCGACTACGGCTGCCACGCCGGCCTCCAGTTCATCTCCCCGTTGTACTTCGTGTCCTTCGTGCTGACGGCTCAGTTCGTCCTCATCAACGTGGTGGTGGCCGTACTCATGAAGCACCTGGACGACTCCAACAAGGAGGCGCAGGAGGACGCCGAGATGGACGCCGAGATCGAGCTGGAGCTGGCCCAGGGAGGCCTGTGCTGCGTGAGGGGCGGCGCGGGGGCCATCGCCGGGGCGGCCGGCGGAGCGGGGGCGGCGGCCGGCGCGGCTTCGACGCCGGCGCCAAAGGACATAGGAGGCGGCTGCCACGGCGCGGCGGGTCCTCGGGACGGCCGCGCCGACCGCAGATGTCGACTTTACTCTCCCGCTCGGGTAGGAAGATTCCGTTCGATCGACGTTTGTCGGAAACTATAGACGGGAGCGGTTTTTCTAGCTCGCGCTAGAGGAGAACGGAGGAGGGTGGCACCATCGTACGGTTCTACCGCGCGCTGATGGCGGCCTCTCCGAGCCCGATTTCGATATCTCTAAGTACATGAAGGTTCCCGCCCTCGAAAGAAAAGCCACGTGTACTTGTCCTTGTCTGTGCCAATGATGTGCGGCAAAGCGTTCTGCAAGGTTTTTTGCAGATGATGAGCGCTTAAGCTGGAGCGGGCCGCTTCGCGACCGGGTTCCGGGCAGCGACCCCGTCGTAGCCAACGAGCATTTTGGACGCGTAAACGTTTCCTTGGGCGACCGTGGCTCAAACCCCTTCTCGTTTGGCGCGTTTGTGTGGTGTTGAAGGAGAGCCAGTGGCTGGACAGCGTGTCTCTGCTGATCAAGGACTCCGCGGAAGGCGATATGATTGACAACCTCTCCGGCTCCGTCTTCCATCACTATTGCCCCGTTTGCAAGGACTGCCACGGACACGCGCAGGAGGTACGCGCGCAAACACACATCGCCGCCGCGCGGCGGGGGGGTGGACTACAGGATGTCGGGGGGCTTAGGTTCGTCTGGCGGAGGTGGAGCGGACCTCGCTGACATCGGAGCAGCTGTCCGACAAATCCTCGTCCCCGGCGCCGCCCGACGACCTGAGCCCGGACGAACTCTCCGGCCGCCGGACGCTGACGTGGGGAAGCCAGGTATGCGCAAAACCGCGCGCGGCGCGCAAAACCACACGCGGGTCTCTCTCCTCACCGTTTGCCCCCCAGGGGGGTAGCGGCGCCGACTCCCGCGTTTGGGACGAGCCGGGGCGATGCGAGGGGCTCCCCCGTCCGGACGCTTCCGGGGGGGAGGACGCCAAAGGCCGAGAGCGCGGGATTTCGGAGAGCGACGTCCGCCCTCCGCCGGGGGAAGCGCAAAGCCCCGCGCGTTGCGCAGGTAGTAGCTTTAAAGCGTCGGGCAGGCACATTCAAAAATAAGCCGTTATGTTTGTTTGTATTTGGGATATGGCTGACGCCAGCGACAGAGGGCTTGAAAGTCAATCTATATTTCCATTTGACGTCGTTATGACCTTTTGAAAGTCAGCCCAAGTTGAGCGACATTAAAGCCAAATCCCCAAATAAATATGAACTAATGAAACAACAGTCAGACATTGAAAGTCAGATTTCAGTCAGAAGCGGACGCCATGAACGAGATCCGAAACGATTTTTTTTGCAGACGAGCGCGTGAGCCGCCCGGACGGAGGCCCGGGGTCCTCGCCGCCCTTCCGCCTCCCGGCTGACTCCTTTCACCCCGCCGCCGGCCCCGGAGACGGCCCCCCGTCGCGCCCGGCCTCCCGTGCGCACTCACCGGTATTTGAGACCGGGCGAACGGATCGACGAATGCGCGCACGCGGATGGATGACCGACGTCGCTTTGGATTTGTCAAAGCGGCGGACGGCACGGGTCTACGTTCGGCCTTTTTCGGGGTCAAAAATTTGCCAAAATCGTGCAGGCGTCTCCGTGCTTTGCTCGCAGTTGTGGATGGAAAATATGTGGATGATATTTTCCGCGGGATAAGCTGCGCGCCATTAGGAGGCATTATAAGGATCCTAAAGCATATCCTGCTCACTCCAAGTGAAAAGATTCTTCAGAGAGAAAACCATTTTTTGATTTTGATCTCATCTCATTAGGTTACTCAGTGAGGTTGGGGTAGCTTCTATTCTATGCGCCTTATAACGTGCTTCGCCCTGTGTTTGTAAACCCTTTTGAAATACGCCATTCATTGACGGTGCACCTTATGATGCCGTGCGCCTTATAGTGCGCAAATACGGTAGTTCCCTCCATCTGTCCGTAGGTAGTTTTGAATCTTTTTTTGGGGTACGGAGCTTGTAATTCCATGTACATTTCTCAACAAATATTTGTCACTCAAGGCCGTCATGAGCAAAAATAGAAGCAAGAGGCTGTACTCGTCATGATGAATTGCGACAGCTCGATCAAAACGGCGACAGAAGGCAAATGTCTTTTCTTCCGTCGATTTAACGTCGCATTGGTGTAACTCGGCGCGGTAATAAAATAGTTATCCCGCAGATTTTTCTTCCCGGTGTACTCCCACGGAGCGCTCCCAATTTAGCTTGAATTAGGATCGACACGGCCGAATCCGCGTTGACTGATTTCCCTCCGCGAAAGAAGAACAAAGAGCTCCCGGTCCTCTTTGTGTTTTTTGCGTATCCATGGCGACCCATGGCTCGCGCTCTCTACCTGGTGGCTTCGTAAAGCTCGGCGCCTCTGTGATCCGCTGGCGCTCGGCGGCGCCGAGCTAATTAGCATGGCTGCCGCTCGGCTTTGTTGGCCGCCGTCGTCGTCGGCCGCCGTTCGCGTTCTTCTCGGCGGTTATCATGTTTTCCCCTTAATCTGGTTACATCTCTCGCGGGCTTGATTCTTTGTTTTCCAAAGCGCTTTTCCCCCCTCTGGCCGCCCGCCTTTTGATTGTTTTGGCGCCGAGCCCGCGATATCTCCCCTCTTAAGACCCCGCTGACCTTCACGCTACACGTCAACGGGAGCGCAGAGGAATATCGATATCCTTTTTTTTTTCTCTTCAAAACCACGTCAAAGTAGGAACATGTTGAAAGTGACGCTTGACGCTCACTCATTTGGGTGTTATTGAATTTTGTTGGTACTTTCCTTACGCTTTGTTAGCTAGCTAGCTCGGTGACTGGGCGCTAACCGTTTGTTTTTGGTGGGGTAGTCAATTGGTTCATTCATTCATTTTGTTGGCTCATTGGCGGTTCGCTTGTCGTCTATCTTGTTTTTTCAGGAGATCATTTGCCGGGTAGTGATTTTGTTTGTTCCTTGGTTTCCTTTGTATTTTTCTTCCGTGCAATTTGTTTAATGACTACCCCGAGCTAGCTTGGTCGGTCGCGGCTTACTCCGCTTTGTTTTCTGTTTCGGATAGTTCATCGGTTTTTGTCGGTTCCCTAGATCCGGAATGCGATAGAACGGTACGGCCCCGCTCAAAAACCGGTGACGGGAAAATGTCCCCAAAGTAAACTCCTGGTTTTGGTGTATGCAGAACCCGTCCGGAGCTCAAATCCCGAGGGCAGCCCGCCGGCGGCGCCGGAGGAAGGCCTCGGTTTCAGCGTCGCGTCGCCGCGACACCCGCAGCGTCGCCCTTCGAAGTTCACCCCTGTCCGATGCGAGCGCCCTGAGAAGCGCGGCTCCGCCTCCGAGGCGAGCGAAGGACTCGGAAGGAGCCCCGGCCGGCGCCGGCGCCGGGACTCGGCCGATCCCCGGGAGGAAGACCCGAGCGAGGGTCTTTCCGATACCCCGGACGGCCTCTCGCTAACCCGTCAGCAAAGGGGCGCAAAGAGCAGCCGGGAAAGCGACGTCCACTCCCGGAAGAACAGATGAAACTTTTGGCGGCGCCGCAAGCTCCTTGCGCGGTGACCCGACCCTCTCGTCTTTGCGCCGTCTGTTCCGTGTCGCCGGGCCGCTCCGGATTCACGATCTTTTTTTTCCCCCCGGAATTGGGAAGGACGGGCAAGGAACTAAGGACCGAGGGATTTGAGCTCCGGAAGAAGACGGAAAATATCTCCCAAGCTTGGAAACGCGCCGGTGATTCAGGACCGCGGCCGTTCCAACCGGGAGCGCCCGCTTAGCGGCTGCGTTTTCATCGCGGGGTCGCAAACGACAACGGCAGGCGGCGGACGGATTCTGTCGGGTGTGGGCCGTCGCCGGGTTATCTTCTGAGCTCTTGCGCGTGGAAGTCCTTGTGTCCGGCCTCCAAAGGCACATTCTGCTCCGCTTTCTGCTTCGGACGCTAAAATTGACACCCTGACCTTGCGCTTTAGACGATATTCGCCGCGTGTGACTTTCTCCACGGTCGGCGACGTATTCCAGACACGGGACAACCAAAGTGTACCGCGGCTCGGCGGAAGCGGGTCTTTAGATTCCATCGGTAAATACGTCCGTACGTGGGCTTCGCGGTCGGGCGGGGAGTCGGAAAAAACGGCAATCGAATCCACGTTGAAACCTCGTGGCCGCTTTGCGGGAATCTTTCCGGTTCCGAGGTGAACCCCCGAGATCGTTTCGATATTTCGGTAGCTTTGGTATCCTACGGTTCGTGTTCTGAAAAACGGGAATGGGCACGAAGACGAAAAGTAATCCTGCTTTGCGGAAACGGGTCTTCGATGTCTCGGCCCCATCCGAAATACTCGGAAAGTTGATCTGGATCGACGGTCTTTTGTAGGGAAGATTAGAAATAAGGCGCTTGGACCTTACCGGGTAATCCAAAAGACGAAAGGGGGTTACCGGGCGGTACGAGCGACGGGATGACGCAGATCGGAAAAGGATTTGATAGCGACGGACGGGCCCGCCCTGTATACTTTCCCTACCCGGGACCACGGACGCATCGGGGCGCAACCTCTCGGTTGCGTTTTTCCAAACTCTGAGCCGGCCGGGTCTGCCCATTTGTAGCGAAGCGCGACAAGCCGCGTGCAACCGATGCTTCATTTGTCTTGTCGATAGTTTTGTTTTTGGAGACGCGCGCAAGTACGCGCGCGACACGTCCACGCCATTTTTGGAGCGGAGATTATAAGCTCGTCCGATGCCGAAAACATCTTTTCGCTTTTTCTTTTGTTTTTTAAGTGTTTAGCTGAAGCGGGGTCCAAAAATGTCTGATTGCTTTAGTACCCAAATCAGTCGCTGTAGTAGCTCGGGTTTACTTACGTACTTATGAATGACTTCTGTACCAAATTGCTTCGAGTAATCATTTAGTATTGAATTAGCTAAAATAATCAAGTTCTGTAATTGATGGCATCACTAATCAATTAGATTACGTAATGACCTAGGGTAATGGATGACTTTAGTAACTGATTCATTTTGTTGCAGCCCTTTTTAGCCAAACCCTTGAAAAGCAAATGGAAAAAAAAGTAAATCAATTCCTGGTCTCCGGGGGGAAAAAAAAGTCAAAATATGTCTTAGGATTGAATGAGTTCAATGAGTATTTAGTGCCCCCCCCCCCCCCCCCCTTCCCCCCATCCTCCCATCAGAGATATGCAATATGTTGGAGTAGCTGTACTGATAGGCGTCTGAAAATTGGAGATGATGTTTATGTCCTAGAATAAAAGTCGAGAGGCGGCGGACGGGATGACGTGACGTTACGTGTCGTGTTTTTCCGCGGCCGAAGCCGCCCCCCCCCCGCCCCCGCCCCCGCCCCCGTCCCCGTCCCCCCACTGCATGTGCGCTTGTGTTTGCGTTTTCTTCAATGTCACTCTGCTCTGCTATAAAAGCGTTCTTTCAGCACCTGGCTCTCCTCGTGTTGTCACAATTTGGAGGATGTTTTCGTTCGTGGCGGACCTCGTTAAAGCCGTCTCGACCTCCGCCGGGCAAAGGTCACAAATGGAATTGCGCTCCTTTGTCATACGTGCTGGCCTTCAACAATGTCCGGGCCGATATTTGCATTAATTTGGCTAGCCCAGCGGCTGAACCTTCTCTACTCTAATATTGTTGTGCTTACAATTTCTTCTTTGTTGCTTTTCTTGCAAGAGAAGAAAAAGTCACGGAAACCACGGAAAAAAATGAGCGCTTCCGGTGAAGCGGAAAAAAGTCACAATTCTACTTTACGTGCAGAATTATGAGAATAAATTCAGGATTTGGACTTTAAAAGTCAGAAAATAAAAGTCTGAATTCAGATTATGATTTTAAAAAGAAAGTTGAGAGAAATACAACTGACACTCATAATTCTCAAGATCGAAGTCAGATTTCTCCGTTGAAAACTCTACAATTCTCAATGGTACTTACCGCTCGGAATTCTGACTTTATTCTCAAAGATCTGATTTGATTTTTTGTACTTAATTTTTTTCGATGAAAGGCTTAGCCTGGACCCTCATAATGCATAGTTTTTGCTACGCGTTACGGGACTTTGAGTCGACAAAAGGATTTGATCCAAAAACTAAATGTTGCAGGAAATCTTTGATTTTGCTGCAGAGTCAGACCGATTTGGGGGACGATAAGGCCAGCCGAGCGAAAAACCCCGGTGAATTTGGTGAATTGTGCGAGTTCAAACGCGATGCGATGCTACCCTCTAGTGGCCAAACGCGATCCCAGCCGCCGAGCCAACGTTACACGATTCTATTTTTTTCTTCCTTTTCCTTCTTGTTTTTCGGTCCTCAGGTGCAAAACGCGCAGTGGCTTTTTGCGCACAAGGAAAGAATACAAGTCTGCACAACCCCCTGCGACGCACTTCCTCCTTCGGTATCGGGTTACGCGCGCGCGCACGCTCATAAAGAGTGCTGGAATTTACGCAGGCGTCGCGTCTCTCCAGCATGGACGCTCTCCCCCAATGAGGACTTTGTCACTGCCTTAGTCCGGTCCGAGGCACGCTTCCGGTGGGGGAGACACACCTTGGAAGACCCCCGCCTATCTCAGCGCTCACAAGTTCTTTCTTTTCGGTTGCCGAGAAGAAGAAAAGTCCAGCCGTCCGGCATGTCCGCTCGGGCGCTCAGGGAAATCCTGCAGAGAGCAGGAAACGACACCTGCGCGGACTGCGGGGCGCCAGGTGAGACCCTCAAATGCCTTGCCCTCGATTTGCTCCTGTTTTTTTTAGTCCGAAAGTCACTTTAGGCTTGAAAATTGCGTTTGTATGTGTGTGTGGGGGGGGGGTAGCCGAAAAGGATTTGAAGTCGAGTGCAAGTCCCGACACGCGGCACACGCCCTCCGTCTGCGCCGCTAGTCTGTGCTGGCATGCGGAGGAAGCCTCCATTTTTGGGCGAATCAAAGTCACACACGCGCACACGCACGCACACACACACACGCGCGCGCGCGCGCGCACACGCACACACACTGCTGTGGGTCAAATTGAGCCGTTTGAAACTCCTAGCGAGTATCGATTTTCCAGAACAAGACTTCTGTGAGGGTTGTCAATACGGCCATCAAAAGGAAGGACGTCTGGAATTTTGGGATGGATAGGAAGAAGCCGACAATATTGATGCTTCTGAGGGTAGGGGGACAAAATGCCTTAGTTAGGAGGGGCGGCAAGATTCAAAGTTTCGGATGATTATTTCTATTCCAGAGGAACAAACGCAACACGCAGGTATAACTGGAGTCGTCGCTTAGCGGGATTGCGGCAAAAGTTGGGTGATCACTCGCGGCGGCCCGGGGTGGGATCGGTAACGCTCGGGACATTTCCTTCTTACGGGAAACGGGTGGGAATGACCCATCAAACACCAGAAAGCGGCGGGAAAAGTTGGGAGGGTCCCGCTTGACACCTGTGGGGCCGGCGCAGGTCCCGACTGGGGCTCCACGTCCCTGGGGGTTTTCGTCTGCCTGGCTTGCTCCGGCATCCACCGGAACATTCCCGACGTCAGCAAGGTCAAGTCGCTGGGCCTTTCCCGCTGGGAGGAGCGCGAGGTGCAGGTAACGCCGCCGGCCTTCCTCGCCCGCCTTCCTCGCCCGCGCCTACTTCCCGGATTTTGCTTTTTGCTCAGTTCATGGCGGAGAACGGAAACGCGCGGATGAAGAGCAAATACGAGGCGGCCGTCCCCGCCTACTACTACAAGCCCTCGCACAAAGACTGCCAGTGAGAGCTTTTAGAAGATTGACCTCCCTAAATACGGCCGCCTTTGCCATGCGGCGGCTAGCTTAGCGCCCCCGCTTTTAGGATTCTCTTTTCGACTGGCGTTACGGCCAAGCCTCGCTCATTTTTCGTCCTCTTTGTTTCACCAGGGTGTTGAAGGAGCAGTGGATACGGGCAAAATACGAGCGCCAAGAGTTCACCGAACCCGGCAGAAAGTTTACGTACGAGGAAGGCGAGTGAGCGCGCGCAAACGCCGGCAAACGCCGGCAAACGCCGGCAAACGCCGGCGGGTGTCATTCAAAACCATGAGCGGAAAGAAAAATACGGACGCTCCTCTACATACAAACGACTTGCCGTTTGCGAGCCCAATTTCTTCCCAAAAAAGCTGACTTTTATCGGACGCCTCGCACTACACTATCAGCGCCGCAAAAAAAAAAAAGATAAAAAACGTACCGGCCGGAAGCGCGTTTAACATAGCGACTGCGTTCGCATCTCGGAACGCAGAAGAGCGCCCGGAACGGCGCTTGTTCTGAAAAAGGCTTGCGTCGGACCTTCGCCCGCAGCCACCAGAGACGGCACCTTGATGAAACGGGGGCGGGACAACGGGCAGTTCCTCAGCAGGCGATTCGTCCTCTCCGAGAGGGAGGGCACCCTCAAGTACTTCACCAAACACGACGTGAGCAAACGCGCGCGGCCGATCTCAAATAAAAAGAAAGAAAGAAGAAAGGCATCCCGTTCCAATGGCTTTGCCGCCCCCCCGCAGGCCAAAGAGCCCAAAGCCGTGATCAAGGTGGACGGCATCAACGCCACCTTCCAGCCCGACAAGATCGGACACCCCAACGGCCTGCAGATCACGTACCTCAAAGACTACAGCACTCGCAACATCTTCCTTTACCACGATAGCGGCAAGGTGGGGCCGGGCCGGGCCGGGGGGCCGGGCCGGGCCTCCTCCCCTCCAACCTTCGTTCCCGGCCTTGTAAACCGCAGGAAATCGTGGACTGGTTCAATTCCATCCGGGCCGTCCAGCTCCACTACATGAAGGTGGCTTTTCCCGGAGCTGCGGACGCCGAGGTTAGTGCGCGCCCCCTAAAAGCCAAAAAAAAAAGCCTCCAGGGGAAATTCCATTTCCAGCTGGTTCCCAAACTGACCCGCAACTTCCTGAAGGAGGGCTACATGGAGAAGACGGGTCCCAGGGTGGGTGGCCGCCCCCGACGGGCTCGGCGTCTCGGCCGACGGCGCCCCGTCGCCGCCGATGCTAACCGCGGCTCGGGTCCTCGGGAAACCCCGACCGGGAATTGCCCCTTCCGTCTTTTCCGCCGCGCCGCCTGGGGAAAATCTTCACCTTACTAAGCGTTATTTTGGTGTGTGTGTGCCTGGCTAGCAAACGGAGGGCTTCAAAAAACGCTGGTTCACTCTGGACCAGAGGCGACTCATGTACTACAAGGACCCTTTGGTAGGTACACGCGCCCGCCTGAAAGATTTGCGTTTTTTCACACATGGCTCCAAAACTCCCCCCAAAACGCCAATAAGCATTTACAAATACAAGCATGGTAAACGCCAATGACCAAAACGGCAAAATTAGGGGGGGGAAAATCTCCCGAGCCTTTCGCCGCCGTTCCGAGGGCCCCCGCTCAGCGGGCCTTTTTTCAAACTTGGGGGTCAGGACGCCTTCGCCAAGGGCGAGGTGTTCCTGGGCAGCAAGGAGCACTACCGCGCCACGGCGGGCCTGCCGCCCGGCACCTCCTGCAACGGGGCGTGGCGGCACGGCATCACCGTGGCGACGCCCGAGCGCTGCTTCCTCTTCACGTGCGAGACGGAGGCCGAGCAGCTGGATTGGCTCAAGCTCTTCAACGAGGTCATGAGCGCCCAGATGTCCCCCCAGGAGCACACCAGTAAGGCCGCCCTCCCCCCGCCCGCCGCCCCCTTTCATTTTTGACTTTTACCTCTTCTTCCAGTGGAGGCTTTGCTCAAGCATAGGCATTGAGCCGGCGCGATGGCCGAACTGGATTCGTCGTTCTCCGCTGAGGAAAAGCCAGAGGAATAAAACGGGACTGAAAAGTACGGGCCACATCTCAAGCGTTGGACTATGAACGCGCCTCCTTTTTTCTTTTTCCAGCCCTCACCAAGTTTCTCACCACTTTTTCCGTTTTGAAGCTTCCTTTTTGTTGAGTTTTACACAATCAGATTTGAATTACTGGACAGAAAAAGGATCTAGGTTTTGCTTTTCAGAGGTTTTTTTGCGTTTTCTGACCGTTTTTTTCTGTTTTTCAGACTTTGTGTTCTCTTTTGAGGGGATTTTTTTGCGCATGTATCCTGTATATTTTGTATTTTTACCCCGTTTGGGGGATTTTTTTTCCCCCATTTTTTTTCTTTTTCTTATAGTGCGGAAATTCGAATTTGACTGACTTATCCGATTACTATGTTTTGATTCCCTTTGACGCAGCTCCGTCTAGTGGACGCGTAACGCAAGGACCGTACATACGAAAAACTTTTCAAATAGATGGTTCGTTGAAGATACAGTTTAATGCGCCTTGCAGAGCGGCAAATACGGTAGTAAAATTTGACCGACTCGTCTGATAGTTTTGTTTTCATTCCCTTTGGCGCGGCTCCATCTGCTGGACGTATAGCGCAAGCCCGGCCACTACTGTAGCGTCTATCCTTTGCGCCTAATCTATGGGCTTTTTACGAAAAGACTTTGAAAATGCGCCATCCGTTGAAGGGGCGCCTTATAATCGTACCGTGGAAAATGCGGTCAGAATTTGGTTTCGCGCAAGCCCGGACACTACCGTAGCTTCTGTTCTTCTTCTCATCCCAAATTCTTGGAATACTGGCCTAAGATGTGTGTTTGAAGAGGGGAAAGGGGGGGTTTTGAAGGAACGGGGGGAGGGGGCGCTTTAACAGCCGACTGACAAAACCGCAACAGAAAGAGGAGCGGCGACGGCTCCCGCAGAACCGAGCGCAGCTCCGGGAGGCCCGCCAATCTGACAGCCGTTCCGGGCACGGTCGGCGCGGGACGTCCTCGCAAAGGTTTTCGCTCTCATTTCCGACAAGGTTTGGCTTTAACGTTGCATGCGTTTTATTATTTTTAGCTTGTCCGTAGTTAAGAAATATTTTGGACGTATTTAATTCCTTTAATGCGAGCTGTTTTACACACACGCCGTCGCCGAGTGAATAAAAAATGTAATCTAAAGAAAAAGAAACGGGGATTGAATGTCTGGACCCTAAAAAAACTTCTGTCTTTGGCATTCAATGAGTTTATTTCTCAACTGCTCTTTTTTTTCCAGATATCTTTTTTAGAACGTCTCAGTTACAAAATGACTCTTTTGTTTCAAACCCAACATATTCTGTAGGCTAAAAATTAATTTCCTGCCCGACCGCATTTGTCTTTCGTCATTATTTGTATTTTTATCTTGCCAAAAATGCTTCGACCAAAATTCAAAGTAGAGATGTTTTTTTCCCTCCAGAAATGTCAAAATAGTTTCTCACACAAACATAAAAAAATGTAAAATAAAAAAATCATTAGATACTGATTGAAAAATTCCGTTTTTTCCATAACTACGAGAATCTCCCTCTATGTGACGCGAGAGGGAGTTTCCGGTTTTGTTTACTAGTGGATGCTGCCCCCTGATGGCGAGTAAAGTAACAGCTCACACTTCAAATCAGTACTTCAATATCTTCTTCTGTCTTCGTTTCCCGGGCGCTGTCTCCTGCTGGATATACGTGTCGTATGCTTATGTGCATATATTATAAAGGGAATAAGTGAGGAACTATATGACACCAAAATCATTTTTGCCGACACAAGCCAGCTTTTCGTGAAAACGTATCACAGGTGTTTTCGGAAATCAAAATATTGGGGGGGGTCCATTTAGAGCCTGGGGATTTTTCACCATCATTCATCACCCGGCTTGGGCTGACTTTGAAATGCTCGTAACATGCTCGAATATTCATGTATTCATTTCCTTTCAACCCCTCAAAATGCTCAGTGGCGTCAGCCCTATCCATACATGCATTTTTTTTTTTGGGGGGGGGGGGGTCAGCACTTGGGTAGAAAAATGGTAAGACTGCGATAGTAGCAAAAGTAACCGCGCTGCATATTTCTAGATTTGGGAAATTGAAATGGGAATATTCTGACTTTTGAAGACTTTTGCGCGAAGGGAGTCCAGGCTAAGCCAATCAAGGAAGTCGTCGAAAGGCTCGCAAATGTCAAAAGTTGGAACGCAGGATAAAACGCGGCGTTTTCAGCACGTCCAAAATTGGCAATTTGGAACGGCGGCAGTAAATGAGCCCGACGTGGGCCGGGCCTTCCGTTGGCAAGCGTTTGGAAACGACGGCGTATTTCGACGAGCTCTTATTCCCGCTCCCCGGTGCTTTTTGGGAAGCTTTTCCATAGGCGCGGCGTCAAAAAGAGCAAAAAGGCCGATTTCCCAATTTATAACATATACAGTATATATTTATAACATTTCTTCCCCGAATTTCCCGGGTCCAGGACCGGCGAGGCCCGGCCCGGGCGCCATGAACTCCAGCGGCCCCAACGGAACGGGGGGCCCCCGGGCGGGCGCGGGCGGTTGGTGGCCCACGTCCCTGCTGGCCGCCGCCCTGACGGCGGCGTGGCTGGCGGGCACGGCGGGCAACGCCTACACGCTGGCCGTCACGCGGCGGGCGCGGCGCCCGGGCTCCTCCGTCTACATCTACGTGGCCAACCTGGCGCTGGCGGACCTGCTGTACCTGTCCACCATCCCCTTCGTGGTGTGCACCTACCTGGCTCGCGACTGGCTGTTCGGCGACGCCGGCTGCCGGCTCCTGCTCAGCTTGGACCTCCTCACCATGCACGCCAGCGTCTTCATCCTGGCCGCCATGAGCCTGGAGCGATACCGGGCCGTGGCGCGGCCCGCCGCCGCCCGCCGCCCCTCGCCGCGCGGCCGCAAGGCGACCGCCGCCGCCATCTGGGCCGCCGCCTCGGTGCTCACTCTGCCCATGATGGTCATGATGCGACTCAGGTGAGAGCCGAGATGAAATCGAAGGGCGCGAGCTCCTGCAATACTTTGCAATACTTTCAAAAGTATCGTACGTAACAGAACTGTGAAATTCTTTGAAATTTTGAAAGAACAAAACAAATGATTTCCGACCTCAAATTTGTCATATTTCTTCATATTTTTCTCCGAATTTTAAAGTTGCGTCTAAATATTTTTCTCGTGTGCGAATCTTTCTTTTTCACATATTTTGACGTTCAAATGTTTAGGCTCTACCAATTTTTTTTACAAAAAATGTGCAAAAACATCCTTGCAAAATGAAAATGATGCACATTCCCAACTTTGTGGGTAGATTTACAATCACTGACTTTAATTGCAAAAGATATGGACCGATGACGTTTATCGGGCAAGGTGTTTGGACACCCCTTTGAATTTTTGCGTCAGTCCCTTCTCGTCCATATCGTGTATTTTGAATACGTTTGCAGGTGAATACTTGTTTGCTTTTGGTCACGGGCCTTGTTCTTAACCCCCACCGCCGACTTTTTTCTGGGCGTCGGGGCGCAGGCGGGACAAGGCGTCCCCGGCCGGCGCGGTCAAGCGGATGTGCTTCCCCACCTGGACCCGGGAAGCTTTCAAGGCCTACGTGGGGGTGCTGTTCCTGACCAGCGTTCTGGTCCCGGGGCTGGTCATAGCCACGCTGTACGCGGGCCTGGCCAGGCGCTACCGGGCCAGCCGGGCCCGCCTCGGCGGCCGGCGGCGCGGGCTGAAGCGGCGCGCGGCGGCCATGATCTTCGGCATCGTCCTGGCCTACTGGCTCTGTTTCCTGCCCTTCTGGGGCTGGCAGCTGACCCAGCTCTTCTCGCCGGAGTCCCTCAAGGCCCTGTCCCCGTCCGCTCATAATTACGTCAACTTTTTTGTCACCTGTCTGACCTACGGAAATAGCTGCGTCAACCCCTTCCTCTACACGCTGCTCACCAGAAACTACAAGGACTACGCGGCCCGGAAAAGCCGCGGCCGGTCCTCGTCGCTCGACCCCTAGCCCGGGGAGCCTTCCTTCCGAGGTTAGCCCTGTTGTGTCCAATCCTTCTCGCGTCGTGGCGAAGACGGTCGCGCTGGTTTTCGACTCGCGCTTTTCCCGTGCGTTTGCCCACGCGTTCTTCTTTCTGGGAATGTAGGCACGCCGCGCCACATTCCTCGGCCCCTTGGCACTTTTTCGAGC
This sequence comes from Hippichthys cyanospilos, assembly GCF_059441005.1. NCBI lineage: Eukaryota > Metazoa > Chordata > Actinopteri > Syngnathiformes > Syngnathidae > Hippichthys > Hippichthys cyanospilos. The sequence continues at coordinate 24,263,648 of NC_142375.1, read as the reverse complement.
CCTCCTGCTAATTATCTCACCGCCCTGTTTGATTTCTTTTCTCTGCTTGTTTTCTTACTCTGCGCACATGGCGGAATTGTGACCCCCCCCCCCACACCCACCCCCGCGAAAAGTCCTCCCAAATTCCCAAATGTTTTTTTCTCCTTAAAAATGAGATAAAATTGAAAAATTTGGCACAAATTCGACACATTTAGACTAGACACTGAAAACGGCATTCGTTTTATATATATATATGTAAATATATGTGTGTGTATAGTGTACATGTACATACAGTATATTCATATACAGTGTATATATTTTTTCCACAATTCTTCCTCAATTTTTTTCATCGTTATTTAACTGTTTTTTACAGCAAATTTTCTGATTTGATACATTTTTAAAATTAAGGGGTTTATATTGCACACATTTGATAAATATTTATAATAAAAATTTTTTTTAATGTGTACATATATACTGTGTCTGTAAATACAGTATTGTATATATGTATATATTTACATTTTGCCATTTGAATGAAAATGTCTCCGTTTTTCTTGCTAACTACTGAATTAATAACTATTTTGCTCATTAATCTGAAAAAATAATGTGGACGTGTACGTGTGGAAAAAAACAAATCATTGTCCATGTTTATTTCTATTTATTTGAAAAGCCGTGACCTTTGTATTAAGCTTTTCCTTGGCTTTTTTTCTCGTCGTTACAAGGCCGCCCCAAGGTCGTAAAGATCACTCGGAGGTTCCCGGACGGACGAGGAGGTCGCACGCGTCCGGGTTTGCCGCCATCCGTCCCTCCGGCCGACAAGCGGCGTCTACTTGATCTTCATGCCGATAATCCTGGCGTCCCCGCCCACTTCGAAGTATTTGTACTTGACGTCGCCCAGCCGGTTGGGGAAGCCAATCATGGAGCCGTCGGGCAGCTTGATAAAGAACTCCTCGTGGTTGAAGTTGATGTAGAACTGGAAGATAAGGGGAAAAAAGGGCTTCCTGGACTTTGAAATGCTAAATGAGACCCCGGAATCTTTTTAAAAGGCTTTTTACGGCCCAATAAAAGCCACGTGTGATTATGGGTTAGGGTTACGAATAATAAACGTATCCATTCGAAATAGTATTTGTATCCTATTTGGACATTTTACCATTTTTTGGGGAGGATTGGACAAACTCTGGGTCAAAATGACGCACGATTATTGCTGCTTTCAGAAGATGAAAAAAGGACTCGTTTTTTTTTTTTAAGTTTGCAGGTTTACACAGAAAAACAATATTTTGAAAACTTTGGATGATTACTCATCCGACAGGGTCACAGGTAGAAAGGAAATATCGCCTTTGTTTTTTGTCGGTTTACAATCAGTTTTTGACACTTTTGGATAAATTCCCTCACACCCCCCACCCGGGTCATATTGACCCAGGGGATATGATTGCCGTTTTGGACGAATGAACATAAATCACTGGTTAAAAAAGAAATATTGGAATGGATTGTACAATTTTGGACATGTTTGGGTGACCCAAACACCCAAGCGACCCAGGGAAATCGCTGTTCCTTGCACGAAAACATACAGTTCTGTATTAGGAAAACCGAGAGAGCAAGCCTCGTTTAAAACATCAAAGATGTCATTTTGAAGTGCAAATCTATTGACCTTAAGTTACAACGGGACTTGTACAGATACCGGGCGGTGGAATTTGAGAAACGGGCCGCTAGCCGTTAGCATTTGAACGGCGCTGGTCAGCCGGACCGAGGTGTTGAACGACTTCATACCTTGCTCTCGTCGCCTCGAGAGAAGCAGACGTTCCCGTCGCGTTGCTCGTCGCCCCAGCAGCCCCCCGACATGGAGTTTAACACCAGGACGTCGTCGTCAAAGCGCGGGTTGAAGTGCAGCGCGATGTTTTCCGAGTCGTGGCCGATGTTGACGGAGAATCTGAAATACGTGCGCGTTTCGTTGGGCTCGAAAAAGGACAAGAGCTGATGTTTTGAGAGGGCCAATCGGTCGGGGGCGGCGCTGACCTGCTGCAGTCGTCCTTGGGCTTGATACGGATCTTGAACTCCTGCCCCTCCTTGAAGGTCATGTCCTTGACTTTCTGTGACGGACCGAGACAAACGCTTGCCGTCATCCGACGTGAAGGCGTCTGACGGTGTGTGCCTGTATTTATAGTCATGGCTGCGGCACGTGGATGGAGGATGCGTGGACGGGTGGCCGGATGAATGGATGAGTGCATGGATGGATGGATGGATGGATGGATGGATGGATGGATGGATGGATGGATGGATGGATGGATGGATCGATGGCCGGATGGATGGATGGATGGATGGATGGATGGATGGATGGATGGATGGATGGATGGATGGATGGATGGATGGATGGACGGAGGAATGGATGAGCGCATGGATGGATGGATGGATGGATGCACGAGTGCATGCACGGACGGATGGATTGGCAGAAGAACGGACGAATGCACGGGTAGATGGATGGCTGGCTCGATGAATGGACGAGTGCACGCATGGACGGACAGATGGGGACGTGCATGGATGATGGCTGGAGGGCTAGTGTATTTTCACATATTTCTTCACGTCGTACGATAATTACAAAACATGTATTGGTGGATAGCCGCAACGCCAGCCAGTCGAGTGAAACAATAATACTCGGCTTTTCGCTAATGATTACATGAAGTGTTCTTATCATCGTTGTTGATGATCAACCAGGTGGCCACATCATAATCTGTGGAAACAGGAAGTCGCTGCCTGTACAGCGCCCATCACATAAAAGCATAAAGACACACCTCGCCATAAACCATCTGTACTCCGCGTACTACTTTATATACATTTATCTGCAAATATTTTACGCTGTCTCGTTATGCTGATACAATGGTGTATTATGTGTTCAGACTTTTGATTGATTGGTATGTTGCGGTGGCATCCACAATAAAAGTCACACGCCATCTCCCACATCCTGGTCCGCACCCACCGTCTTGCTGGTTTGCCCTTCACTACACGAGGACTTATTCAAATTATATTTACGTGCACGGTCATCGATGAAAACAAAGTTTTCCGTGATTTATCCATTCAACGGTTCCGACGAAAGAACGATTAAGATTAGCGTAGGTGTTGGGAAGCGATCGTCGGATTTCTTGATCGAGCCTGCGGAATTAAAAAGTCAGCATCGTTTATTTAAACTCAAAAATGAAGATGGATTGTTAGCATAAATTAGACTGAGAAATAGCACCAATGAACTCACCATCTTGGCTGTCCGAAGCGGTTCTTGAGCGGGACGCGCTTGGAGTAAAAGGAGCCCGCGATGGCTGCTCCTGAGGTTTATATAACAGGTGATGGGGAAAGAGGCGGGGGTAGGAAGTGACAGGGTAGTAAAACATTTCCCCGCCACGGACACTTGCCACCTGGAAATTAGTAAAAAAGAAAAAAAATCTTCATTAAGTTTAAAATGCATGCACTATTGGGTTTAAATCAAAGAACTTCAACGTCATTCGTCATGTTGAAAAAAGGTGATGGGCTATTGTTAATTATTGCTTCACTATATAATTTAAAACATCTTTTAATTCATTGAATTTTTGAATTCATTGTTTAGTTCATATATTTCATATTTCATAGCAGGCCCATGAGGTCAAGCACGAGCCAGAGCGAAGAGCAAATATCCAAGTCGTCATCCAAAGTACATTGCTGTGTTTCAACTGCGTTTGTGTATCTGACCTTTGGCTCCGCTTTTTAATGCATCCATGTATTATTTTTCTTTCAAATAACATAATCGTATTCCTTTATTTTTTAGTTTGCCTCAATAGTTGTTGAACTTTGTTGCGCGTGCGCCTGAAAATCTATGCCGGGACCTTTGACGTCACGCACAAACCGGAGACCCCGAATTGGTGGAATCTCAACTATAGTAGGCGGCAACCAAAAAGGACAATATCATACTTATTCTGCCATTCAGATTGAGGTTTTATTTAATAGCATGAGCTCATTCTTGTTTTACTATTATTATTTTGCCTTCTGTCAAGAATGCGAGTCTAAAAACCTGCGCGAGAATTTCTGTCACGTACCAGTAGCTACATCTCATTGGCCGATTCCCACCGCAATGGGCGGCACCTAAAGATAATTTTAGCCAATTGCGCGGTTGTATTTTTACCGGAGGCGTTCCTTAGGTCGAACTCACTCAAACTATCAAGCCAAGCTAGTAAACATAACCAAGTTAGAGCCGAAACAACAGGTAGCTAGCACATTTTTCAATATGTCCATTCAATCCAGTACATATTATAAAGTTCTTCAAAGTATTTGCCTCAACTGTTTGGACATTAATCAATGTGACCGGGCAGCTGACATGCGCCAAAAGTCCATCTACAAGTGTTTAATCCATCTTGAAAGAATGCGCGTGTAACAGCTAAACGCTAGCTAATCATATATTCGAATAACAAGTGTTTAAGCTAACTAGCGGCTAATGGCTAACAACAGCTGTGAACGTGCGTCAACTTTTCATTGTTCGTGTTTTTTGAGGGTTGAGGGTTGAGAGACATATGGCGTCGTCCATGGCGACCGGAGCGGCAGCGATAGCCACCGCAGAGTGCACCGTGCCCGCTTGCATGTTCGCCCCGGAACGGAGCTTCTCCGCCGCCGTAGACGAAGATGCGTGCGGGGGAGAGAGCTTCGACGACGGCGAGGGCACCGCCGGCGAGTCCGAGGATGTTTTGGATTTGAGCAACAAGGTCGGCCTCAGTACATTACGTCCGTTTTTGTTTTGTTTTTTAAGTTTGCAATGCATGCATTTGCAAAATTCTCTTCCGGACGCACACGTCACGTACTGTGTGCTGGCAGTGAAACGTGAGACACAGTGACACGTCCACTCGTCTGCCAAATGATAGTGCTGAGACCCTCGCTATTTTTTCTTTCCTACAAAGAAAAACACGGTTGTATTCAAACGTAAGCGACTGCCGATGGAGAGTAATGTATTTCGTTGTAATTCTTAATCGAGAAGAAAGAGCAGCATCTTAATGTCACTTTAATAGAATTTTTTTCATAACCGGTTGATACCTAGGCGGTTTATTTTTTTATTATTTACAAAAGATCTTTAAGATTTTCACCATCCCAAAAGATTTGTGTTTTAGAAACACAAAATTAAAATTGGTCCAGCTGACCTAATGCACTGCCATTTTACTCTTTGAATTAGAATACAGAAACATGAATAAATAAATTTAAAAAGGAGAAAGAACAGTATTTTTTAATAATAATCTATTACCTTTTTTTCCATCGAACAATTTCTGAATCCCTCTTATTTATATACTTTTGAAATCATCGCAATGTATGAAGTAGACACTTTTTATTTGGATTTCATGAATACATATTGGAAGACGTGTTTCCTATGGGCTCATTATGATAATATAAAACATTTTTTACAATCAAATTTGCGCTTTAAAATTTGGACTTTTGTCTCACAGTAGCTACTTTAACAACATAGTCAATGTACGTTTTCCTCGTTTCGACTTTCAGATGGTCCTGGTGAGCCCGACCGGTGAGCAGTACGACGCGCTGCGGCGACATCTCCGGGCGCGGCTGGACGAGGGCCGCGGCGAGACCATCTTTGTGGTCGGAACGGGCTCGGGTAAGGCTCTCCCATTTGCTTCGCCCCGGGGGGAGATTTCCGCCCGGCCTGGCCTTTAGATGTTTTCGTTTTTTTTTTCCCCGTTCCGGTCTTCAGACGGCGGCGACTACGGCCTGAGCGACAGGGACATGGCGGCGGCGGCGGCCACGGTGCAATCTCTGTGCGAGCAGGTGGAGGCCGACCTCATCCCGCTGAGGGAGCGCACGGAGGCGGGCGGCAAGATCTGCGACTACCTCATCCGCCGCCGCGTGGGCGAGCAGGACTTCCTGGAAGTCAGGTGGGCTGAAGGCTAAGCTTTCAGGGTTGTCGGAAGTCCCCTTTTTCCGCGCAGTCCCCGGAATCGCTGTTGACGCACGTCTCGCCCGCCCGCCCGCGCGCGCGCGCGAAGGGTGGCCGTGGTGGGCAACGTGGACGCCGGCAAGAGCACGCTGCTGGGCGTACTGACCCACGGCGAGCTGGACAACGGCCGCGGCCTGGCGCGCCAGAAGCTCTTCAGGCACAAGCACGAGATGGAGAGCGGCAGGACCAGCAGCGTGGGCAACGACATCCTGGGTTTCGATCGCGAAGGCCGCGTGAGTGCGGGACGGCGAGCGACCTTTTGGAAGGGCCCTCGACCGGCGGCAAGCGACCGCGCCTTTGCCTTGCCCAGGTGGTCAACAAGCCCGACGGCCACGGCGGCGGCCTGGACTGGACCGAGATCTGCGAGAAGTCCTCCAAGGTCATCACCTTCATCGACCTGGCGGGCCACGAAAAGTACCTGAAGACCACCGTGTTTGGCATGACCGGACACTCGCCCGACTTCTGCATGCTCATGGTGGGCCTCCAACTCGGCTCGGGAAAGCTTCGCTCAACCAGTGAGGGAACGGGCTTAAGAGTTCACTTTTGGACAAGTTTTATTTATCGGGCTTTTTTTCCTTTTTGAAGTCTTGAGACGGATGCGATTCCCGTCCGCATACCTATTTTTTTCGATACGCAGTCACCATAGCAAGTGTGTGTGTGGGGGGGGCACAAAAATGTTTTCTCTTTCCCAGGGGAGCTTTGTAAAAGTTAAACTAATAAATGAAATAAAATATTTCACATTCTTACCTTTTTTTAAAGACGTATTTCATGAACTATTGCATAACACATCAGAATCACATGAGTTACAAAAAACACAGTTGGATAATTCATTCTTGTTATGTCTAAAATCCTTTCAGGCGCGCTTTTCAACGTCCATTCAATTATTCTCATTAAAAACCATACGTGTTGTGTCGTATATAAATCGCCTGGCCGTTTTGGAAGTGGCAAATGCCCCGCCGTCCATCTTGACTCTGCATTTCCTTGCAGGTGGGCAGTAACGCCGGCATCGTGGGCATGACCAAAGAGCACCTGGGTCTGGCGCTGGCATTGAACGTGCCCGTGTTTGCGGTGGTCACCAAGATTGACATGTGTCCCGCCAACATATTGCAAGGTATGCTGGCTGGCGCGCACTCTCACGTTCGCGTCTTTTAGTCTTTGTTTAAAAAAAAAAGAAAACGCGCTCTAGAGTGTTATCCGTTCATTACATAACCTTAAAAAAAACACGCTTTACGCTTTGAATACGTTTTGCGTTTCGCAACAAAAGCAAGCATTAAAATGTCGAGAGATTTTTTGTTAATTGTCATATGCGTAGTCACGCTACCCAATGAAATTCCTGTTGCGTTCACTTGCCCGAGCAGACTTGCATGCCACGCCATACCAAAATAAATAATGTAGACAATGGAACGGCAACAAACACCGTGATAGGGCAATAAGCCTAGTGATAATGAGGGACTAGTATGAGAATAAGATTTGCATTCTGAACACATTTTGTGGAGGAAATGGAGTGCATACAGTACGTATGAGGATGACGCTCCAAATATTACCCATTCATGTAGACATTTTCCATAGCCGCTTATTCGAAATAACCCACTTTCAAATTGATTTCCTGGCGTCTTTAAGAAAAATATACGTCAACTTTCCAAATGTCGGTCCCGGTAATCGTCCATGCCTAGTATAGGAATTGCCGCTCGAACATGAAGAGATGTTCAAATTGCAACGGCGCGTGTCAGGAGTGGAAGAAATGAACACATTGTATTTTTCATTTGAATTTAGAAAGTGCATTTATGTGTTAGATGCCGGTAAAGACCTTACATACGACGATTTGAAAGAGGAAACGGCCGCCGCCGCCGGGGCGGATTTTGATTTTGCTATTCGGCAAGCGCGGCGTCCAGACTGGTAGGGGAGCGGAGAACATTTTATTTCAAGAAATGTTTTGGGCCGACTCCCGTTTTTGTCCCCAGAAACCCTCAGATTACTGCAGCGGCTATTGAAGTCTCCCGGCTGCAGAAAGATTCCCTTGCCGGTCCAGAACAGGGACGACGTCGTCGTGGCGGCGTCCAACTTCAGCTCGGAGAGGTGAAGCGGCGCGTCGCCGGCGCGTCGCGAGTCGGTAGAAATGGCCAAACGCAAACCCCGCCGTCGTCTCCGACGTTCGCCTTTCCAGAATGTGTCCGATCTTCCAGATCTCCAACGTGACGGGCCAGAACGTGGATCTCCTGAAGATGTTCCTCAACCTGCTCTCGTCCGGGACCGCCTTCGACGACGACGAGCCGGCCGAGTTCCAAATAGATGACACGTATTCCGTACCGGTGCGCGGCGCGGCGCGGCGCGGCGGGCTTCTTCCTCATCGTCGCGTGCGCCAGTCGGATTTGGCCGCGCCGCGTGCCGGCCCCCGCGGGAAACCTCGCCTTCCTTCGGGCGAAATAGCGCAGGCCGCCGTTTTGGTAAAGCTTTTGAATGCCCTGGTAGCAGCAGCGCGTTGTATTCTTTTGGAACGAAGCGCCGGCGTCTCATTATCGGACGCCGGCGACGCGACCTCTCGTATCCCCAATATTCTTCGGGAACCAGACGCGCTATTTTTCCGCAGCGTTCCGTAACGCGAGGCGCGCGTAGGTAGACGTAGCGCCGTACCGGGATTTTTTTTCAAGCCGCGCCGCTCCTTTCTGTTGCGCCAATTGTAATTCGGCGCGACCGCGTGCCTTTCATCTAAGTTTTGCTCACTTCCGCCTCTAATTTTGGACGACTTTCCAGGGCGTGGGCACGGTGGTGTCGGGCACGACGTTGCGCGGCGTGATCCGACTCAACGACACGCTCCTCCTGGGTCCCGACCCGCTGGGCGCCTTCATCCCCATCGCCGTCAAGTCCGTCCACCGAAAGAGGATGCCCGTCAAGGAGGTGCGCGGGGGGCAGACTGCGTCCTTTGCGCTCAAAAAGGTGAGGGGGACGAGGACCGCGCCCGGTGGATGGAAATGAGGTGGGCTTTCCCCCCGCCTCCGTCAGATCAAGCGCTCGTCCATCCGGAAGGGCATGGTGATGGTCTCCCCCAAGCTGACGCCTCGGGCCACTTGGGAGTTTGAGGCGGAAATCCTGGTGCTCCACCACCACACCACCATATCGCCGCGCTACCAGGCCATGGGTGCGTGCGTGCCCGCCCTTTTGCTTTGCCGCCCCTTCCCAGAAACGTCTTCCTCTCTTCTCCGCGTCCGCCGAAAGATCTTCCTCTCTTTACTCCGAGCGTGTCGAAAAAAATCGAATCTGCTCAGAATCGGGTTCTCGTTTACTGCCGTCGAAATCCACGTAGCAGGTCCCTAAATGGATATGATATTTAACCCCTGGGCGAAATATTGAGCCGACTCGGGATTTCAAAGGAAAAGCGTAGGGAAACCGCGAGGAGGCTAAAATATTGCCTTGATTGCACTTTCAAAATGCTGCACTTTTGAAAAGCTTGCCATGACCATTTTTTTCCTCCTTTTCTTGCCGCCAGTCCACTGCGGCAGCATCCGCCAGACCGCCACCATCCTCAACATGAGCAAGGACTGCCTGCGGACCGGCGACAAGGCCGCCGTCCGCTTCCGCTTCATCAAGACGCCCGAATACTTGCGCCGCGACCACAGGCTGGTGTTCCGCGAAGGCCGCACCAAAGCGGTGGGCACCATCACCAAGGTGGGCCGCGCCGGTCACGCGCCAAAAAGGTCCCGGGCTAAACGTCGGCTTTCAGCTCCTGCAGGCGGTCAACGCGCAGGCGGCCAAGACGCTTGCCGCCAAGAAATTGTTCAAAGACGGCGCGGAGGACCCGCGACCGCCCAGTCCCGGCGCCGCGTCGCTTCCCGTAAGTGAGCGCTTCCCCTTTGTCGCGTGACGACGCCCGCGTGAATTATCTCCGGGTGGCCGAAGGGTTCTCGCGACCGATTTGGGGCTTTTTCCTATGTTTTTGGCTCATTCGCCGCCGTCGACGGCTATATTTTTACCGGGCTGTCAGCCAATGAGATCGTTGTTCCAGCGGTCGCGATGCGTCTATCAAATTGTATTTTGACAGCTCTGAAATATTTGGACAATTTGAACTCAATGTTTAATCGTTGATATGTCTCGCGCTTTTGATTGTCATCACGTTTGCGCTCCTGCCGCCAGCTCAAACCGGGAGGACGGCGGCGAGGCGGCCAGAGGCACAGAGGGAAAGGCGGCGCCGACGCCGACGCCGACGCCGACGCCGTCGCCGCGTCGTCGGCGGGCCCCTCGGCCACGGCGCCGGGCCTCGTTTAGACGCCGCCGCACTTACGACACGCAAACGCAGGAAATCACCAGCCACTAGAAAAAAACCTGTCTCAAAGTATTTTTGTAGAAAATTATTCCAAAACGTGCACACGCCGAAATTGTTTTTAGCGACACAACGAGGCGCTATAAGCTACAAGGTCGGTCGCCTCGCTGAGCTCGAAAGACGGCGCGATCTGTCGCATGTTTTTTCTTCGTTCAAAAGTTGGAGTCCCCCCCCCCCAAAAAAAAAAAGTTTGTTTTTTGCAAACGGTGTTCATGTTCAAATTGTAGCATGCAAATGAAATGGCTCCGGTTTGTGTTGCAATAAAGCTGCTGTGATAAACAAGCAAAAGTGTCACGCGCCGCCTCATTTGTGTGAATTCTATTCAAGGTTTGGAAAATCAATCGCCACAAAATTGATAACCGATGGCGTTCGATGGTCGACGCCTTTATTCCGGCGGGCGTCCGATTGGTTAGACTTAAAATGAGTCCAAAACAACAAGAACCAAATAAGCATGAGTCAGCTGTTAGCTGCGTTGTTTTCGCCGTGTCATGGGTGGATCTGCCAAGGTTTGATTCACTTGATTTCAATTTGTTGAGATTATTTGTAAGCCTCGTTTATACGCAGTAGCGCCCGTTTGGAAAGGGGGCAAGAGTTGGACCAATATTGCTTTTTCCTTTGACTCTGGTAAACACGTGGAACGGGGCCGCGGGCCGTTCAGCCTTTTCAACGTCCTCGCCGTTCGCCGGCCCTTAAGGAAGTATCCCAGGAGGCCGGCTCGTAATGAAGTATCCCAGGAGGCGGCAGACGTATTTCCTGTTTTATGGCGCCGGCAGGAGGAGCCGATTGGAACGGCTGCAAAGCCGCCAGTCAGTCGACACTGTGAGCCGACGCGGATGGCCGACTCGTTCTCGGCGCGTTTGATCGAAAGTCCTCGGCGGAGCTTTTCCGTCCTCCGATGAATGAGGTGCGCTCGCAGCTTGAATTCTTCTTCTCATTCTCGTTACGGCCGCTCCCGTCTCATCTTCAAAGTTTGTCTCGGCGGCCCAAACTTTGGAGACGTTTTGAACGAGGCGCGAGCCGACATTATGCGACAATTAATCAGCCGCCTCGGAGGTAAACAGCCCCCCCCCCCCCCCCCCCCCCCCAAAAGAAAAAAAAAGAAAAAAGCGGAGCACAAAATGAATCTCTTAATAAAGATTCACATGCATAATTGAATTGGGCTCTCAGCAAAAAAAAAAAAAAAACAGTCTTTGATAATAATAGCAGCTCCAATTAGAATACTTGATTGTGTCCTCACTTGTTTGGATTCTATGATATCCACGACTTAAAAGTACTTTGATTTCCTAGTGCCTGTGTGCGCGTGCGTGCGTGCGTGTGCCTGTGTGTGTGTGTGTTTGTGTTTTGGGGGGGATTTGATCGTGTGTGACTTGGCCAGCAGGGGGCATCGCTGTGTAAGTTGTCAACACTCTGTGGAAAATAGCAGGATTTGTCTGTAAATACATACATAGTATATATTTGTGTCTAAGTGTGTATATGTACATACATAAGTGAAAAAAGAAGAATGATGAAACTGATCCAGGCTATACAGCGCACACATACATATAACATTGGATGTATGTTTTTTTTTTCATCGGACGCTTGAAAAAATCTACGGTGAAATTTCCCAAATCGCCATCATTTCTAGTAGTCTTGCGGTTACTGTAGCTATCCAAAAGGGACTTTTTTCATCTCAACGTTGATGGCGGACGTTTGTCGCTAGCACGCAAACGGTCCAGTGAAGCTCCTATTTGTGGGAGCTACGCCTCCTGTTTTGGAAAAGGTGTGTGAAGTCCATATCAAAGTGCAGACGCACACAGGTTCTCGCCGTCGCGGCTAAGAAAGTGCTGAGCGGGCGGGCGGGCGGGCGAACGCTTTGGATTCAGCGTGCCGGTGCCACAGGAAAAGAAAAGAAAAAAAAAAAAAGAGTTTGCTGACTAAAGTAAACGCCGACAGCCATTTTGCTTGAGGTTGATTCCAGATGAATAAATCAACAGAGCTGGAAGGCGGCGTCTCGTTCTTCTTCCACCTGAAGAAGACGTTCGTACAAGAACAACAACAAAACGGTCCCTCTTGGAAAGGAGGTTCAATCAAAAGATCTGAAATGCGTATTTTTCTTAGACAAAAAAAATACATAAATTTGCTTTACAAGAAAGTAATTGTATCCCTTGCAAAAATCAAATCTTCCATTTTTTACATCAAAGTTGGAGTTGTTGTATAAAAAATAACGATACAAAACTATCAAGCGTTAGCCTCTGCTATCATTTAAGCAAAAAACATTGATAGTATATTAGTCATTTTTCTTTTGTGATCAATTTAGAATCAAGCTTTGTTTTATGAGACCTATTTTTAAAAAAAAATGTTTTCCAACATATTTTTTCGCGTTTAAAAACAATCCTTTTGGAAAATGTAATGATGCAATTTTTGGGGGGGAAACAAAATCATACACGTTTGACCACGAGACACAAGAAAGCAATTGGACTGAAAAACGGCGTCAATCTGGACGTGGAAAGCCTGACCGGTGGGGAAAGGTGCTCTTCAAACAGCCGCTGTTGATTTCAGCCAGTTAGCTAGCGCGGCGCCGCTTTGTTACTTTTACCCGCGACGTTTGGAAAGGAGCCCACCCGCTCGCGGGAATGGGAGCGGCGGCGCTATTAATGCCCATCCGGCCAGAGACCACAACAACTCCAGCTCGCTGACCAAAAGCTTCCCGCCGCGCCGCCGCTAACGATCCGCCGCCGTCTTGAGATTTTTATTCTGCGCGGTAAAAAATGAACGCAGCGGGATTCATCCCATTTGTAATAGCGCGCCGCAGATCGTTCTTTTTTTTAACTTATGCATGAGCGGGATTTTTTTCACGACTGAGAGACAGGCGCTCTCCCGCCGAGGCCGCAGACCGTTTCAAACAATGCTGTTCAGTCTTAGTATTGGGATTGGTCAGATTTACGATATATTTATATATATATATTTATAGCGTCATCATTAGAATATTAAAACCTGCACGATGGACGTCCAGGCTAAGCCGATTATCAAAGTCATTGAAAGGCTTGCAAACGTCATAAGTTGGCCGCTAGCGCCACCCGGTGGTTTTGGGGTGTCAACACAAACTTTTCCACCGCACCCCGTTTGCAAGTAGCCGTTGAAAGGATTCATGCCATAATCGGGGGAAATGCACCATAAAACGTGGGCTTTTCAGTATGTCCGAAATGAACAATATTTCCATCTTTGAATGGCAGTAAATGAGCCCGACATGGGCTAAATTTGTGTACCTCTGGACCTCCCGTTTGCTAGCATTTAGAAAGAACGGCAACCTGCCCTATTGAAAGTCGTCATGTTTTGACAATTCTGCAATATTTTCGCCTCCTGGTGGCTTTTTTTTGCCCTTTTCCTTTGATCTCACACATCAGAAAGATCCAAAAGCTTGAGGACGCTCCAAATTTACCCCGGGCGTTGAAAGGCCTGTGGTAAAAACAAATAGCACAATATGTGAAAAGTTTGAAGTGTGAATTGTCCATTTTAGCAAAAGTGGACGCACGGAACTTTTTTTTTTTTCGTGCCGTATGTCTAGCCCCGCGGGCGTGGCTTCGACACCGGCGCTTGAGACCAATCAATATGCAGCACGATAGGACGCCGATGAGAAAAGAGGCAGTGAGGGAAGACGGGAGAAAAATGAAAGCGGGGGGAGCAAAGTCCTTAATGAAGCCATCAAGTCTTTGAAATCCGTCAGAGGAGCGGGATGAGCTCAACAAAAAAAGAACAAGGAAAAAACGGAACCCACAGGTGAGGACAAAAATACTTTGCCAGTCTTTGCACCCATCCTATAGCAGTCAAATGTATTTATTTTTGGCTTCTTCCGTACCTGTGAGAGTTGCTCATTTTCATTTCAAGCAAAAACAACCGAGAAGCCAAAATTTGCCCGAAATCCGCTCGTTCCCTACATCCATACATATTTGCTATTTGACAGGCGCCGGCCTCTTTGGATTCGGACGCGTCGATCTCGTGCGAAAAAGCCTCCGCCGTCCCAATTCAAGTCGTAAGATGGCGCGGAAATTTTTTTCCGTGGTTTTTCGACATCATGCGGTCGTCGGCTTAATGCGTAATGAGCCCTTTTCTTTCTTTCCTAGCTAGGCTCTCGTACCTTTTTCTTTAGCTGCGCGTTCATATTAGCAATACGGCTGGCTCATATTAGCAAAGTCGGAAGCCGGTTTGAAGTTCCCGGGAATTGGCGAGCGCCGTCCAAGCGTTAATTATGACGCCTTAGCGAGCCGGGCTCCTCGGGCTCCTCGGGCTCCTCGGGCTCCTCGGGCTCCTCGGGCTCCTCGGCGGCCTTCCACGTCGAATATGCCCGTTGCGTCTTTGTCCGACGGACGTAATCGGCCGCCGTTCCGCCCGCGTGAATTTTCCGGCTCCCTGGGGAAACGCAATGGCTTCCCGGCCCAAAGCGCCCCCTAAAGGCAACGCTGGGCAAAAACAAAACTTGCATCCGCAGCTTTCGCGCCGGCATCAAACGTGGGCGTCCGCGTCCGCGCCCGCCGTTTAATGGCCTTCATTAGCCGGCGCTCACACTCGCTTGTTTGCCTGGGACCCGGCGACGGCGGCGGGGGGGCCGCCCCGCCGCTTGACCCGAACCGCTCCAGACTTTCGCCGAACGGGGTGCCGAGGGGGATAATTGGCCGGCTCGTGGCGGGGCGACGCCGCCCCCCCCCGACAGCTGCCGGGCGCACGCCGAAGACCAATTAGAGAAACGCCAAAGAACCATTGGAAAAAAAAACAGCCGGTCGGGGAAGCAGCCGGCGCGCTGGCTCCCCAACATCAGACGCGTGGCTTTTCAGACAAGGCACGTTGCCTTTTTTTCAAAGAATCAAAGACCATTTTCAGTCTTGTGCTACGCCTGGTATTGAATTTTTGGACTAAAATAAAAAACAAAAAACACGTTTGGGGAGTGGATGAGTGGTAGGGTCCTGGTTGTTAAAAGTATCAATTAAAAGTTAGGAGAAAAACCCACCCAATTTTTTGCAAAGGAGTCAGCTAATCAAGATAAATGTGCAATAACTTGCTTCACGTTCCCATTAATTTGTTCTCCATTTGAAAAGATGTTCTCGTCATGGCCTTAAGGATTGTATTTAAATTTAACAAATGCAGATACGTTTGCAAAGGAGTCACATAACATAGTTCAATAATAAGTGGCCTCATATTCCAAATCATTCTCTCTTAATTTGAAAAGATGGACTGTTAACATTAAAGCCTTAGAGTCCAACCGACCAAATTGAATGCAGATAAGAGCTTGCAAAGTAGTCCCCATGATACGCTTCAGCAATATGCTGCTTCACGTTCCACTTAATTTGCTCTTAATGTGAAAATACCTGCTGTTTTCGTTATGGCCTTAAACGTTAACCACTTGCCGTTTGACGGCGACCGACTTCTCGCGACATATGCCGAAAGCTTACCTGCCGTTTGCTCCCTTGAAATAAAACCGTTAGTACGGTTTCTCTTTAAAGGGTAAAAGCTGTTTCCGACCTCATTAGTCCACCGCGTGGGAAATCATAAAAAGAGAAGAAAAAAACAAAGTCAAGACCGTAAGACGCTCTCATCGGGAACGACCGAGCGACATTTGCTCTTACTGAAAATAGCTTCAGTACTAGCTCAGTTAGCGTAGCAATGCGCCAGTGTATTCTTTGACGTCATATCAATTCGACGGTGGTCATCGTACGACGCACCGCAAATTTGGGACTACTTTTATCCCTTTTTTCCCCCCAAAACATTGTGGAACCTTTGCAAAGTGAACACAAAATGGCGGTCGAACTTTCAGTTTTCAAAAGCTTTGGAAACGCTCACCTTTTTGAGCGCGATGCCATTCTCGAGACAAACCATCGTTTTCAAGCCGCCTTTTATCCGGCGCGCTAATTAAGGCTTCAAACGAAGCGCGCTTCGGGGACGCGTCCAAACCCGAACGGCGACCGGGCCGACAAAAGAAAAGCTCGCCGCTTTTTCTTCTGAGCGGCCTCGCCAAGCCTAACGTCCACCAGGGGGCAACCCCGTTCTCCTTCCTGTCTTTCGCCGATTCCGGAGAAGCCCGGGAAAAACCCAAGCGCGCTCTTGGGCAGCTTCCCCATTTGATTCCGGTCCTTCCCCGCTACAGACGCGATATCAAGAGCGGCCGGAGGCGGCGCCCAAAAACAAAATAGGATCGCCGGCGAAAGAGGCGTTAAAGGCCGGACCGGATCGGTCCCCAAACATCTTGATTGGGGGTGCGGCCCGTAGCGGGACGCAGACCGGCTGTCGGGGAACGCTGACCCCAAGGATCGGCTGCAGGGAGGCCATCAATAAAACGGCGCGGCGCCTCTTAAAAACACGGCGTCGCCGCTCGTGTCGCGGCGCTCGTGTGGCGGCGCTCGTGTGGCGGCGCTCGTGTCGCGGCGTTTTCCCACGCGGTCGGGGGAAGCCGGCGGAGGAGAGAGGAAGAGGAAGAGGCGCCCGGGAGCCCTGAAGTATTTACAAGACACGACTTGGTTTGTTCCAGCCTGAAAAATGGATGAGTTCTCAGCGGCGCCGGCGGCTCCGCGACGCGCTCGTTCGTACAAGGGGGGGGGGGCTTTTAACTTGCATCTCGTCAGTGTTGCGGCTCAGGAGAATTGCGAGGCGCGCTGCAAAACGGTCCGCATGCTTGTCAAGACGGAGCGCAAGTTAGCGGGGCCTTGCTTCATGCTCCGGTTCATTTGCTCTCAATTTGAAAATAGTAACGTACTCTTCTTGCCTCGGCATCACAAAGAAGTCGACGGTTCAACTTGAACAAAAGAAAAGCCGCCAGTATTTTGCAAAGGGCTAAGTATAACCCTTTAGAAAGCCTTCATTTCACGTTCCAAATCATTTGCTCTCAATCTGAAAAGGAAAGTGTACGGTTCCTGCATCTGCAAAGAAGTAAATTATTCAAATTTCATGAAATAAAGGCCATCGGTGTTTTACGAAGGAGTAATCATTGATTTTTGGGGGGATACTTCAGTAACTAACTTAACTGCATTTTAACATCTGAATACCTAAAACAATCGATTGCAAGTACCTTAAGTAATTAATGCTTTTAGTACCTTAAGTCATCGAGTACTCGATTCATCAAATACTTGGTTTTTCGCCAAACTCTTTGTAAAAAAAAAAAAAAAAAAAAATGACTGGACTCTTAAAAAAAATAGAAAAGCATAATGAAGAAACGCTGGCTTAGTGAACAAGGACATTTTTTTTTTTACTCTCAACTCCTCCGGCCTCTTTGAACTTTTAAGACTTTGTGCCAGCTTGGCTTTCCTAATTATCTGGCGGCTCCTCGTTAGCGCACATGCAAATGAGGCGCTAGCTGACAGATAAGCGTGTAATTAGCGAGCGGAGAAGGCGACGTTCTCACCGTCCGGGTTTTGGGGGTTGGGGGGGGTTCTCCACGTTGTTCCTGGCAAACTTTTCATCATTAATCATGTGCCTTTCATGCACGATTCATGTTAAGGTGGGATTTTCCCGCGCGCCCCTAGCGCCTCGGCTTCCGCGCTCCCTCGCCGGAGCCGAATTCTTAATCTGAAAAGCTGAGCGTTTGGTCCGGGCAACCGAAAACGTTTAAGAACAGGAAGGGAGAAAACTAGGTCGTTTTCTCGCGAGGAGAGCCGACGGGATCCGCCCATCGACGGCTGAGCCCGTGCTGTTCTAATTGTAACGCTAGCTTCCATTTCAAACCCTAACTCTGCCTTTAATAGCCTAATTTAAAACCCTATCCTTGACCCCAATTTTCTAAAACCCCGAAGCTCCAAACCCTAATCTAATTCGGAACCCTAATGGTAAACCATATATTCATCCTTCTGGCTTTCATTTGAAACATTAGCTCCATCTCCAATCACTATTTTGCAATCCCATCCTCGACTCAAAATCCCTAACCTTAACGCGAGAGCCCAACCGCGGTGGGAAACCACCCGCAGGTCTTGACGGCCTTGATCGCAATCAGGCTTGTCTCCTCTTAAATATTTCAAGAGTCATTCATTAAAGCGCTCCCCTCGATTTGCTGGAGCCGCCGAGGTCGCAGATCCGATACAACAGTGGACACGGATGCATCGGCCGGAACTCGCGAAGGCACGTTGATAGATTCGCAAGAGGCAGACTGATTGTTTTGCTTTATTGCCTACCTTGTTATTTGCTTGAATATGAAATGGAACTTTTAGTCAAGTGATTAAAATGACTGAAAAAAATGCAGAATAAGGACGCCATTAAAGAAGATTTCAAATCAATTTCCAAAACGGTTTCTTTTGAAAGAAATGAATACGTCTGTAAAAAGAATTTGTCACTCGCCTCCGTGCCTAGCACTGATTGAACGGGCACAAAAGGTCAATATTCATTATTAATTTGCGGGCTGTTTTGTTATTCATCCCCTGTAGCGATGCCCGCTGCGTGTGCGCGCGCGTGTGCGTGCGCGCATTGGGTTTTGCGGCAAATCGGGGACCGCTTTCACCTCCTTTGCGGAACGCGGAAGCCAACGCTGCCGCTGTTGGAAGTAGTATCAATTTGAATGCGGTTTTCCGCCCGAGGTTATTGTCACGCTGAGGGTTACGTCGTCGTTTCTGATGGTTAGCTTCGGGTACGAGGAAGTGCGCGACGTTATACTGAAAAGATGTCTCTGTACGACCTCTTTTCATTCTGTGAAGCCCTTTGAGACTTCGGTGATTTAGGGCTATATAAATAAAATTTGATTGATTGATTGATTGGTTAATGTGAGCCCGGAGCCTTTCGTCTGGATGTTTTGCAGAGTTCCTGCTGGGCCGGCTGCCGTAAACGCATCCGCGGCGACGCGGCCCGTTACATCCCATAAACAGCCGATTCATTTGCGTCCGCCGTAGTGGACATTTTTGGGAGTTGCCCGACTAAGTCCCGGCGTCCTCGCTCGAGGACGTCTCGGTCTTTCCGACGGTTAGCCGCACGCGTGCACACGGCTACAAGTGTGAGAAATTTTGTGGTGAGTGAGGATCGTACCCCACCGGTGCGTGATGTCGAAAATATTCCTCTATCAATATTTCATCGAATATCTGCGCCATATATCCGATAACTGTGCCAGTCAGGAATTCAGGGGGGAAAAAAAAAAACACTGAACTGGCACAACTTGTTCTGCGGCGTATTCCCCATTGGGCCTAAGCGTGGGGCGGCAGCTGCCATTGTTGGGGGGGCCGCGCAAGCTGCATACTGATCGCGGGTGCCTCGCTCTGATTAAAAGAACCGCCGGAGACAAAAAAAAAAAAAAAAGTGAGAGTGGAGAAGAGGAGCCGGATTCATTAAACAGAGCGCCGACTGAGACGGCGGGCGGGCGAGAGGGCCGCCGTCGGGGACGCCGAAAGGTCACCCGGAGTCAAGCCATCGCATCGCGGACGGATGGCGAGGGGCCCGAACGTCATCGCCGTGGGGAACCCGCATCGGGAGAAACAAACCGCGCATGAAAAAAAAAAAGGGGTTCGAGTACCGAGGGACATATATACAAGTATTTATATACATACGTGTATATTTATACTGTATACGTTCACGCATATATATTGTGACTGATGGGCCAGCGTAACCTAAAAGCAAAAGCTGCGTCAATACAATCCCGTGAGACTTGCTAAAGCTTTTCAGTCAGGTTTATCAAAGGTTTCTTCTTTAGAAAAATGCATCTTTATACTGACAGAAGAAAGTCACAGTATGTCATCGACGTGAGGTACATTACCACTCAGAATACACAAGCGTATACAGTCCTCTATACAGCCTATGTATAGATTCATAGAAATATTCACTGTATGTATATTTATATCCATTTGGTGAAAATACAGGAAATCATGCAAATATAACACTTTATTTCAGATCTCTTCCTCTAATTCTCTCCAGAATAATAATCAGAATGATAACAATAATTACAATCGGCCATTGCGCAATTCCCGACCGCGTGCAGAAAAACGAGCGGCGCCGCGCCGCTCTCTGCCAAGCGGACACGGAGCTACATAACAGGCTCGGTAGAAAAAACAAAACACTCATTTCAACCTACGAGCTCATTTTTGTACAAAATTCACAGGTTTGGAGTGAAGGCGGCTGCCTGCCAAATGTCTGTAGAAAACAACACGGGTGCTTTGCTAGGTTAGCCGTCGCCGCGCGAGTCGTCGTGGCTCCGCTCTGATGGACGGGATCAACTTTAGCTCGGCGTTAGCGCTTGGCCATTACAGTGGAAATGTAAGAAAAGATGCTATGAAAGTTAGCGAGCAAAGTTAACCATGATGGTTCGCGTTCGAACTAGCGATAAAAGCTAGCAACGGAAGCCGGCGACGACAGCTAGTGATAAAAACTAGCACAGAGAAAGTAAAGAAGTTAGTGATGAAAGTTAGTGACAAATAAAGTTATAGCTACTGGTAAACGCCAGCAAAGATATAAGCTAGCTTGTGTTAAACACTATCGAGCGGTTCAATGATAAAAACCAGCAAAGCGCTAACGGTGAAAGCTGCTGATGGAAGTTAGCAAATAAAGTTAGCGATGGCGGTGAAGGAAATAGCTAGGGATAAAAGTGCAGAACAGCTAGCAAATGAAGTTAGCCAATATAGTTCACGGTGACAGCTATAGACAAACGCTAGCGAAGATGTATAAAAACCGGCGGTAAAAACTATCGGGCGAGTAGGATAAAATAGCAAAAGAATAGTTATTGATAAAAACTAGTGAAGCTCAAACGATAAAAGCGAGTGATGGAAGTTAGAAAATAAAGTTAGTGATGATAGTGATTAAAAACTAGCAAAGGCAAAGCTAGACATAAAAGTGGAGGGCAGCTAGCACTAGAAGCTAGTAAATAAAGTTAGCGACGATAGCTACTGATAAACGAAGATATCCGATAGCCGGTGATAAAAACTATCGAGCGGGTGAGGAAACCGGCGAAGCGATAGCGAGCGATTAAAAACTAGCGAAACGCTAACGAGGAAAGCTAGCGATGAAAGTAATCAAACCAAGTTAGCGATGAGAGCTTGTGATTAAAAACTAGCAAAGAAATAGCCGGTATGGTAAAAGCAGAGAAGAGCGGCCGACACCTAGCGATGCATACATAATGATAAAAGCTTAGTTAGCAATAAATGAGCAAGTTGAGTAGGATTGATAAAGCAAGAAAAATCAAATCAAATGAAGAAAAATATGCAAAGAAGCCATTTGGCGAATGATAGTTGATTTCTACATATGAAAAGCATGGCCTTTTTCCCTCCGGACTCCGCGCCAGGTTTAATAAGCACATTAGCGGCGCACGTGACGACGTAATCCGTTAATGGCAAACGCGTATTGACCGCGTGTATCATTTATCTTAATTAGAGGTCGTTGAAGCAAACACACACGCCGTTAATGTAAGAACCGTACGTCCTCATTAAGGCCCACCCGTTGCGCTTGATTACGGACCAACGCAAAAGACGTCAAAGAGAGAAAGAAACACGCCGACAAGCTAGCGCAGCCCAAAACTCAAGTTTCATCTTGAAAAGTCCTGCGCTCTTCTAAAGACAAAATATCGTACTTTTTTTCAAAGAAAAATAGTCAACATTTTGAGTGCAGAATATAATGGAGCAATTTCTCTTACAAAAGCACAATTTGGGAGGTAAAAACGGGTGTTGGAAAAGTATAGTTTATGGAAAAAAAAGGGTCAAAGAAAATATAAATTAAAAAAAAAAATTTTTTTCACGAGAACACAAACCAAAAAAAAACCCGTTTTGTGGTTCCTTCGGACACGGCGTGAGAAAATACGCGTCGCGGGAGCGTCGCCGCGGCAACAGTTGCGCACCGCTAAAAGCCGGTCATTAGGCTTATGCGCTTACACGCGTATAAATGGTAGATCAGCAGATAAGGGGATTAGCGATTCATAGAAAGATTGGCCCGGTCATTAGTAACGAGGCCGTCTTATTCAAATGGCGGCCGTGTGAAGCGCTCGCCGCGATTGGACGCTCTAAACCTGAAAGGCGGCGGGATTCTTTCCACGCTCCATGAAGTGAAAGGGAAGGGAAGGGAGCGTCAAGTCCTCCTTTCAATTTGGGAGCAAACTCCACAAGCCTTTATTTCACAAGTCAAAATAGACAGTTTTCTAACAAAATGGCCGACTTCCTTTAGGGCGTGGCGTTTTGAGACTCTTTCCCCATGAGAGATATTGTTATCAAATTTCTTGTTTCGAAGTAAAAGTGGCGCTGTACGTATATGTGTGGATAATAAAAAACAAAAAAAACATTGAAAATGGGAATTTCAACAGTCTCTCTCACTTTTGACTGTTTCCCCCCCCCCCCCCCCCCCCCCCCCCCCCCCCACTGGAAGGATTTGACCCTCGAACGGGGAGGACCGCAGGTGATTTTGTGCTGTTATTACGAGCCGCGGGGCGCCATTTTGAGCAGCTGGCTGCCACTTCAACACTTAGCAGTAAATTGACCGAGGAGCTTACCCTTTGTTAGTCCCGCCGTTTCCACGTCCTACTTTCAAAATAAAGTCACAAAATACTTGCCGACTATTCATTTTCAGACCTGTGGCATTTGAGGTACTAATAAATATATATATATCTTTGAGTGAAGGGAATCAATTACTTTGGCACTCAATGTATTTGATTACTTTGGTTTATTTTTAATTACTTTAGGTGATTAGGTACAAAAATAATTTACGTGGGAAACCAATTACCAAAGTAGATAAATACTCAAGAGTAATCAAGTACTAAGCTAATTAAATGCATTAGGTATTCAAGGAATAAAAATGATTAATTTCATGTACTAAGGCGCTTAAATAATCTGCGTTACAGTACTAAATTATTTTTTTATATTGAAAATCAAGTTCCAAAGTCAAAAAATGACAAAGCTAATTAAATACGTTAGGTAATTTAGGAATAAAAGGAATTACTTTAAGGTACACAAAACAAAACAAAAATCCACAGAGCAAAGGTAGGGCGTCCGCCGCGGTCTAGTGGCGCAAGAAGCAGTTATTGCGACGTTGTGTTCCTACGCGCTACCTAGCAACCTCCACTCTTATTCACCGCCGGTCGCCTCGGGCAACGGCTGCCCGTAATCGATCCGTCTGCCGGGACGGAGCGCGTGTATTACGGCGCGGGGGCATCCCGCAAGTGTTTTACATCAAGTCTTTGCAACGACCAGCAAATAGGAAACGGCGCGGCGCGAAATCAGCTAATTGACAGGCGGAGTAGCGAGCGTCACATCTGGCGCGCTCGTTGAAAGGATTGAGCGGATAAGACATTTCTGAAAAGAAAAAAAGCAAGAAATGCTCCGCTCCCATTGGTTGGTTGGCGTCGACGGGAAGGATCCACTTCTCCAAGTCTTTCAACCGCGGCCGTCGATATCGAAGCCGATTTTCAAGTCGCCGGCCAAAGACCGTCGATCAAAAGCTCGCTTCGCCAATTTGAAACCGAACGTCGCCGATACACGAGCGAGTCGCTACGGACGTAAACTAAAGATCGTCCGTCGAGGGCGATTTCCAAAGTCTCCTTGCGTCTTCAACCCACGACCAATGGTATTGACGGCCATTAATAAGAAATCCGCTTTCTAAGGTCTTGAATCAGTGACCCTCGATAGAGAAGCCGCTTTCTCTAGTCTTCAAACGGTCTAGACGCCGGAAACCAAAACCCGTCAATACTCCGGTCTTAACCAATGACCATTGATTTTACAGACCGTTAAGAAAAAGCTTTCTAAGGTCTCCGATCAATGACCACAGATAACAGAAGCTAGCTTCCGCTGTCTTCAAATATTGAGCGATATCACAGACGCTAGCAAATCTCATTAGTCCTTAAGCCTTCAACCAATGAAACGGTCATTGGTAGAAGACTTAAGGACTAATGAGATTTAATGATATTTAAGGCCAGAAGTAAAAAGCTAGCTTAAACAAGTCAACGCTTGCTAGTTATGCTAGTTTTGGTCGTCTTCTAACACCGAGCAAGGCTCTAGAAGCCGGTGTTACAGCCGTAAACGCCCCGGTCTTTAACCGATGACCATTGATTTTAAAGACCTTAGCTTTCTAAGGTCCCCAATCAATAATCCTCGTTAACACAAGCTAGCTTAAACAGCTGCGGAAAGAGAGGATTGTTTCCTGTGTGTGTGTGTGTGTGTTGTTTTTTTAACACGGCACGGATACTTGTTAAAATGATGAACTAAATAAGAAGCTTGGCTGTAAGATGGCAAACTACTGGATTTCTAGGAGAAGCTACTTCTCGGCATAGACCAAAAATCGGCCAACGGAAGGCGCTTTCTAAAGTCTAAAAGCAAAGAACACCGAAACGGAAGTTTGTTTTGCCGGGTTCCGACTAAAGTAGCATCAAGGCAGAAACTGCATTCTGTCCAGTCCAGTTATTTTAGCAATAAACCAAAGGCGGCAAATCTAGAAGCTGATTCTTAACATGGCGAAGCAAAGACATTTCGCAAGCGTTCGGGACGGATGAGATCAGAGAGGAGCCGCCGGGAGCCCGCGTGGCAACATTCGCGTTGCGTGTACGGCGGCGCTGAAAAATACACATAAAAGGGCAAAAAAAAAACAACCAACAAGTCATTTCTGCAGACGTCCGGCTCGGCGCCGCCTTTGCAAAACTCGGCGTTTGGCACTTTTAAGACCAGAAGTGTCTGTAAACGTGAATAGAAATACGCAGCCCGTATCAGACGTAGGCAGGTGTCGATATGGTGCGCTAACGTTTGTTGTGGCACCCGCTCATTGCACTTTTGTTAAAGTGCAACTACAATCTCGTCAAGCGCAAACGCTTGTTTCTTTACCTGCGCGCGCGTGTCACAGTTGAACTCCGGTACAAACTCGTCCGGTTTTGTTTGTACATCTTGTCACCGTTTCGGCAGGAAAAAAAAAAAAAGAATCCACAGAGTCAATCGTCCGCAACTGCTGGCTAAGCTAGTCTTAGCATCTACTTTGAAGAGGGCGGGGCTCCTATCCAGGGCAAGCTAGCAGCACACTTGGGAGGGACCTTTCTGGACAGGCGGGGTTCATCTGGCGCTAACCCGAAAAGTGAAGTAAGGCACGAGTACCTCATCAAATCTGATAGAAGAGCTTTCCACTGGGGAAGGAACGCACTTCGCACACATTTGCTCAGATGTCACCGTGCTACTCCTTCATTGGATGAGAGACCACGTCGGGAGTCTTGAACTGCTGAGCGCTTTGATAGAAGCTTGTGGTCTTAAGGACACAGAAGCTGGTGGTCTTAAGGACACAGAAGCTGGTTTCACAGGTCTTTAACCAAGGATCACCACAACGGAACCAGTTCTAGTGGTCCAAAATGAAAAAAAAACGTCCATCGGAAGCCAATTTCTACGCAGTCTTAAAGAGCACCGACAAAGAACCTGGTTTCATTGTCACCACGACGGAACCAGTTCAGCGCCGTTTATCAGAAGCCGGTTTCGACCTAGCCCCGAATCAGAGACCGCTGACTAAAAGAGGGCTTCTCGGGTCTTCGACCGATGACCGTCGTTACAAAAGCTCTTTCTTTCCGCCATCAACCGAAATCGCGAGCTCGTTTCCAAGGTCTAAAACCAAGGACCGTGGCGACGCAAGTAGTTCCAGTGGTCTAAAATTCAAAAAGATCACCAAGGCGGAAAACCGAGGGAGGACCGCCGCAATTGAGTTTCTTGATGACCCTTTCCTAATGGAAAGCAAACACGGTCGAGATTCGCGGTAGGATTCGGGTGTCAAACCAAAGACCACCGCACTGAATCTTAAAAGCAAATTCCTTGACGACGTCGGGCCGGGACCGAGCGCCACCCAATCGGCGAACCGTCAACCCGGCCGGGACCGGAGAGGCGTCGGCGGGGATGGACTCTGCCTGTCCAGATTAAAGGCGACCCTTCGACAAGTTTGTGCAGCACATTCTAGACTAAGGCTTAAAAATTCTCCACTTCCTGTCCACGAGAGCCACTAGAAGTCCAAGAGTATCGGGACGCCGGCGGAAAATTAAAACGGCTTTAAATTTACAGGAAGGTTTTCCACACGGGTGGAGTCGGGCTTTGGACGGCCTTTGGCCGATGAATAGTGGCGTCCCGATACTTACGCTGTTTCCGTTCGCCCCCAAAAAGCCTCCTTTTGAAAAGGGGACCGTCTCACCCTGTTACACTGCAGCGCAAAAACACTTGCGAAATTTGTGCCACCTCCGATAAAAGAAACAACCCTGCCCTGCCCCAGAAATTGTATTTTACATGTTTACAACAGAAAGTGACCGTGTGGTCGGGGTGATAGAAATCGCATCCCTTCCCAGTGGTATTCACAGCGTCGGAGTCTCCTGGTCCATTAAAACCTGTTGGGGGTAAAACACGCACACAAAAAAAAAATTGGCGCGCTTAAGCGTAGCGCTAGCCACCAGCTAGCCTTACGGCCTCAGCCTTTTACAGCTTCCGAACAAAAACCAGTCGGCGTTCACAGTAAAAACAGGAGACCTCACTGGCGCTTCCGGGGAGCCGGGGGGGGGGGGGGGGTCGAGGGGGGCGGGCGTCGGGGCTTCCGCCGGCTCGGGATGATTTGTCCTTTCCGTAAGCGGAAGGTCTGGGAAATGGCGCTAACGTGGTTGGAACCATAGAAGGTGGGGTTCCCTTGCGGGAAACCGCTCTCCGGGCTGGAAACCACCACTCATTAAAAATAACGATAAAAAATATCGCTAAGATGCGAGAGGAAAGACGAGACGGGACGGGTCAATTTGCCGCGCTACTTTGATGGCATAATCACAAAAGGTATAAAAGTGCCGGGGGTGGAGTGAACGTTCCTGACTGGAAAACTCAGTGGAACTAAATGAAAGTCATTATTGGCCATTAATTGAATGTTTGATCAATTAATTGAAAGTGTCCTTGATTAATTACATGTTTAATGAATTCAAACATTTTAGTAAATGTTAGTGAAAGTATTTACAATTCTTTAAATTGCGCCATCATGTTTTCCTTTTTTCAGCATTTAGCCATCAATTACGTTGACTCGCATTTGCAAGGACAATCGGAAATACGCTTAAATGGGCAGCGCTTGCAAATGCGTTCAAATGGGCTGCATCATATTTTTCCCATAATGCCTCAAGGTATTGTTTTGAGCATTCTGTGGCATTTGCTAAAAGAATATAAGGGTGAAAGCAGGCGAATGTCACCCAGATCAGTTTGGAGTTATCGAAGAAAAAGCGCACCCCTATTTTCCACAGAATATCCATTTGAAAAGGAAGTTGGTGCCAACGTGGAATATATCGACATTTCAATTTTTATTGTCGGAAAGATACGCCTGACACATTATGGAAAAGTGACTTTTTTTTTTTTTTGCAAACAGAAGAAAATTGACCGGACTAAGAATATTTGCAAAGAAACGGACGCGCATGCCAACGAAGCGATTGTTGTTGGCTTAACGTTTAACCAGCGAATCCGCTGTCCGTTCCAAAAATGACATCAACGGAGTGTGCTTCTCCTTACGCGTTGCCTAAAGCGCTTTACCAAGTCGTCCGAATCACTTTTCGGAAACATTAGCAGCGTGGCAAAAACGGCTAACGCGCTAACGTAGCCACATCGACATACGGTCATTTTGAATGGAATTTACTTGACGTTCCAGTAAGTGTTTGGTTTGTTTTTCCACGATACCTTAAACGTAAACTTTTAAATCCACATGTCACGCCCGCTAGCTACCACCGAGCTAACAATGAGCTAAATTCGGGCGAGCACCGATTGTTTTCACGCTAGGGCAAACACACGTCCCCGCGAGTCCCCGTTTCGGAAACTATTCCCCGCCGTCCGATTCTCCGACACTAAAACGATCAAGTTTTTCATTCAGTGTCATAATATTGGACGTTTGACTGAAATTTGAGGCATCTAACTTTGAACGCCTACGCGGCATCGCCATCTCCGGAGCGAAGTCAATTTTCCGATAGCGATAACGCGAAGGTTCCGGGCACGCTAATCTATTTTCATTTCACACTCGCTGTCAAGCAGACTTCAGGGTTAACGCATCAAGGTTGCGGCGTTACCTCCCCCAAGGCCCGAAAGCATGTCATAATCAAGCGAAAGAAGGTCTCGGGGGTGCGCTGTTTCGCAGCTGTTAGGACATCTAACGAGGTGGGCGGGAAAAACGGGCGTCATTAATTTCGGTCCTAGTTAATCACGTCTAACCTGGCGCCATCAAACAACGCCGTTCCCGGTGAAATCTCTCGCTAATGACGACGACGGGCGAAAATGACAAACGCGCGGGAGACGATTAATTACCGGTTTGAACGGAATAACGGGCGTACCTCATCATCATCAACCAAAACCTTCACCGTTTTTGCCTCCGCTTACGGTTCGAGACAAAGTGACCTGAGTTAGGAAAACTAGACAAGTTAAATTGCTATTTGAATGTATCTTGGGTGATATGTTGTACGCCGGGTCAAAATGACCCGTGAACGTCATCTGTGCGCATAGAAAAAAACCAATAGTAGGAGACCAAAGGAGCCTACCCTAGCCTTTCTGGCACGCTGAACCCGGTGAGACTTTCCCTGAATTCATGGTCGATACGAATTACATCATGTACACCGGGTCAAAATGACCCGTGAACGTAATCTGTGCGCATAGAAAAAATAAGGTACCAGGAGACTTAAGGAGCCGAGACACACTTGGGTGTCACAATCGCGCGGCTTCATCAAAACCAAGACATTTTGTCGAATGGGGTCAAACGGACCCAATGTAGTCAATTCCAGTCAGATCTCAACCATCTTAAAAAATGTTGCAAATAAATTTACCGTAGCCAAATACAGGACAAAGAAGCAAAGGTCAGCGTTATGTCAACATGATTTGACACGGGTCAAATTGACCCGCAACGGAAGAGGCGTTTGCATTTGATGAGGGGATTTTACCTTTCACACCAGAGATAAGTTTTTTGTTTTGTTTTTTTTTTCCCGACATATTCATAAATTGCGGGGGATATACCGCATTTCCCCAGATAATAAATCTATTAAAGCGAGGGGATTTACGACTCTCCCGCGGGCCGCGCGGCGAGCGAGCTATCGGCCTTGGAGGAGCTTCTGCCTCCGATTAGATGGCGACGTTCCATTTTCGATGTCGCGGAGTGATAAACGAGCGGCCGCCCGCGTTCGCCCGAAGGTGAGGCTGCCTTCGGCTTGGGGGGGGGGGGGGCTTTCGGGAGAGGGAGGGGTTGGGGCGGGGCGGAGGGGCTCCCGTATCCACGCCAGTGAGGACCCCCGGGGTACAAAACATTCAAGAATCTCCGGCGTTCGGACCTCATGCGCGCGCGTGCGAAACCAAACCAAGCTCGCCGGCAACGCCGGCCGACGAAAAAACTCCTACGCGCCGAAAGCAATGAAACAAAAGCATTTTGATAGCATTTCTCAAAAGACGCAACTTGGAGGGGCGTCACTTTTTCAGAGAAGCCATTTTTAGAGCCGTAGCTGCGTTTCCCTTCAGTTTGACTCCAATTTTTCCCACCCTTGTGCGGTATTTTGATCATTTTTGGAAGATTTTCTTTTTAGTCGAGAGATGGCGCACTCCTGCTAGCGTAATAACGAAGTGGTTGTGCCATGTCCAAATTTGACATTTTGTCAGCTTCTGGGAGAAGTTTCGGCTCCCTCGAGCCTTCTTTCAATGCTCTCCCTTTGGCCTGAATTGCCTTTGATGTCAAATACTACGCGAGGGTTCTGGTGTCAAAATTAGGGTCGGTGGAGCAATAACACCAGAGCCCGAGAAAAAAATACAAAATAAATTGTAATTAGAAAAAGTGACCCCCCCCCCCCCCCCCCCCCCCCCTCCCAGAAGGCCAAAGTGAAACGAGAGCATCCCCGAGAGCACTTTGGTCCGCAGCAGGCTTGTGGCGCGTCGACGTTTTCCTTTCGCGCCATAAAAATGCAACATTTGTTTGGGTTTTCTAAAGTTGATGAAAGTGTCGGATATGGTAGCGCTCTTGAAAATGTTCACCGGCAAGGAGGGTAGCCATTTTGATGGTCATTTCAAATAGGCTATGGAAAATACTGTAGCTTTTTGGAGCACAAGTTGAAAGTTTCAACCTCCGTCGAGGTTGGTGGTCAAATGATTGGATTTGCTTGCTTAATGCCCGTTTGACCTGTTTAAGTTGGAAAAGCAGGCAGCGCGCTTCATTTTTCGGCAGTTTGTTGTTTCATTTACAAAGTAGAAATCTCTAAAGGAAATGTTGTCACTTTTATAACCGTGATGTGTTTTAAAAGGTCAGCCATGATACAGTATATAGCGGAAATTGGACTCACAAAATTAATTTGTTCCGCAAGCCATTTGGTAATGTGAATCTTTCGTAAGTAGTGGGCTTTACATGTACCTAGCCTAATTTGACCCCCAAAAATGCTCCAAAACTCTTCAACCCCCGGGGTAAATTTTGAGCCAACTCGGGCTTTATGACGATTTTGATGAGCGATATCAAAGGAAAAGCGTGCAACAATAAAAAGCGTCAGGCTAAACTATTGCATAGATTGTCGAAACGCGACGACTTTCCACATGCCGCGCTGCCGTCCCTTCTAAACGCTTGCAAACGGGAGGCTGAGAGGTGTCAAATTTAGCCCGTGTCGGGCTCATTTACTGCCATATTGTTCATTTTGCACCAGTTTGGAAACGGTCGTAAATGGACGAACGAATAACGTCACAGAAACCCAGATTAGGCGGGAAGTCGGCCATTTTGTTTCGGGCCATTTCTAGGGTCCCTCATTTGTTTGAGTTTCAAAACAGGAATTCGCTCGGATGAGTGAGGATGCCAACCTGTTAGACCCTAGACAGACGGCGGGTATTTTTATTTTTGTGTTTTATCAAAGGTTGGCGGTCATTGCGAAGGTTTTTGAGTCGGCGTCCAGAAAATTTGAGAAAAACGCACCCTCAATGGAAAGTTTGCCAAGTCTATCATTCCAAAAAAAGAACTCCCTGAAGGGCATGCCTGAAATCGAAGCTTGCGGTCCCTTTTATTTTTTAAAAGACTCCCCTGTGCGAATGGAGCTTGACCTAAAAGTTTGATCGTTTCCGTTTTTTCCCTTTTGCCGAAAAAAATGGCATATGCTAGCTGTCCGTACACAAATCAGCTCCAGCGAAGGCGCTAGCAACAAACGGCTCAACCCCGCTTTCCCGCCCACGCAAACACACACGGCTCCGACACGCCGGACACGTACCGTCGGGTACGTTTCCCGAATCCATACGAGGCCTAATTGCCAGTAAGAACAATTAGCCCGGCGGTTATGGGCCGCCGTCCCCGCGCCAGTGGCTATTCTCCCGGAAAGCCGCCAATTCCTTCTCCCGCTCGCTCATTATCTAGCTAAATGGCGCCTGTGTGGGAGGAGCGGGTGTTGGCGCCGCGATTGCGGGGCCAACGGCGGTTCGACGGAAACGGAGGGGGGAGCCAGAGCGAGCGTGCCGGCTCCAGCCCTGAAAAGGCCGCCTTCTGCCAAAGACGTAGCTCCGCTTCTACGTGTCCCTGCTGATGAGGTGGTTGGTCAAATTAAAAAAAAAAAAAACAACAACACACATTTGTTTAGCTCAAAGGTGGAAGCAGAGGTGCTGTAACACTTTGGGCGACCCAATAAAGAGTGATTAATCCCTGGGGGAAATTTTGGCCCAAGTCGGGCTTTTTGATGTGTCATATCAAGGGAATAGCTCAAAAAAAAATATACTCGGATGCAAAAATATTGCATAGATTGTCAAAACATGACCACTTTCATGCCGTCCCGCCGTCCCTTGTAAATGTTTACAAACGGGAAGTCCAGAGGTACGTCCCATCATAGGTGTCAAATTTAGCCCATGTCGGGCTCATTAACTGCCATTCACAACTGGAAATATTGTCAATTTTGAACTTTAGGAAACTCCATGTTTTATCACGCGTTTCCCCCGATTTTTGCACGAATCCTTTCAACGGCAACTCGAGAACAGGGTGGCATAGAAATTTTGGTGTTGACACCCCAAAATCATCGGGTGGCGCCCGCGGCCATCTTGTTACTTTTGCAAGCCTTTCAATGATTGGCTTGGCCTGGACTCCCACAATGCAAACGTTTTCAAAAGTCATAATACCCTAATTATGACATGGTAAATTTCTTATTTCAATTTCATAAATATAAAAATATACAGTTAGTTATTACAAAAAAAAAACATTGATAGGGTTGATCCCACTGAACATTTTGAGGGGTTCAAAGTAAATATATATTTGTATTTGAGGAGATTATGAGCCTGTGATAGTAAGGCCAAGCTAGTGAAAAACGACCGGGCACCAAGGGGTTAATAATGTACGCCGCTTTTAAGATCCCCCCGAAATCCACAAATAGGCAAATCTGCTCATGCCGAATTGCGACTCTCCTCCAGAGACACGGCCTCCGCATTCGTGTCTGCAGTTTTCGGTCCAGCTTTTTGTTTGGCCGTTCAAGCGACGTTAAAACATCCCAGTTTAGTCGGCAGAGGTTATCCTGGCCTTTGAAATGCTAACTTTCAGCGGCGGGCAGACCCTCAACTCTGACGGCCGACGAATAATGAGAAGCCTAGAAAAAAATACCAACCAAGCAGGAACAGAAGGGCTTTTCGTCATTCGTCGAGAGGCACGAACGCCGGAGCGGAAGCCCGTCCAAATATCAGGGACTGATTACAGTTTGGAAGAAATGGCGGACGGACGATGACAGAGGGAGCGGAGCGAGGCGCGGAGGAACGAAGGACCCGGGCAAAAAGAGCGAAACGCCCACCTCCGCAGACTCGCCCGTCTTGCCGAGACAAAAAGGACACACCGGTGAACAAATGGAAGGGGTCTCAGGAGGATTGACAGTCCGGCGCCGGACTGTAATCCTCCCGTATACGGCTTTCGCAGGTCCCGTAGCTGGGACGCGGATGCGTTTGGCAACCCTGCTTTATCTCGTCAGCGTTGGGCGCCTGCGAGGACCAAAGTGCCCAGTAGGAGGCAGTTGAATTCAGATCGACGCAATTTACAAAGAAAATATACACCCCTAACCTTCCCGTCAACGGGGGCACTCAGAGGAAAAGTGTCCTGCTACATTATCGCCCACAGTTTTTTAAATCCGCCGTCGGCTTCGGCGCTTCCTTTGAAACGTTGACTGCGCTCACAGCTTCTGCTGTGCAGAAACACCCTTCCAGTAGTCTAAAATGTCATGAAGGTCCTCGTCCTTGGCGAACTGCACCTTTTTGCGCAGGGCGTGGCCCGCCGCAATGTAAGACGCCTCTTCCCGGGGGTTCTTCTTATACGGGCGAAATCGCTCCCAGATGCGCAGCGTGCTTTCCGACG
This sequence comes from Hippichthys cyanospilos, assembly GCF_059441005.1. NCBI lineage: Eukaryota > Metazoa > Chordata > Actinopteri > Syngnathiformes > Syngnathidae > Hippichthys > Hippichthys cyanospilos. The sequence continues at coordinate 24,230,226 of NC_142375.1, read as the reverse complement.
AGTACTCGGGACTGGAGGAGTATCCGGAGTTGTAATGGTGGTGGTGGTGGCGGGCGGGCGACAGCTGCGAGTAGGCGGCCGGGGCATCCCTCTTGGAGCGCCCTCGCGGTTTCAGGAAGGACGCCTTCTGGGCGGGCGAGGGCGACTCGCCGCCTCCCTCGTAGTAGAGCGCGGGGAAGGAATGGCGGTGTTCCGAGCTGTGGTATTCAGGTTGCACCTCCAGGTGGTGCTGCTGCTGCTGCTGCTGCTGCTGCTGCAGGGCACCGGGTCCAGGACCAGACGCCCCGCCTCGACCTCCGTTTCCGTTGCCGCACGACATGCCGCCGCCGTTCATGTTCACCGCCCCGGCCCCATTCACGCTCCCCGTTCCATTACAGCCCCCGAGGCCACTACGCGCCGGGCTGTTTTTTTCCGACGGGTACTTGGGCGGATCGCTGCGCTTCTCGGGGACGTCTGCGCTGAAAACCCGGCCGCTCTTGACCGGCGCGGGCGCGCCGCAACGGTTCTTGGACGCCGCGGCGTCTGCGCTCAACTGCCTCTGAAGGGGCCGCACCGCATTGGCGGGGGGCGGGTCACGGTACGGAGGAGAAAGGAACCCTCCGCCGCTTATACCCGGTCGCTCCGACAGGGGCACCACCAGGGGCACTGGGGCCATGGAAGGGGGAAGAGGCTTCTGGTGCAGCTGAGCTTGGGGAGCGGCTTGAGAATGAGGATGGGCCTTGGGGTGCGCCTTTGGGGAAGAGGCCATGACTTGATCCCCAGGGGCAAGGGGCAGGAGGTTTCGCGGATGGGACGCCATGCAGACCGGAGGCTGCTGCGGAGCATTCGCGTTTTCTACAGCGTTGGCGGAGGCGTCCAGTTTGAGGGCGTCGATGCAGTTGTTGATGATCTGGTTGACCTTGTCCACCTCCTTGGCGATGGTGGAGATCTCAGACGCCGAGCCGTGGCCGTCGTCGTCAGAATCCGCCCCGTTTTGGGCCGCGGAGCCCCGCATGTCCAAAAGCGCCTCCCCGCCGGCGCCGACCGCCACCATCTCCCCTTCTCTGCCCTCCCCGGCCCCTCCGGCAGTCCTCACGTCCATGTAGCTCCCCTTGGCGCCCGTGGCCTCCGAAAAGGCGCTGGCCATCTTCTCCACCTGCGGCAAAGCGGAGAGTCGGGAGGACGTGGTGTTGGCCGAGCCGTGGAGCATGCCTGTGCTGGACGAGGCCGACGGCGGCAGCTTGCCGCCCGCCGCTCCTCCGTGGTGGTGTTGGTGGTGGGCCTGATCTTGGAGGCGCAGCACGGCAGCCGGGTCGTTGGCCACCGCCGCTGCCGCTTCGGGACCGTACCTGAAGGGCGATAATATCCCATTTCATCATCCGCGTTTTCAACGGGACTTGTAAAGAAATGCGCTTATCAGAAAAGTTCCGGTTAGGGACAATAACTATTGCTTAAATGGTTTTGGAACCCCGCTCTGCTTTTTAGAAAATACTAACGGCGGAGCACCCATACCTCATCTCCAGAATGGTTTTCTTCACACTCAGAGCTTTCTCCTTCTCCTCCTGGATGCGTCGTCGTCTGAGGCAGTAGTAGACGCAGCCCAGGACGATAACCATCCCGAAGAGACAGCCCAAAATGGTCATGATGTAGTGCGTCGTGGTGGACGGGTTGCTGCGGGGATCCGCCGGTCCTATAGCCCGCGTGGTGAAGGACAAGCAAGTGTGGTTGTAGCGCTGGGCTTTCCCGACCGAGGCGACGCAGTAGGTGTAATTGGTGTGCGGCCGGAGCTTATCCAATGTTACCACTTCCCTTTTGTTCTTCAGGGGCATGACGTCCACGAAGGTGCGGTTGTACCGCGACATGACGTACATCTTGCTGTAGGGCCGCGGTATCTGCACCAGCACCGAGGCGCTGAAGAGCGACACCGTCTGAAGCTTCATGGAGATCTGGCGGTTGTAGGTGGGGTCGGGCGTGGACGAAACGCTGGGCTGGTGGTACAGGCCGGGGTCCGGGTTGTCCAAACCCATGCCGGAGCCGTCCAGTTCCGGCCCGCCGGATGAAATGCCCGGGATGATCACGCCGTCCTGACACCTGGTTGCAAGGATGACGCGGGCGTTCCTCCCGTGTCCCGGCGACGGGCCCAGAAGCGGGTAAGCGTTGAGTTCGCGGGGGGTCTCGCACTGCAGGCGGTCGTAGGTGTGCGTGACGTTGTTGAAGGCTTCCAGCCAGGTGAGGAAGCTGTAGAGCTCGCAGCCGCAGTGGAAAGGGTTCCCGGCCAGCTCGCACACCAGGAGCCGGTTGAGGACGGTGAAGGTGGACGGGTCGAGGCGAGCCAGCTTGTTGGATGACAGGTCCAGGCTACTGAGGCCGGGGCTCTCCCAGAAGGCATTGGCGGCGATGACTTCGATCAGGTTGTGCTGAAGGAACAGGCACTGCATCCGACCGAGGCCTCGCAGCATGCCCTCCGTCAGGTTGGTCAGCTTGTTGTAACCCAGCTGGAGAACCTGGCGGAAAGAAAGATCGTCCAAATCTCTCGCAACCTTTGCTAGAGCGTCGCGGGGGACCGTCGAGCGGTGCCGAACCTGAAGGTTGGCCTGTCCGGCGAAGGCCCCGTCCTCGATGTAGCTGATCTCGTTTTTGGTGAGGTTGAGATCGGTGAGGTTGGTGAAGCGGTACATGGAAGTGAGGAGCACGGCCTTCAGCTTGTTCTCGTTCAGCCTCAGGTCGTGAACCTGTAAGGCCAAGGTTCAAATTGCCCGTTCAACAAATGAGCGAACGTTTTCAGGGACGACCGACGGTGACTTTTATGTCGGGGGCTGGATTGAGCTCTTCGTGGGACACGGATGTCCTTTGCGGGAGACTGTCCACTTACGGTTGGCGGGTCGAACCTTGGCTCTACCGAAGCTTTGACCGCCAATTCTACTCGTGCTCGGTGGGGTGACTTGAAGGGTAGCCGACGTTTGGAGATATTCCGAGGAAAGCTGAGCAAATGCCGAGTTCTACCTAGACGCTTAAAACTTTGTTGCGCTCGATATGAGCCGGAGCCTACCCCAGTTGACTTATGGGACTGAGTGATCCCCAAAGTGTTCCCCGGTCAATCACAGGTAAAGCTTCCGACATATGCACGTTGGAGGGGAGGACGGGCGCGACGTAAATAGGAACTCGGTAAAATCGGTGTGAGGCAGAGTAGTGCTACTGACCGTGCTGTTGATGTGCTGGGGTATGGTTTCATACGGAGGCTGGTTCTGACTGCAGATGGCCAGCCAGACGTAGCCTTTGTCCCCCTCGATCAGCCAGCAGTCTCCGCTGGCCGCGGCGGGCAGCCGAAGGAACAATAGCGCCGGGAGGAGCGGGAGGTAAAGGGGCGCCATCGTCGGGATCCAAAGTAGGAAAAACAGAAGGTGCTGGGAGGATCTCGAAGGGGCGGCGGCAGGGCGCGAGGAAGGTCGGGATGGTCCGCGATGATTAGGAAGCGGCTGACGGAATCGCCCCCATTTTAGGTCTTCCGCACGCGAAGCTTCTGGAGACGGTGCTGCCAGCTGCTAATCATGGCCCCGGTCCGGGCCGCCTCCCGACCCGACCCGACCGCCGAGTCCTCGGCCGGTCTACTGCGACGGACAAAACATGACAAAACGTATTAAAAACTGACATGAAAATCTGCCTAAATATTCAAACGACAGAGACGTCGTGAAAGTGCTGTTAGTTGAAGAGCTTTTTTAAAAACACATGTCCCCTGAGTGATGGACGGTTTAGAAAACCCTAAACCCCGCCCCCGTTGGTCTCCATAATGAAAGCTGAGACGCGGCCGCCCGCTTACGCTGACAAAAGCGAGCCATTTCAACCGGACAAAAAAAACCATATGGCGTGTGTTGTAATTGTCGACGCCGCGTGGATTTGGAGAGCTCTTACTGAGACGTCCGGGAAAAAAGGAATCACATGAATGGGCTTTGGAAATCACGTCCAGAAAAAACAAAAAATGGATGAAAAAAAACGGTGGCGAGGCAATCCCTTCGAGGTCACGTTTGATCCATTGTCGGCCACAGTCGTGCCCTTAATGTTCAATAAAGACTTCAGGTAAACCGAATTTGAATGAAAATTTCCATTTAAGGCGTGGCAGGCACACACCTAATACGCAAATGGCGGCCAGCACAGAGGCATGCTTTTCTGCATGTTTTTTTGATTGAATTGTCAAACGGGGAGGACAGGCTAAGTGGAAAGAGAGGAGGCTCCTTGTAATTTGCATGTTTTAACAGGACGCTCGCTGACATTTAGCTGTTTACCTTCCTTGCGGGGATTAGCCGCGGATTAGCCGCTAATCCGCCGTAAAATATGGGACTCGACTTTTTAATAGTTTGGATTGCCTCCCGCGGCGATGTTGATTGACGGGAGGACCGGATGACGTCGGAGCTTCAAAGAACTCCCCGAAAAAAAAGAAAAAAAAAAGACGTTCCCGACGTTTATCGATTGCTCTTTCTTTCCGGTACTCTCCGAGGACGCTCACCTCAAAGTCGGACCTTTCGGTCGCGGCTGAAAAAAACAAGGACCGGAAGTCAAATGGGGCGGATTCCGGCTCGCCGACGGTATCTTCATCCCGATTCGGGAATCGGGAGCCATCGGGCGGGCTGATGCTGACTACGGAGAGGTGAAACTTCAAAAGTCGTCTTCGGTCTCGAAAGTCTGAGCCGAGTCGATTCCTACTTGCGGGCGTCAAGCCGTACGGAGCGATAGAGCTGACGGGCGGTCAGGGTCCACCCCCGCAAGATTCCGTCGGAACGAGAGGACGGATGAGTAAAATCTCCCATTATTTTTGGGACGTGCGGAAAGGGCCGCTCGGGCGTCATCAAAAGAAGCGCTTGGGCGGACCCCTTGTGGCGGGCGTATCGCCGGCGCGTCGCCATGAGTAGATGTAACGTCAAGCGACGGACGAGTCCGTCGGGCGCCGCTTTCTTTAGCGTTTGGGTTTAGGGTTGACTTTCTATCGGACGGGGCGTACGGTAGGGCGTGTTTCGATGGCGGACGGGACGCCGGCCTTTGCGTCGCTCTCCATTGATTTCATCCGATTGGTTTGAGGGCAAATCGCAGGCTGCCGCCTTTTTCGCGGCTTCCCCGCCGCTTTTTCATTGCGGCTGCTTTTATTTTGACAAGGGAGCCGGCCACGGGCTTATTTGGCCGCCTTTTCTCCTCGGAACCAGCTCCTCTTTGTGTTTAATTACTGTCCGTCACGGCGGCGCTTTAATGAAAAGTTGTCAGGGTTTTCCGGCTCTCTTGTCTGTCTATTTCCCCGAAGCAAACGACGAGGAAGTGGCTGACGAGGTCCGCCGACGGAAAAAAAATTGGCTTTGACCTTCGTTGACTTGGTCGCCGTTCTGTTAGCTACGCGGCAGCCGTGTGGGATCGGATACAATTCTGATACTGGATTGTCCTTATCTTTGCCTTTGCTAAATATGTACAACACACACAAATATATATATATATATATTATATATATATATATATATATATATATATATATATATATATATATATATATATATATATATATATATATATATATATACACACACACACACACACACACACACACACACACATCTCAGCTTTCATTCTCTATTTGGCAGATTGCGATTACTACTTACAATATACATTTTTTATACGTTGACTACAAACATCAGGCAGTCTTCCCACATTACTGTTTTTTTTCCAAAAGATTTTAAAAAACCAAAATGAGCACTAATTTGATCAGTTTATTAGTTGATGAGCAATTTTTAATAACATGACTCTTCCTCAACAAATTAAAACCTAATAAAGCACGCGCGTTGCCCGTGAAATGTGCGCTATTTTTTTTCTCGTCCCATTTTGTGTTTTTTTTTTTTAAATGGCTGTGGAGATAGGAGGCTTTTTCCACAACAGCAAAAGCATAGCCACATACGGCACATGAAAAAAGCTTGCGAAGATCAAACCAAATTCACGACGACGCCATTTCTGCCGGACGCTTTTCTTTTTTTCGCCTTTGAGACCGAGAAGTTCTCCGCTTCATAAAGTACACGGTTCCAGGATATGAGGATGGGGCCGCGTTCCCGGTTCCTGGCGACAGCTCCGTTCAAAGCGACTTGTGGAAAAGCAGGGATGCCCCGGGGAGGCTCCAAAGCCGCAAAAAAACTTGCATTCGGAGAAGCGGCGCGCCGCGCCGCGCCACTTTTTTCAAGGAGGCCGGATGGTCGCGCACGCGACTAGCGCTAACGGGCGCCGATTCGAGCCGCTTCGACGGCTCGCGTTACCAACTGCGGATCAATTGGGTCTGCCCGCGCTTCCGTTTGGTGCCGCGTGAAAAAAAAAAAATGACACTTTCAAATCAATCGGCCAGAAAACACCTCAGCAAATACAAAGCACGTTCGGGCGCTAACTGCTAACACGCTAAACGAAGGACAACAGACTTTTCCTTGCCAGCGGTAGCTCGACTTATGACATTCATTGGTTCTAGAAGTCATTTTGTCAATTTTTTCATCAGTGGAGACGCTTTTTACATGCAAATAGCCCAATGTGTTCCGAGCCCTCAAAAATGCTCCTAAACCCTTTAAAACGAATATTATTGATAAAAATGCATCCAAAAAAATCAAAACTTGGAAACAAATACATATTACAATTACATTGGTGCATAATCAAAATATATCACGTAAAGAATGATTAAAAAAAAAAATCTTCCTAAACCCTTTAAATGAATCATATGAACTTATTCAATGCCAGAGGTGTATTTTCATGTTTTTTAAGAGTCCTGACATCCAATCCCAGGTACCCAACTCAGTCAATGCCAGGGACGTATTTTCACCTTTTTTTTGAAGCATCTGGGATTGAATGTCTGGACACTTAAAAATACGTCTTTGGCATTGAATGAGTTAATATGATCGTTTTGATTAAAGGTGTTTGTCTCTCCCTCTGCACTCATCAGCAAGTACTTAACTCAGTCAATGCCAGGGACGTTGTTTTAAGCATCTGGGATTGAACGTCTGGACTCTTAAGTAAGGCGAAAATAGGTCCCGGGCAGAGAATCCGTTAACCGTACTGACACAATGAATGCAGTTCCCTCGTTTGCCTCGAGATGGTGCTGGTGCGTCGGTGATGAGCGCGGAGGGAGAGAGAGAGCCACCTTTTTAGGCCCTTTCTTTTGAACGGTTTTATTTGACATCTCCGGTGGTCCGCAGGAGCAGCCATATTTCTTTTTTGATTTCAACCCAGGGGTTAAAATCGGTTGCGATCAATCAACGCGCCCGCGTAGCCGACAGACCGAGCTGTCCGTACGGATGGAGCGTCGCCGGCGGACTTCGCCTTTCGGTTCGCTCAGCCGTCCGTCCGGCTGAGCCTCCCCGAGTATCCGCGTCCGGTGAAGGTTGAGGACGCGTTACCCTCTCGGGAAATTCGCCGCTATCCTCGTCCTGCCTGTTATTTCACATAGCGAGCGGACCGTCCATCGCGGGCGGAGGACTGGCTCACCTATAGAATGGCGCTTGCGACTTGAAAAAACATAAGAATAGGTTTTATTGCCTACCTTATTATTTGCTCCATTATGGAACGCGGTCTGCAATGAGAATTTACCGCGCAATAAAACGCTTGAATTTGCGTCTGAATATTGGCCCGAGGACATTCTTGCGCGGCTCCCATCCACTAGGGGGCGTGTTCCCATTGGGTTATTCTAGACCGTAGGTATCGGGCCCTCGCGGGGAGCGGGAGATCTCGCTCGTCGGAGGACGGCGAAGCGCGCGGCGGGGGTCGAGGGCGGGGTTGTGGCCTTAATTTATCGCTTTTAATTACTCCTCTCCGTCTCGACGGCGCCACCGGCGGGCTTTGAATTTCTTTTTGAGCTTGACCTTTGCATGGAAATGAGAGCGAAGGGGATGATGAAGAGGAGCCGAGGAATGAACTCCGCTTTAATCTTTAATCGGGCCTGCGGAACAAGAAGGCCAAGCGGCACCGGCGGAAGAAGGAAAAACCACCCCGTATATACACACACACACACACACACACATATATATATTTTTTTTTGTTGCCACGCTGCCGTCCCTTTTAAATGCTTGCAAGCGGGAGGTCGAAGGCTACACCCTATAAAGTAGGTGTCAGATTTAGCCCATGTCGGGCTCATTTACTGCCATTGGAAATATTGTCCAGTTTGGACATATTGAAAAGCCCATATTTTATTGCACGAATCCTTTCAACGGCAGCTGGCATACGGGGCTCGATAGTGCTTTTTTGTGTTAACGTCCCAAAACCAACAAATTATGACATCTGCAAGCCTTTCAATGACTTTGATTATTGGCTTAGCCTGGACTCCCATAATGCAAAGTTACTTTTGCTATTATAGCATTTTTTCCATTTTTGTCACCCCAAGCCCCCCCAAAAAAATCGATGTATGTATACGACTAATACCACTGAACATTTTGAGGGCTTGAAAGTAAAGTAGGAAGAAATAACGCGAACACTCAGGGGTTAATGTGAACATAAATATATAAATACACACACTCCAATACTCACTCACACACACACACACACACGCGCGCACACACACACACACACACACAGTGTGTTCAAGTGAATGAACAGCAGACCAAACAAGAAAAATAAGAAATGAGTCATAGCTTCTATTTAAAAAAATCTCTCCACTCATTCAAGTTTTTTTTTTTTTTTTCTCATGTACTGTACAGGGAAAAAAAAACCCGCTGGCGCCTCAGGGGGACCAATTACGCGGCGGCGGCAGCGGCGAAATAAGGATCGGCGGCACTTCCCCGATCGATCTGCCGGACGCTCATTTGTGGATGAAAAGCTCGCGGCAGGGGGGGCGGGGCGGGGCAGGGGGCGGCGCCAAGGCAAGGCCGCCGTGGCTTTTGCGACAATAGAACGCAGCGGGTGGCAAGAACCATCATTTTCGGCATTTTGGTTGAGGTACTTTGCGTGCCAGATGCGCGTCCTTCCTTATTTGCGGCCTCCTTGAGTTTCTTGTTTACACAAGAGTCCTTTTCAATTTCAGTGACATCCCGCGGAAAGCTACCATCGGGAACCGGCGCCAAACCCCGTCGAAATATGTTCGCCCCCCGCTGGTTAACATTAGCATTTTCAATGTAAATATTGAACGCTACGCATTCCGGGGCAGTTAGCGCAAGGTAACGAAGCGCGGTTGCTGTGGTAACACGCTCGGCGGATTCCGGTCCTCGCAAAGAGGCGAGCGCGACCGAGTCGTACGTCGCCTTTGCTTTTAATTTCCCCGGAGGAGCTCATTTCCGTTAAAGAAAAAAAAAGATATACGCTCAGGCGCGCGCGCACAAAAGCGCACAGAGCGGCGCGCGCACAAAAGCGCACAGAGCGGCGCGCGCACAGAGCGCCGGAAAAAAAAGCAAGCATTTTACGGGCGCAATTAGGCAGATGAGGAGCTCGTCCGCACGCCGCCCTCGACCGCCTGCCGCTCCTCGTCAACGCCCGTCACGCCACTCGCTCGAGCGTCCCGTCGTCAAGCGGGAAAAGAAGGACGCTTTTTCATCTTACGGCCGCGACGATCCAACCGGTTTTCAAGGCCGGATTTGGATTTCCGACCGAGGGAGGAGTTTCAAGTATGCCTTTCGGGGTTAGGGTTTGAAATTCGGATTTACCTTAACCCTAACCCCTCCCCTTATTTTTACATTTCAGGTTATGGTTTGCATTTCAAACTGGGGCGTGGCTATCGGATTTCGAGCGTGTGTTTTCAGGGTTTCAAACTCAGCTTTCAAGTCTGCCTTTCGAAATGTCTGCTTTTGTCTTTCAAATAATGTTGCTCATATTTCAGGTGCGGGTTTCCAAAATAAGGTTTGAAATCTGGCCCGGGAGTTCAAGTTAGGTTCGAATTCCAAGTTTGTGGTTGAGGACAGGCAAATGAATTCAAATTAAGGTTTCAACAAGACGGTTTGACTTTCCAATTAGGGTTTCGAGTCTGGGTTAAGGCGAGTTTCAAGGATGTGTTAAGAGTTAGGGGTTTGAAAAAATAAGATTTGAAATCTGTCTTTGGCTTTGGAGTAAGCTTTGAATTTCCACTTTGTGTTTCAAGACGGGCTTATGAATTGAAATGAAGGTTTCAACAAGACGGGGTCCGAGACGGGATTTCCATTGAAAAACCCGGGTTAGTGTGTCAAATGAAACCGCTTTACGCGATGATCCAAAACAAGTCATCCAAATCGAACGTATTTGTTCCGGGTTCATCGGCGGAATTTAGCCGCGCGGCGCCCATCGCGGCAAAGGCGCCATTTTGCCGTAACGAGGCTAAAAGAAAGTTGCCCGGCGTCTCGGTACGACGCCGCGGTCCCGCTAATGAGCGAGCTAACGATCCGCGAGCTAACGGGCCGCGAGCCGACGGGCCGCGAGCTAACGAGCCGCGAGCCGACGAGCCGCGAGCCGACGAGCCGCTCGCCGCGCCTCCGCTGCACTCCGCTGATCAAACGCCGAGCGGGGACTGAGTTGGGCCTTATAAGGGGGGGAGGGATTTCTTTGCCCCGTCTTCCATGTAATGAAAGTTTATTAGCATTTTGGGGAGAATTTGAAGGATTTTTTTTTTTTTTCAAGGGTAGCAATTGGCAATTTTGGGCATATTTGGGCAGGGCCGGCTTCTTTGGAGGCACCTACAGTTATCGGACACGCTTCCAACCGCAACTTGATTGCAACCTGACTGCTCCCAAAACAAACTGTTATCTGGACTCTAGCACACGGATATGATATTTCCACATACTATTACACAAACACCATTTCAACTGTCATTATTCAACACCTCTATCGTTCCGGAATTCCACCCGCGTGACGGGACTGCTCCCAAAACAGACCGTTATCTGGAGCCCGGCTCCAGGATAGGATATTACCAGGTATTTTTTGGTTTTGTTTTTTTTTCTTAACTTACCCTGATCCCTTTCTGTAGTATTTCGATTCAGTAATAAGTGTCGTATGATAGACGGACCATCGCTAATCCCGGAAAACGGAGCAGCGAGCAGGAATTTTCAGTTTCAGTCATTCCATTTACTCCTGTTTTGTTCCAGATGGCAGAATATAAATTGAAAGTACCCCGACGGGATGAAACGCGGCGACCTTGAGGGTAGCGAGAAGCGACGGGGACGGGAAGCCGGCGTCCTGGGAATTCCCCACCTTCTCCTCTGCCGAGCGCAGCTGTCAGGCACGCTGAGAAGCATCTGTTCAAAAGCGCCGATGCCTTTTCCGCTCGATTCCTTGTCTAAACCACGCTAAGTCCAAATGCCGCGGGGGGCCCGGAGCGGGGCGGCGCCCACCGTGAGCAAATAGGCCAACGCGTGGCTGCGGGCCACGCAAGGCGCTGGGAATCAACGGCGCCAGTTTTCACGCTAAAACATACGGAGAGGCAAAGAGCTCAAGCTTGAAAAGAGCAACTTGAAGTTGGCAGGCCAGAAATTCGCTGAGCGCCGTTGAACGTAGACTGATGCTACGGCTGCAGTCCAAGATTTTTTTCGCTCGAAAATGGAGAATTTGGTCCACCCCGGGGGGTGCGGAGCATTCAAAAGGGAAAAACATTCTGGTACTTTCAACATCGTTCCTTGACACGCGGATGCAACGAGATGGCGTCAAAGCACTCGTTTTTTTTCTAAAGGAAATTGCTGAACCCTTCAACATAGTTTCTTGACACCAAGATGGCGGCAAAGCCCTACTTTTGTCCAAATCAACCTGCTTAACTCATTACATCGTCATTTTTTTTACAGCAAGATGGTGTCAAAGCCTTACGTTTGTACAAATGAAACTCTTCACCTTACTTCAAAATAGTTCCTTGACACCAAGATGGCGGCAAAGCCAAGTGCAAAGCCACGTTTGTCCAAGTGAAACACTTCAACTTACTTCAACGTACAGTAGGTCCTCGACACCACCGAGATGTAACAAGATGGCGGCAAACATCTAGTTTGGTCTAAAGGAAACTGCTTAACCCTTCAACGTAGTTTCTTGACATCATTTTTGTCCAAAAGAAACACCGAAACTCAGGCTGGCGGCGGACGAAGCTACTCAACTCATTCGATTTCTGCGAGTAGGGGTCACTTTTTTTTTTTTCTTTATGAAAAGGCCGGCAAAAACCGACAGGCGGCCGTGGAGCGAGCGAGCGAGCGAGCGAGCGAGCGAGGGGCGTCAACGCGGGACGGAGATTTGACACAAAATCTTTCGGCCGCCCTCAAGCCGGGGGAGGAAGAAAAGGCGGCGAGACGGCAAAGTGACGGCGCGGCATTAAGAGCACTCAAGCGCCAAAGTGAGTCACCCGGGGGAGAAACGGACTTGACTTGGGCCGCTTCCCGCCGGGCCCCCGCACTTAAATATCAAGCACATTTCCGCATCCCGACAAAGTCTTTGCTCTTTTGGCCTTTTTTTTCTTTTCGCGGCGCTGACAGCGAAGAAGCTTTTCTACGATCATTTCAAGTCAAATCTACATCCGTCTGTTATTGGCTCGTCCCGTCCCGGGGGCGTAGTCGGACGTCTTCGCGGACGTCCCATCTCATGCCGCAATTTACGGATTTGTTTTCATCCAAATATTAGGATAAAGAAGACTTGATATACTTTTCCCTCATCATTTATTGAATAAAACATAAGTCAATAAAAGTACCGGGGATTGACTGTCAAAGATTCGTGAAAGATGCGTCAAAATTTGTCTCTGGGAGTCAATGACTTGAAAATAGCTGCGCAAACACTGGATTATCTAGCGAGGCGTATGAACAGGGTTTTTGTCCGGCTGTCAACGACTCTAAATTGATACTTTTACTGCCGTGACAGGAGCAGTACTTTTTTTTGGTTGTTGTTTTCAAATTAAGAGCAAATTCATTGGAAGATGTAACAACTCATTGCCGGATCGCGTTATCGCGATTTGTTTGCAAAAGGTCGCACGCTTTTATTTTGTCGGGTTTTAATCTCATTTGACGCTTTCCGCTGCCGTGACAGGAACGATACGAGTTGCTTTCAAATTAAGAGCACATTGATTGGAACGTGTCACAACGTAGCACTCGCCATTGTATGCTTTTAATCTTATTCTAATTTAATGCGGTGACAAAACATGGCATGCTTTTATTTTGTTGACCTTTAATCCTTTTTGATCTGACAAAAAGTACATTTTTCTTTTCAAATTAAGAGCAAAGCAACTGGAACATGCACGCGCTCCCGGCTGTATCGCGTCAATTTTCCGTAACGCTTTCAACTCAACGGCGAGCGTGGAGGCAACAATCGCAAAGGAGTTAGCGCGGAAGGCCAAACGTCAGTCACGTTTTGCGCCCCCGGCATCTCGTTAGCGCGGCTCGCCGGGGACGCTTCAAAGGCGGCCGCGTTGCCGAGTCTAAAAATAGCCGGCAATCTGCAACCTTAGCTAATGAGGCGCAGCCGCTTCAGACCTGTCAAAAACCAGCTGCTCCGTATGCGCGCCCGCCCGCCCGCCCGCCCGCCCGCCCGCCCGCCCGCCCGCGTACAAATATGGCTGACCGCCACGTTTTGATCACATATGCGTGCCGGCTAAAAATAGAACGGCGCCTCCTGCTGCATCACAGGCATTTAAAAAAAAAAAAGATGTTTTTGAGATTGAATGAGTAAACGTCTACACACAATATATGCACAAATACATATACACAGACATACCGTCTCTATAGCGAGATATGCAGTACATGTATACATACGTACTGTATACAGTACATATCCAAATATCGAGATATACGGTACATATACTGTATGCAGTACGTATCCAAACATACATGAGTTTTTACAGATCTATATATAAATATACAGACAGATGCGCAGTATGTAAATGTGCGTAGGATAAGGCATTAGGCGGAGCCCCAAAATGTCCTTTTGTGCATTTGGCACCGAGGCGGCGCCTTCTTTCCCATTTGCCGTCCTCGCTTGTTTGGGCGAGGCGCTTCCGGGCGCTTCCGGGCGTCGTATTTCGCGGCGGGCGGCCCCGACTCATAAATCACATTTTCTTTCCGTGCGCTTGAGGTCATGGGATCAAACGCCCTTTCCCTTTTTTAAACGATGGTTATTTTGGCCGCGAGTCGCTCATCGCCGTCAGAATTGCGGCCAAGACTTTTCAATTGGACGCGGCGTGGGATGGCCGCTCGCCACTCAAGTGCGTTTTGCCGCCGGCTTATGATTTAGGACAATCGGGCGTTCGGAGCAAAAACGTCAGCTTTTGCGCGCGCATTTTCTTATTTTGTAGTCACGTGGCGGCCAAACTGCCATCAAAGGCTAGCATAGCGTACGCGGTGGAGAAAGGAGGACATCGTCTGTGCGTCCTCCCGAGACCCGGCCTGTTCATTTGCGTCAAACGGCGTGTCCATTGTAAATGTCCAGATTTTTGTTTTCTTTTCATTTTCAGCGAATTTGGGAATTTTGTAATTCCCCGGAGGCGCGCGGGTCCAAAAGCTCATCAACGCAAATCGATGGACAAAATGAAAAGCATTGATTGGCCGAGGGCCTCCGGCCGCAACCGAGCGCGGGCCAATTATGCGTACGGCCATATGTTTGCTTTGTTTGTCTTAAGCGACGACTGTTCCCTGCGCCGCAGTTTGCGCGGCGAAGCATCCGTCGTGCCGGCCGGCCGGAGCGGCGCCGAGCGACCCGTCGCGCCGATCAAAACCCCGAAAGGATCTTTCATATTTCAAAAAATATATACAAATATGTCTACATTTTGTTCCTCTTTCAATTCTCTAACGTTGTTTTGGGTTGTTAATGGATCCGGTGTAATAATATGTTTTGTCTCACACACACACACATATATATATATCTTTAAAAAAAAATGGCGGCATCCCAAAGGCCCCGGTCCGACTAAAAGGCCTCCAATCACGCGGCGATCTCGGACGAAAGCTTTCTCTCGTGCGGGCAAATCAATAGACGGAATAAGAGTTTGTTTGAGCGCGTCCAGAGACGGCTCGCCGCGGCAATCGTCCCGAAGCGCTCTGTTGTTTGGCCGTCACCTTTGAGCAACTCTCACAGCTCGTTTTCATCCTCCCGCAATGCTACTGTCAAGTCGGGAAAATATACCGGGTGACTTTCCGAAGCAAGACGGGCAAATTATTGCATATATTTACATTCATTTGAATCAGGTGCGTTGGGGAGAGACGACCGGAAAACATGCGGGATACCGGCCTTCAAGGATTGGCGTTCCACACCTGCGCACCAGGAGATACAAGGCCAGTAATCAAGATGGATTTTCAAAGATAATAAATTAAAAAAAAAAGTCATCTTTTTTGATATGATACAGTAGGTCACAGGTGCGTAACTCCAGTCCGTGAGGGCCGGTATCCTGCATATTTCCATCCCTCTCCCTCACCTGATTCAAATCATTCGGATCAATTCTCCTGCGGAGCTCGCTAATACGCTAATATTTGAATGAGATGCGTTGGGGAGAGAAGCGCAAAACATGCGGGATACCGACCCTCCGGGACTGGAGTTCCACACCTATCTTACCTATCGGTTTCGCATTTGCGAAACGCACGCGCATGAGGAAACCGGTCCGAAAAAACAAAGCGACAAAAAATCCGGACTGCACTTTTCTCATGCGGCCAGCTTTCCTACCTTGAACATCTCTGCAACCAAGAAGTTAAAGCGGGCAAATAAGGCTTGATTAAAAAAAACGTTTCGAGGAAGCGAGATCAAATTGGCTAGTTGGGCAGCGTCCGTCTCTGATGCGGGCGAGTCATTAAAAAAATGGGCGAGTTGGCCGAGCTCCTTGCGGGAGCCCATTAGAGCGCACGGGCTTTCCGAGCGAGCGCGGCCGGCGCCGCTCCCCGCGCGCACAAACCCTCACGAGAGAGAGAGAGAGAGAGAGCGGCGGGCCCCCGCCGTTTTATACGCTCGTTTTTGAAATAGTCCGGAAGAAATGAGGTACGGGACGGAGGCAAGATATCATGCCTGGCGTCGACTACGGCGCTAGCGCAACAATGCGTCTGATTTACTGGGGATTTTTGACAGCAAACACACTTAGTTAGCAATAAGAGAGACTGGAGATGAACGCAACCTGAGTCAAAACTGGAAAAAAAGCTCAACCCTTTGTCCTTTTCCCACCAGGCCGTCCCCACCGATTACCGTTGACATTTCGGCTTTTTGGAGATTGAGGGGAAGGGTGGTATTCGATGATCCCCAAAATCATTCCGACTTTCTCCAATTTCGATGTTTCCCATCAAGAAAACGTCCCAAGTTTGCATGACTTTCCGGCGGCGTTTCCCAGCCCGCCTCTCCTAATCCCTCGTGTTTATTCTCCGTGTCTTTCAAGCGGTCCGGTGTATCTCTCGCGGCTCCGCCGCCTCTCGCCTTTCCCCTCCCGCTCCGTCGTCTCCATCCAGGGCCTGCCTAATCTCCCGCTTTACCGCCGTCCGGCTCTGCGCCGTTTTGCAGCCAATTTGTTGCGAGCGGCCGCTAAACTTAAGCGCGCCTCAAACGTCTCGACTCTGACCGGTCCCGGGGGCGCTTTGGCGGCCTCGGACCATCTGCGTGCGCCGCTTAGCGAGGAAGCGTCTAGCTAAGCTCAGGAACCGTTATCGTCAAGAGAACAAAACACCCGATGGTGCGAGAGAGCGGCAAAAGAAATAAACAACAAAAGAAGAACAGCAGATTGCTGTATGAAATATAGTGAGAGCAAAACAGACAAAAACAAATCGACAAAATATCAAAATATGAAATTCAAACACATAACCTACTGGCTATGTGCGTATGCATGACGGCGTTTATATAGAGCAATTCTTCAAACTAAGTTGCATAAAGCAAAGTTGCATTAAAAAAATGACATAAAACAAACTTCTATTAATCTACGTAGCGCAAAACAACGTGGCGCAAAACAACGTGGCGCAAAACAACGTGGCGCAAAACAACGTGGCGCAAAACAACGTGGCGCAAAACAACGTGGCGCAAAACAACGTGGCGCAAAACAACGTGGCGCAAAACAACGTAGCGCAAAACAACGTGGCGCAAAACAAGGTAGCGCAAAACAACGTAGCGCAATACAACGTAGTGCAAAACAAGGTAGCGCAAAACAATGCAGCATAAGTGTGAAACAACGTAGCGTAAAACGATGTAGCAAAAAACAACAGAGGGTAAAATAACAGGGTAAAACAACGTAAAAGCCTAAAACAAAGTAGCGTAAAACAAAGTAGCGTAAAACAAAGTAGCGTAAAATTAAGTCGCGTAAAATTAAGTCGCGTAAAACAACAAGCTGTAAAGAGCAGCGTAAAACAACATAGCATCAAACAACCGCAATTAACAAGCATAAAACGAACGTACGCCATCATTGTAACATAAACCATCATAAAATGTTAGCGTAACGCACTAGTGAAAAACAACAGAGCGTAAAACCACATAATGCTAAACTCATGTAAGATAAAACAGAGCAACAGCGCTTGGACACAAAACCCGAATGGAAAAGCACAAAATTACGCGCCATATCGTCATATTACCACTTCATATTGCGGCATATCGATACGCAACCCCCCAAGGCAAACAAAGGCAGTTTTGCGGCCCTGTTAAAAAAAAAAAAAGGGGCAAACTTTTGGAGTGTTTTGTCTGCCGCGAGGGCCCATTTACACAAAGATGATACCTGACATGTTTGTCAAACGGCCTTTTTAAGCCCCCCCCCCCCATCAGCTAAGAGGATGACGATGATTGGTAATGTCATCCCTTTGGGCTTTGCCTAATTATACGGCCGAGTGCCCGAATCCAACATTCACTGGATATTAGCAACACACACACACGGCGCGCGCACGCACGCACACGCAGGGAATGTTTTAGTCAGCCTCTGTGGGAGTTTGATAGCTTTGCGCTTGAATAGCAGCAGTCAGTGTTTACCCGCCTTACTTGGCTGCTGCTTAATTGCAGTAACGAAGGCGGGAAAAAGACCCGAAAAATGACGACGAATTTATCTCATTCGAGCTTCCGCTGCAGACAAACTATTTGCACAAAAAAAACAGCAGATGATTTGTCCTTCGTTTAGCTCAGCGGCGTAACAGTCAAGTTTGTCTTTGAAGGACGTTAGCGTGCTAATTACGACGACGGCGGCGCGCGAAAGCGCACTTCGAGTGTCAAAAAAATACAAAACGAAATGGCAAAGCAAAATCAGGAAACAGAAATGTAGACGCGCATAATGTGCAATGTCTTGCTGGTATTTAATAAATTGTATACACCTTTGGTAATTAATAAATGAATTACACCATTCTTTAGCCAAAAACTTGAAAAAAACGTAAGAAATAAATCGATAAAACGAAAAAAATATTGTGAAAATACGTCTTTGGTATCGCGAGATCATATTTTTTTTTAAAATGCTCGCTAAAGTTTTTTTTCCTTTCTTGACCACACTACTTAGCCTAGGTTTTAGCATTAGCATCTCTGGTAGCGAAAACCTTCTCGAACCGTTTGACAATACACCGCCGACCAAACTTGAAGCTAGCGTCCCCGCCGGCCGGGCGCTAACGAAGACCTGCGGCAGAAAGAAGGAAAAAAAAATGACGCCAACGCCACGTTTAGCCAGCTTCTTTTTTTGCAGCGATGCAAAGACGTGGCTTATTGTCTTATTTATCCGGGCTTGTTAGCGGCGGCCGGCATCTTTACGACGGCACCCTGGCCGGCGGCCAGCGGTCCTCTCTTCCAGAACGCCGTTAAGCTAATGACGGACGGCCCGCCCGTGTCTGGCATTGTATACATTCCCCTAATTAAGTGTTGCTTTTAACGTCCAAATATGCGCTTCGTCCTAAAACTACCTCTATTGTTGCCGAGACTAAGGCCGCGCGTCCCCGCCGTTTGGAAGTCTTAATCGCAAAGTCGCGATCGTTTACTCGGAAGCGGGCGCTCCAAACAACCTTGGCCGATAAACCGCGGGCCGCTTCTATAAACACTTAGCAGCCCGGCGATCAAAAAAGAAATCATTGTTTACAGGTACCTGGAGAACAGGTATTTGAAAAAATAACCTTGGGTGATGATTCCCGGGCGTGTTCCAAAACTAACGTCGTACGCTCAGCCGGCTCACAAAACAAGCGACGGCTAGCTGGCTAGCTAGCCCTCTAGATACTACAATTATTGCAGTCCGTTGACTCGTTTTTGTCTCCATCGCTCAATAAATGTTTCGGAAAAGGCCCCAACTCAAGACTTGACTCAAAACTGAGGAAAAAGCACAAATAGAACTCGCGAGGGGCCACAAGGAACTGACAGCAACGAGGACCAGGATGTCCTCTATGGAGGACATAAGGACCTAGTAGGCCAGCTCCAATGAGAAACAGGCCAAAAACAAAGGTCCACCGCGGCGGGTAAGGCCACTGACGCCGTTCGGATTGGAAAATGTTCCAAGGCGTCCATTTTGGACGCAAAAGACTTTTGAACAGCCCTTTTCAAACCTCGAGAAAAGTTTCCGGCGGGAGCTGGCGAAAATGTTAGAGGGCACGGAAGGCGACGCTCACAAAAGCGCGCGACGTGACGGCGGCTCATTATGTCCTTATTTGGTCCGATTGGGCGGCAGCCCGCATCAAACGCTCGCTTCATTAAAGGCTAACCTGCGGGATCGGAGGCCGGACGGCGCCGGCCGGGGACGGCTCTCGCCCCGGAAACAAAGCGGGAAAAGGACGGAGGCCCTCTGATCTTTCTCGCCATCCCTCCTTTCCGGGGTCCCCGGAAAAACCTAACATAGCACTTTGGGCTAGCGCGTCTGATGTGAGCGCGTCGTCCGCACTTTAGCAAAGACATCACACGGGAAGCGCCACGCATGACTCCGGACTAAACTTAAGTCAACCCAGAAATAAATACTGTTGCTGCCGTGGACTCGCGAATGATTCCCGGATCGCTGGAAACGTCAAAGAAAAACGTCCAAGTCAAGTTATCCCGCTAGCGGGAATGTAGCGTCCCTTGGCTAAATACTGCGAGAACCTTGCGGAAGAAGACCTTTCACGGCAAACGGAATGCATTGAGAGAAGACACTAGGGAGCTGAAATTTCACCCAGATGAGATTCAAGAGATTTCACGCTTAGTTATCACACTGGCAGGAGTTTGTCATCCCTTGGCTAGAATACCTCCAGAATGACGCGGAAAAAAAATGAGCCAAAAACGCTCAAACTATCGCCCAAGGCAACAAGGGAATGAATACTGTACAAATAAAAGGTCCAAAGTCGGGAAGTTCCAACCCACTGGAGTGGTCGCAAATAAAACATTTCCAGTTTTCTCGCCCGCGTCGTGACGTGTTACTTTGTTGGAGCGGCGAGCAAAAAAAAAAAAAAAAAGAAATAAAAGAAAGCTGCGAGATGCGAAGCGACACTTTCACCCGCCGCCATCTGTTTGCGCTCCGATCCGCAAAAGAAAGAGGAGCGGAAAAAAAAATGCCCGTCTTTTTAATTAATGCTGGGAGCGCTTTAGTGATGTGCAACAAATGGCCAGCGACAGTTTCAAAAAAAAAAACGGTACTTTCACAATCGGGTCGAGTCCAGTCAGCAGGAAGGACAAGGGGCTTCTCTTAAACGACGGCCGATCGGAGACGGCCATGAAAAATGCAAACGCTTCCGAAAAAAAAAACATTTAAACACCGCGTTCGTGAATACTCTTGCCTTTGGTGTTTACGACAACCCGCACGCTACGTTCAGCGATGAAGATGCGCGTCGTCGATGTTTGCAAAAATCCGAATGGACTTGCTTCGAGGCTCGTCGACATTTACAAAAATCGGTTTGCCGACTTCGTTTGATCTGGAGAAACGCTACTTGCGTTCGCCGAGACTTTTGTCTTCGATGGTGACGGGTTCGCCGCGTTGACGACCGAACCGGTCTGGATAAAACTTTGCGTTTGCGAAAGGTCCAAATTGTCTCACCTAGGCTACGCCCATCGAAGGTTTGGTCCCGTTCGGTGGGCCGGGGCTAACCCGCTCTTAAGAAAGGTTCCCTCCGACCGCCAAGACTCCGGTCGCCGACGTCGACACGTACGCCGCCGACCGCACCGTTCCGGACGAAGACCCCGCGTTGTTCCAAATTGTCTTTTGCGGAAAGGGAACGTTCCCCGTCCCGTTTGGTTGGGCGAGGCCGGCCGCTTTTGCGAGCCGTCGCCTTGAAGACGTCGAATGGAGGAGAGGCGTTTTCAAGAGCGCTTTCCGCACTTTAAGCCCCCCCCCCCCCGACAGGTTAATAAGAGCCCCGGCGAGTAAAGCGCCCGAAAGGCTTCGGGCGGCGCGATTGAGCGCGGCCTAACGCGACGGGACCGAGCCGCGACGGGACGGAAGGCCGGCCGCGTGAGGCGCGCTGACCCGCGCGCCCGTCGGCCATCATCCATCGGCGTCCTTTCATCCCCGTCGTCCTCTCGCATCACACCTTTGCCTCTCCCGCGTCTCCGTCTTTAATCTCGTCCGCGTCTCTTTTGGTCTCATCGCGTCCTGTTAGTCTCACTTCCTGTGCTATGACGGGAAAAGGATGGGACCCAAACCCATATTTGATACCTTCGCTTGAAACCTAGCTCGGAAAAATAAAAAAAAACATCAGGATCCTAATCCGTGACTTCAAAGGCTGACTTTGGGATCAAACCCAACAGGCTTGAAGCCCTAATTTGCAAGTTAACCGTAGCCATACTTTACAAGCCTGACCTATCCTCATCGGAAACCTCAAAAAGGCTTGAGACCCTGACCCAGACCCATCCTTGGACCTGTCATTTGAAACCTCCCAACCAGGCTTGAAACCCTAATACTAACCGCAGCTATACTTCGCAACCCTGACCTATCCTCATCGGAAACCTCAAAAAGGCTTGAGACCCTGACCCAGACCCATCCTTGGACCTGTCATTTGAAACCTCCCAACCAGGCTTGAAACCCTAATACTAACCGCAGCTATACTTCGCAACCCTGACCTATCCTCGGACCTGCCGTTTGAAACCTCGAAAAGACTAACAATAGGTATACTTTGCAACCCCGACCTATCTTGGGACCTTTAATTTGACTTCAAACCCTAATTTGAAACCCAAACACTAACCGTAACTGCGCAACCCCGATCTATCTTTAGACCCGTAACTAGCAACTCCGAACCGGGCTGGAAACCCTCATTTGAAACGCTAGCAAGACTTCGCGACCCCGACCTATCCCCGGACCTGTCGTTTGAAACCTGGACCCTGGTTTGAACCATACTTGAAACCTCAATAGCGGTTCCAAGCCCGGATAGCCTTTACATTACTCGCGGAGCGGATCGCACCCGTCCGCGGGCCGGAACCGTACGTTTGACACCCCCGCGGCTTTGCTTGAAGACTCGGGGCCAAAGCGGGCGGACCCGTTTGCGTTTCTTCCAACCGAGTCGTCAGCGCGTCCGCTCTCGACGGACTCGCGCTGGCGTCCGATGGCATCGCTCGCTCGGTTTTTCCATTTTCATCGCTCGCTTGAACGCGAATCAAAGAACGGGAGGCCCCTTTCATCTCTGGCTGTCTTCATTTATAACCCGCTTCGAGACGGCGCTTTGCTTTGTCAGGAGATCATTATTGGCCGGCAACCCGATGAGGTCGATGCGCGCGCGCACACGCGCACACACTTGCGCACGCACGCACACACACACAGGCGCAATCTTTATTCAAAGCACATCACGCATAAACAGCAGAAGCCGGCCCACACGTGGGCTGGCCTCGCCGCTCTCGCTTTCGTTCTTCTCCAGCTATTGCGCCCGCAGACAGCTTCATTTGCATTAAACGCCCTACCCGCAACTTTGACAAGCGACTCTGTAAAGACCTGACCTCCATGTCAGCACAAAAACGCGCCATTTGTTCTCCCCTATACACAGGCAATGAGCTTTCAAGAAAGAGGAATTGAAACCTTATTTACAAGCCTAACCGTATGTAAAAACCCTAAACTGAAAGCTTCAAACCCTAATTTGCAAACACATCCTGTGAAACCCTAACCCCCCTTCAAACACCAATTTGAAATCCGAATCCTGTCTTGAAATCCTTCTTTGAAACAACAACTGTGGTTTAGCGCCCTAATTTGAAACCCTAACATTTAAGATCCTGTCTTGAATCCCTGACCCGAACCACTGTGGTTTAGCACCCTAATTTGAAACCCTAACAACTGATTAAAACCCTAAGCCTGACTTAAGACGCTATTTGTTTAAAATTGGGACCCCACCTTGAGACCCTAATTTCTTTGGTTAAATGCACTCATTCGAAATCCTAAGCCTAATTCGAAACTGTCCCTAAATACCGTCATTTGAAAGGAAGTTTGCAAACTTTGTTGCGCGGTTGTTGTCTTTTTGCTTGAACAGGTGAAGGCAGCTAATTGGTGGGAATAACAAGCCGCCGGCCTTTCCCGAGTCAAACTGACTCTTCCTTTTTTTTTTTTTTTTACTCCCTGCCCCGGAATCGCCGTTCCTGACAACTCCCAATTAGCGCCCCGTCCAGATAAATTAAAAGTCATCTGCCATGCCAAGCGGCCAATTAGCCGGCCCCAAAGCGGCGACCCGATCCGAGCGCGACGGCCTCCGGGGGGACGGGGTCGGGCCGGGATCGCGCCGGGATCGCGCCGGGATCGCTGTATACTTTCTGCCTGGATTATAAGGCTTCAAATGAGGGTTTTTCGTCGCAGGTTACGGTCTCGAGACTGCCGTGCGCTTTTGGGTTAGGATTTCAAGGTTCCGAGATTAGGGGAGGGTCTACCCCTAAACCAATCTTGACGCCGGAACTTCAAACTGACTTGACGTGCTTGAAACGCTCGTGCTTGAAACCTGAGCACGTCTTGACACGCCTTGACACCCTAACTTGAAAGCCCATCTTTGACTTAAATACCCTCCTTAAATCCCCAGCTCGAAATCCCAACTTTCAATGCCGAGTTAAAAGCTTTCATTGCAAAATTTGAAATCCTAAGCATTCATTTCATTTAAAACCCTCACCCTGTCTTGAAACCCTAACGAAACCTCATATGGACCCCGCCCTGGGCTTGAAAAGCTCCAATTTAATCCTTCCAAACATGAAGCCATTTACCCCTACTTGGAAACTTCTGAATAAAACCCCGTCTTGATACCCTAAGTCGAAAGCCGAAGTCGAAAAGCCGCCCAATCGGCTGGGTGGCCGACGCCCGCGTCGAGACCTTCACATGAAACGAAAGCAAGTCTTCAACTTGTGTACTCGTGCTACTTTTGTCTAAATGCGTCAGCGCGTTTTCCGGGCCCCGGACGGACTGCCGTCAAGCGGCGACACCTTGGGCGAATTGCAGCGTCGAGGCAGACTGGGCCGGGCGCCATGGAAACCCACATCTTGCGTAGCATCTGTCGCCATGACAACGCTAAAAAAATCCACCGGACCCGCTTGGACGGCCCTTTGAATCACCGCCGGTGTTTGTGCGCGCGTGTGCCTCTAAATGACACACAAAGAATTTCTGTTTTTTCAACTCCATTTCCTTTCATCTCTCAAGTCCAATGAAAACAATTTCACAATTTCCACATTTAAAGTCAAGTTGATGTGTGTTTATATAGAGAGAGAGCGAGGGAGAGAGAGAGAGAGAATTAATTTATACGTAACGTGGCGAAGAATTGATGTATAATTTATTTTAATTTACGTGTAAATAACTATATGTGATTAACTATACACGTAAGCAACCATATATATAAAATAATTGTATAAATATTAGGTATTCTGAAATTATAGTTTGTATCATTTGCAAATTTAGGTCAGCATTTGTGTAGCGCTCCGCTCGCATTGTTGACTCATGATAAAAGGGGAATAAAAGATTGGGTTCAAATAAAAACAAAGTTCCTCCCTTTTTGGAAAGATTGGACGACGGTCCGATCCCGCATCGTGACCGGCTCGTTGGCCTGAAGCCAAACCGCGGCCATCAAGACTTCGCCGGAATGGGCTTGAGTTAGCCCTGTATTGAAAATATGAAAAATAAAAACGTGCTGGTTTTTTTCCCCCCATCATCCTCCACGGAGTGCGGCCCGAGGACGAGCCCGCGAAGGACGCGGCCGGACGAATGGAATGGACTCCCCCGATAAGAAATAGTCCATCTGCGCGCACCACAGTGTCCTCGGCCCTTGTTAACCACCGCTCACATATAGTGTGTGGGTGTGTGTATATATATATATATATATATATATATATATATATATATATATATATATATGCGTGTGTGTATATATGCGTACATATATATACCATATACTGTACGCATATATACATATACACAATGTATGCATAAACATACATAAGCATACATATATAGCTCCAAAGTGAAGAGGTTCCATTAAAAGTTAGCAATAGAGCGCCTAAATAGGTCTGGTCTTTGGAGGCGGGAAGAAGGAAAAGAAAAGGGGGGGGGGGGGGGGGGGGTCGGAAGTAAGACGAGGGGGATATTGGCAGGCGGGAGGGCGGGCGAGGAGAAACAGCAGGAGGAGATGACAGGAGCAGGAGGCCGCGGCCTTGGGGGAGCGCTCCGCCTATCAAACGCGCCGCTAACAGCCTATCGTGGCTCCTTGGGAAAAAAATTGTCGCCCCCCCCCCCCCATGATCATTAAGTACGTTTACGAAAGCACTGCTGCCGAGAGGACAAGAGAATTGCTCGTTCAGATTTTCTGGAATGGAAAAATGTTGGTATAATATGCCATACGATTGTGATCCTCACGTTGCTCAAACAGCATGCTACAATGCGGATCGCCATGATGAAAACGTCTCCATGGTTTATTGGCTTGGTTGGGGATGCGTTACGCTGAAATCATACTTAATTGTGATCGTTGGAAAAAATACGCTCGTGTCGTATTACTGTATTATTTGGTCCGCTGTAAAAACACCGCGAGGATAATATGTTGTGTTGCTGTGCTATTGTTGGAAATATCACCTTCACATTGTCCTCTCTGCTATTTATGTAGTCATTTCCGAAAATTGTCAAACCGTTCGGTCAGTGCAATCGCAAAATCTCGATACTACTGTCAACCTTGTAAAATTGCGATACGTAGCTCTAACACGCGCTCAAAAGAATAAAAATAAATAAATAAATCCAAAAATGATTATTATTGCTCGGGTGGACTTGGAAATGATTCCCGGATCGCTGGAAACGTCAAATAAAAACATACAAATTAGACGTCCTAAAAAGGTGTCTCTCTCTGCACTCAGCACCAACACGGCAGCACCATCTCAAGGCCGACAAAGGAACTGCATCCATATTGTCGACAGCTATGATTAATATGAATAATTTAAAGGGTCCGGGAGTGTTTTGATGCTTCTTTGCATGACATATATCGATTACTATGCACTAATGTCATTCCAATATGTATATGTTACCATTTTTGAGACATTTTTATCACGGAATAATATTGACTTTAAGTGTTTGGAAGCATTTCGGGGAGCTTGGAAGGGATTGGGCTATTCACATGTAAAAAGCGTCTCTCCTCCTGAAAGATGCACGTTGCCAATTTACGGTACGTTACGATTCTATGGGTATGGACTGAAAAATATCTGTATCACGCGCCCGCTTTGATTTGGATTTCCAAGACATATTAGCCACAACTAATGAAAGCTTCTTCGCGGCGCATATTAGCCCACATTAGCATGGGTTCGGATCAAGGTGATAAGCAAGAATAACGCTCATGATCAATGAAGACACCCAGCGGATGAATTCCTTAACGAGGCGTTGGAGTTGGCCCGTTTGATTAACCCACGCGTGTAAATATAGGCACGCCTGTGGCTCCATTAATTATTCAGAGTTCTACACACTATCGCTTCATTATCCTTGGGTCGTTTTTGCCAGCCTCGTCCGCTCGGAGCTTCATCAATTAGATCGGAGGTTAGCTCAGTGTGTGTCGCGTACTGGCAAAAATTTCACATTCCTGCGTTCGCGTTAGATTGCGGCACCAACCAAGGATTTGAGGTCAGTGGGAATTTTTGAAAATACTAGCTGACAAGGTGATCTGAATGAGCGGGATGATTCAAAATTTTTCAACGGAAATGATGTACTATCAAATGTGCCACCGCAATAGAGCTTAATTTGGAATAACTGAAGAATTTTAGGGTGAAAAATCTCCAAACATAGTGGCCGTAAGTTTCGAATTGTGTGGAAATTGGAACGACGTGAATTGGATGCATTATGTAGAAGGAGATACAGGTCAAAAAGTGTGACAAATTCAAAACTAGCTAAAGATTTGCGCAGCTATTTCAGGGCCGGTGCTAGCAATTAGCATGCTAGCTGTCAAAGATTGCGCTGGCTCCAGCAAGTCCTGATAAAAGTTGCAAAGACTGTGTGTGTTGTGTATGTGCGCGTGTGTGCCCTAGTGGACTGCAGAGTATCATCCATCCTGATCTCATGCGGACCATGAGGCTCAGTAAGCTTTTCCCCATCAGCTGCCAAATAACAAACACCGCAGTGCGCGCGCGCGTGTGTGTTTGTGTGTGTCGTTATCTCTTGCCGCTACACTAAACTCACGGTCTGTGTGGCCCCTAGAGAAACGGTGAAGGGGGAAAAAAATGAGATAAAGAGTGGCTGGGCAACTCCGCTACGGCGGATACGCTTCAGAAGCGGCTATTTCGCTAGCTGACTACTAGCCGCGGATCATATGTAAATCGCTGGCGCTTGCTCTTAAATATGCATCGTTAATTAGCATAGCCGTCGCGGGGTCGCGGTAAACATGTCCGACTCTGTTACTTTGAGTATTCAAACACAGCTCCGTTAGGCAGTGTGCCTGCGAGAGAGAATATGCTCGTTAATATTCCTGTCGCGTACGTAGCGAGTCAAACGAAGTGTGCTAAGTATTATCATTTTAGCTCCGACAAAACGGACAATTTTCAAATGCCAGCAGCTAGCATGCGCATATCTATCGGATTCAAATACGGAAACTCTGACCGCGAGGGACGATTCGCTAGCCACATGCTCGACAGTGAAACGTGCAAACTATTCTATTTTTAGCCAGTCAAACATAATGGACATTGTAACGATGCTGACAGCTAGCACGCTCACAGCTATCAAACAGACCCAGAGAATGTGCAAACTATTATCATTTTAGCCCAAACAAAATACAAATTCTGACAATGCTATCGGCTAGCTTGCGCACAACTAGCGGATTTAAATAAAGAACCCCTGACAGTGAGTGAGGATGTGCCAGCCACATGCTCTGAAATGTCAAAATTATTCTAGATTTAGCCGACAAAAATGGCCATTCTTCAGCATGTTTGAGGTTTTACTGTACGTCGCCGCGGTTACACAAAGGTTTCAATCAGACGCGGGGGAAAAAGTCGAAACGGAGGAGAAAAGGAATTCTGGTCTTTGAAGGCGTCGCTTGAGGAGGTGGCAAAGATAAGGACGCGCGCTCGGGACCGGCGCAGACAGACTGTGTCAAAACGACAAAGCAGACAAAGGAAGAAAGAGACGGGATGTGTCAAACACACAAGAGATTTCCGGAGAACAAACGAGGGAAAAGGAAAAAAAAAAACCTTCGTTCGGGACTTTAACGGACACGAGGAAAGAAAAAGACCTCAAAGATTCCTCACTACCAGGCAAATGTTTTCTTTCAATGCTTTTTTTCTTGTTTGTTTGCTTTGGGGGAAAATTTGTAGAAGTTACAAATTAGAAAACGATTAAATCACCATGTTTAAAGGAAAGTGCTATATTGGAATGGCTTCATCTTTCTTTGAAACAATTTTGTCGTGTGTTAAAAGTACATCGAACGAATGGCGCCGTCTTCCTCTGCGATGGCGTCACTGGGATCCTCTGCCTGGCACTTCATCTGGAAATTTCAGGTCCTAGTCATTTTTTTTTCACACGCCCATCCATGTCCCTTGTCTTTCGTCTCCGTCATCATCTTCTACTCTCCGAGGCAAGCGCCGCATCCGCGAACCTTTTTAATAATAAAGCGGCTCATCCGTCTCTGCCGCACTCCCGCGGGATTCACTCTCGGCTCGGCTTTAATGAGATTAGCGTGGCTAATGCCCGCGCTCGCTAGCTCGCTCTCTCGCCGCGGGACTGAGGAGTATCCCCCTCCGCGAGCCCCGCGCTCGCCGGTTAGCGCGGCTAACTAACATGCGGCGGCAGACGGCGTCTAAAACCGCTGGCAAACCTTAATTGATTTCACGCCTTAAATCGTAACATTTGCAAGGAAGCTAACAAGTGCTAGCATGCATCAAAGCTAAATCGCTTTTAAATATTAGCTAAAATAGCTAATAACTTAAACAACGCCGCGAAACGAAGTAAGTTTCGCTAAGAACCTAGAAAGGGAAGAATGCTCATGCTAGCTGTCAAATGCTAACATCACATCAACTGCAGAGCCATTAATTTAGCATCCAAATGCTAAAATGTATTTATGTACAGCAGACGGGCCGCGGGGATCATCAAAACGGCAAAGGGGAATCGCGGCCAATATTGGCGGCTGATCTTTTGGAAATAAAATGCACAAACTTCAAATTTTGTGATTTTTTTCTAAATAGAATTTCTCAGAGCATTACGGCGACCTGTCGAGGTAGGTAAATAATTGGGACGGAATCATCGAACCAAAATATAACCGCTCCCAACACAAGCTTTATTTACGCGCATGCTAGCAATCAAACGGTAAAACAACGTAGATGTTCAAGTCCAAACAAATAAATCATCATCCCAAAGCCTGTCGAGCCAGGTGAACGATTGGGCTCCAATGATCCTACTCAAATAGAAATGATCCCGAAACAAACTTTATTTACTGTTATGCTAGCACACGAACGCTAATATGTTTAGTTCCACTATATGCATAATGTACAAGTCCGAAAAAAATCGACCGTCGACGATCAACTACGGGGTGCCGGAACCATCAGAAATTGGCAGCAGACTTTTTCATTTGCAACGTCAAAACGCGGGATTCCCTTTCAAAATCATCGTCTCGTTTTGACTGCAGCCCGTCGAGGCGGCTAAACCATGGGTGCTGGTATCTAGGTATCTAGATTACAAATGCTTTCAAAACAAACTTGATCTACTTCCTGTTTACCCCGTTTCAACGGCGCCAAAAAAAAAAAAAAAAAAAAATAGCTCGACCTTGATTAAGCATGCCCGCGCAAGTTAAATACGTAATCATCATAAACATTATGATAACAGATATTTCCAGTTGTTGAATCGCATTACGGCAACTATCATTTAGTGTAACCATTTGGGGAGGATATGCAAATCCGGCGTTCATTGAATATTCATGATCCGCTTTGCATAATATTAGCATAAGTCATCAAACTAAATACAAAATCGGATAAGGACGCTAAGATGAAAGGCGCGCACGGCGAAGAGTGGAAATTAATAGAAAATAATTCAAACGCAAATAGAAATATTCGAATCAAAATGGCTAATTAACCCTTGGGGAAAATTTTGGCCCAACTTGGGCCTTTTTAGTCTTTGATAAAGTAAAAACAAAAAAAAAAAACAGGGGACAAAAATATTGCATAGATTGTCAGAACATGACGACTTTCAATATGCGTCCCGCCGTCCCTTCTAAAGGTCCAGGGTGTCAAATTTAGCCCATGTCGGGCTCATTCACTGCCATTCAAAATTGGAAATATTGGAAATTTGAATCCCCAGACACATAACGTGCAAAGGAACCGGTCCTGCAAATTCAGACCCGACCGGTTTGCCGTCCGTCTTACCGGACTCATCGGCACCTCGGACGGATAGTTTTCTCTCCGAAGTAAAGTCAACGATTCAGAAACCGCAAGTGGAGCGAGACAGTAAATCAGAGCCAAATAGTCTTCTGCCTAGACGGGCTGCAGTAAAGTTTGAAGAGGAAATAAACAGGAAGCGTTTGGTTATGAACGACTCGGTTAAAGCTATAATCCCCTGACGCAAGCGGCGGATGCCAGTTGACCCCGGGCCCGTCCGCCTGGTTGCAAAGACGATGTTCAAGAAGGACGAGGTCACCGAAATGCGGCAGACGCTCGGACGTGACTGGCCTCTCTGATGACTAAGATGCGGAGGTCAGCTGGCCTTCAGCGGCACACGAGCGCCACCTGTCTTAGCGTGCGCTTTTTCTTGCGCCGTTTTCATGTTTGTCCTTAACCCCTGGCTGCGCGGGGATTCTTCACCAGCCTGGCCTTATTATCGCCCGACTTGGGCTGACGAGGAAAGGGCGGGAACATCGTCAAATAGAAATAACCGTTTCCTTTCAACCCGTCGAAATGTTCAGTGGCATCGGAGCTACATAGATGTTTGTTTGTTTGTTTTTAGGGGGGGCACTTACTCCCTCTTTATGTACAAAAAGGCTAAAAATGCGATCATAGTAAAAGTGGCCGCGCTGTATATTTATACATTTATGAAATTAAAGTAAAAAATGATTATGTCTTTTGAAGGGAGTCCAGGCTAAGCCAATCATCAAAGTCATTGAAAGGCTTGCAAATGTCATAAGTGAGCGCGAGCGCCACCCAAAAATTTCATATCATGCAAGTTTAGTTTAGGGTCATGCCAAGTGCTTCCTGTGTGATGTCATTGTTAAAGTGCTAACGACGCGCTAACGACGCGCTAACGACGCGCTAACGACGCAATCGTCGGACACGACAGTAAGTGGCGTGTTGCATGTGTTTCGATGTGACTATGTACTATGTTAGACATAGCTAACGTCAATTTGATGTTAGTGCTATAGCGCGAGGCCCGAATAAACTCCATCTTCTGCAGGTCGCCCGCAATGAAGCGAAGCTATCTCTAGCTCTCAAAGAGACGCGAAAGGCGTTTACCTCCTGTTCTGATGTCTACAGGAGCACGTCAAGGCAGTTTCAATCATTCATCACATTAAGTCAACAGCTGTTTTTTCCTGTTTTGACTTTTAGAGCAGCCCCTCTAGGCAGTAAATTACATTAAGATGCAATAACTACGCTCGCTACCCATTGCCCGCAAACAGGTGCGACATGTTAACTCATGGGGCTTAAACCCAACTTCTCCACTGCGTCCTGTTCCGATGTCAGCGGCTGGCAGCCCAGGGAGGCCAGGGGTTCGCAAACCTTTTGGAGTCGGGAACACATTTTCCAAGCGCCCCCATTGCACATGTTGCACATGCTACTTTCAGCCATACTGAAGTTTAGAATATTAAAAATTGAAAATTGCGTGGCTCCTTCTCCCCCAAAATGCGGCTGCCGATGATTAAGTTTCCAAACAAAAAGTTAGTTAGATGCAAAAGAGTATGATTGTCAATGCAAAACGTTTACCGAGAGGAAATACCCAGCACAAACGGCGATACTAACCAGATGAACGCATACAAGGCCACGCTACGCTGAAGATAAAAACTCAAATTAGATGAACCAACAAACGACTAATCGGGGGCATAAAGGACAACATTCCAAGGAGGAAAAGGCGACCGACAGGCACCGGAGGGCCAGATCTCGCAAAGAGAAGGAAGAACGCGTGCGCGGCGACGGCGAGCGCTCCGCGCCGCAAGGCGCATTCTCAACACTTTACATGTTGTAGGTTGCCCGAACCCGACAGTCCCTTTCCTGTTTCGGAATCCGCATTCGGGCGGCCAAGCGGTCGAGGGCGAATCGCCGGCCGCGTCTGCCGGCCGCTTCCCGTTGGGGGGAGTGGGATCCAAGGGCTCAAGCGTTTGTTTGGCTTCTCCA
The DNA here is from genome assembly GCF_059441005.1 of Hippichthys cyanospilos. Classification (NCBI taxonomy): domain Eukaryota; kingdom Metazoa; phylum Chordata; class Actinopteri; order Syngnathiformes; family Syngnathidae; genus Hippichthys; species Hippichthys cyanospilos. The sequence continues at coordinate 24,197,748 of NC_142375.1, read as the reverse complement.
ATCGGCGGGAGCTCAGTTCTCTTCGTTCTCTTCCGCTGTCTACGGCCGCCCGTCCAGGCGGGCAAAGCATTCCGTGAATGAAATATTCAAGTCCATTGTTCCGCCGACGCCTCGAGACACTTTGATCTAAATATCCATTATCCCCAGACGTTTTCCGCTGTAAAAGAACTTGACACAAATAATCCCAAATGCGTTTTATCTGACAGGTGGCGCAGAGCGACGGCCAAATACTTGAAAAAAAAAAAAAAAGTAAAAGCACCTACCGCAGCCCGTCTAATAATACGGAATTTTCCTCTTTGTAGCGGCTCCTTTGATCTTAATGAGTTTTTAAACTCCCAAATTAGCTCGGCTTTCATTAACGACAGTGAAAGAGCGGAGTCAACGCTGACAAAAGTTTGTCACCGATAAGCTGTCTGAGAACGCCAACCAGGAAAAGAGCAAAAAGTTAGAGTGAAAAGAAGCAATGGGTTTTTTGTTCATCCTGGGCTCGTTTGGACGTGTCTCCGCCAAAACGCTACTGACTTGCAACAAAAGCTCATCTTTGCTTTCTGAGATCAAAGACGCTTGTCGCTTGACAGCGCTCGCATAACCATCCGGGATGCACAATCGCAATTTCAGAAACAAAACTTGTTGTTGATTGAAAAAAGGAAACCAATTGGCTGCTCGCTCATTCAAATGGATCTCAGCTCATCTTTAACCCCCGTGGGATGTTTTGTCCGACTCTTTACATCGAAGGCATTTCGCATCGACGGGAAAGCGGCGAAAGAAGGACCCGGGGAGCTGAAATTTCACTCAGATGGTGACAACATGTCAAAGTTCAAAAAGGCACGACCACTGGCTAAAACCATCGGCTAAAATACCGCGGGGGGAAAAAATGAGCCAAAAATGGTCAAAATACTGCATAAGGGTCCAGCCAGTCGAAATCGTTACTCGATGAATACTCGATTATGAAAAGAGGGATTTAGGGCTATGCAGATAACATTCGATTGATTGAATTCCGGGTAGATAACCAATCACTCAAATATTCTATATGACTTCCGATGCAAGTTTCTTTGTGTATAATGTACAGTTAATTTTTAGCCACGGATAAAATATTTTAACCCAATTTTCGATTAAATGTTTTGAAGGACGCTCGATTAGTAAAATCTGTTGACATATTTTTAAAATGCCTTGTTTTCTTTTGTGCGTAGCAATAGTTTTCATTTTTTCCAGAGCGAAAAACTCAGCGCGGGATTAGTTGATAGGATTTTTTGGAAGCTGCTTGATTACTTCAATAGCCAAAGCATGTTCTTCAACTCTCTTGTTTTCTTTTAAATAATGACAGTTATGCATGAACAAATCAAACTCGTTTGAAGTCAACACTCGAGCATTGGACTCATTTTAAGGAACGTGCTCGATTACTCCAAAAATTGCCAGCTCGGCTCAAACGCAGCTCAGTTGTCTTTTACTGTGCGCGTGTATTCATAATTGTCTCGTTTTATCCCAATACTCAACACAATACACAATACTCAACACAATACCCAATACTATTGCCTGGTAGAAGGTTCCGGAGGGTACTCCACCTTATGACTCGCTCGCCGAATCCGATCGTCGCTTTTCGAGGTCGGCGGCGAGCTTTTCCTCCGAACGGACGGCGTTTTCCGAGAGGGAGCGGGAACGCGAGCCGGGACGTCCGGGGAGCTGAGAAAGGAAGAGAGAGAGAGAGGCGGTTAGCAATAAAAGTTTGATGGCAGTCGAGCCGGGGAAGCGGGAGGCCGGCAGCTGAAGATAAAAATCAAATCAATGGCGGAGTGAAATTAAGCAGACGGCGCGGGCGACCCGCCGCTAATTGAAAAGAGGCCGCCGGTCAAATAGGTCCTAATATTTACCCAGGAACTCCAAAAGGCAGATTAGCCGCGGCAAATTAGCCGCCAAGGAAAGAAAGTCGGCGCGGGTAAAAGGAAGGCCTGGACAAATGAAGCTTCTTGAAGCACTTGTGATTTATTTTTCTCTTACCCCCCTAGGCGCTGCTCTAGTTTTAAAGATAAAGGACGGTGCGGTGGGCAGCTGATGTCATGGGAAACTGAAGCTGCATCAGGCACTGCTGATATTCCTTTTATCCCTATAGATGGCGCTCTTGCTTTGAAGATGAAGTGCAATAGAGAGGTTCCACTGGAGCTTTAAATCAAGCGCCATTGAGAGTGTCAAAAAAATATCAGGAGAACTTCATGGAGCTTCATTTGCCCATCGCTACTGGAAGATAGCCATGGGAATATGAAGCTTATGAAGCACTTGATGTCGTGATGAAGCAATAGCGCCAATGAAGCTTCATCAAATTCTTATGATAATTACCTTAGTGATAGTTTTTGAATTATTTTTGCATCTTTAATAAAATGCCATTTAGAGGCGTGTTGAAATGTATTGGAGAGGCCATGACGTCCTCTCCGGGGGACATTAGGATTTACTGGGGTCGCTCCAATGAGTCAAATTCCCCTTTTGCTGATGTGATAACAGCGCCGATCATCTCCATTCCTGACAGTGTTTTTTAGCCCTGAAAACCTTTGCTCTCCTCCCTGTCATCCTGCCATCTCACGCTAACCTCGTGACGGCAGCTGATCCATGCAAACATTTTCCCGCCGGCAGAAAAAAAAAAAAAAAAAAAAACGGCCGGAAATAGTTTCTCTCCCGAGAATGTCAGCGGCGGCACGTACGAAGGTCAGCGGCGACACGGGCGGCCTTCTGCGTTTTTCTTTCTTTCTTTCTTTTTTTTTTTTACGCCATCTGCATTTAGATCCTTAAAGTAAAGGTTAGGGTGGCTGGGAGCCTTAGCGTGACAAAGAGCGGCTAGAAAGGAAGGCGGCGCCGCAATCGCTAGTAAATGTCAGCTTAGTGACCACAAAAACACTTCGGGGCCGCCGTCAAGGCCGCGCCGCCGCACAGGACCCGCAAATATCGCCAGTTAAAAAAAGAGATATATCATAAATGGCAAAAAGATGGTCGAAATATGGACGTGTGTGTGTGTGTGTGTGTATGTATACATGCACACACACACATATATATATATATATATATATATATATATATATATATATATATATATATATATATGTGTGTGTGTGTGTGTGTGTGTACATACAGTATATACATGGCGAGAGAGAGAGTGTGAGAGAGAGAGAGCGAGAGAAATAATACACACATGGGGGGGGGGGGGGGGGGGGCAGAAACAAATGAGCGAAAATGATGTTTTGATCCAGCGCGGCGGCCAGCTGGAGGCCAACATCCATCACCAGGCGGGAGATGGATAATATGGGATGGAGGCAGAGAGGCGGAAAAGGCCCCCACCTCACCCGCACCCCAAGAAAAAAAAACAAGTAAAAAAAAAAAACAAAAAACATGATGAACGAGGGAGAGAAACTGCAGCTGAAAACCACTCGTTTACTTGCGGGGTTACCACTAGCCGGTCTTTGATGTTCACCAAATCATCAATGTCACTCCTGTTGAATTTTTGGCCTTGTTTTTGGCTTCACCAAATACAAAAAGGTCAACGTGTGACTCATCGGTCTTTCATTTTGAACATCGGTCCGTCCAGCCAGCCATCCGTTTTCTACAGCCGCTTCTCCTCACGGGGGCGGCGGGCTCGCCGGCGCCTGTCTCGGCCAGTCACCCAATCACAGCTAAGGACAATTTAGTATGTCCAATCACCTGCCGTGCACCTATTTGGAACCGAAAAATACATTTGCTAAAGCTGAGAAACTGTAAAATTGAGGTTCATGGAGGACTGCGTTGTCTTTGATGTTTACAAAAACTTACATTGGTTTAGAAAAAGGCCAGTTTTCAAGTGAAATGACGTTTGACGCTTTCCAAACGGTGCCTTTGAACGTACTTTAGCTTTGCGGACCATTCCAAACTGTCTTTGATGTTGACAAAGTCCCGAATTTTAGGCCTGGCCAACGCACCTCTCGGAAGTTTCCGCAAAACGGCGAGGGCTCGTCGCTCGCTGAAACCGACAAACGAGGAGCGAATGCAGCGAATGCAGCGCCGGTCCAGCGTGCGGCCTGAGCGCAAGCGTTCAAATCCCTTTCGGTCCGATGAAGCGTCTTTGTGTTGCACTTTTGTCAAAGGCGTCGACAGCTCACGCCGCAAATACCGCGCACTTATTGTTCTTTCGATATGCAAAGCGGATTTTTTGTTTTGTTTGATTTAAACACCTCCGTTGCAGCTCCAACAGTGGAAAGAAAACAAAACAAACAAAAACAAAAATAGCTTTGCGGCCACAGTCCCCAGTAACCAAAGCACTACCGTACCTAAATTACTATGGTACCTGAAGGTACAATAGTTACTAAAGTACTAAGGTACCTAGAGTAACTGATTACTTTAGGAACTATGGTACCTAAAGTATTATATTTAGTATTGAGGAAAAGTACTATAGTACTTTAGGTACTATATTTAGTAAAGGCCTACGTGCAGCACTATATTTGGGACTATATTTAGTAAAGTACTATATATAGTACTATGGTGCTTCAGCTACGTACCCGGAGAAGCAATAGTTACTAAAGTACCGAGGTACCTAACCTAATTCCTGACCGGAATGTAAAAAGTAGACCATTAATACTTGCTTACTTTAGCACCTAATTCCATTTTCTTCATCTGCCCCAACTCAGCACGGGCCTAAAGAATCCATTTGGTGGTCTTCGATGTCGGGAAAGGAAAAAAAATCAACCAAAACGCGCACCCGTTGGAGGTCTGTCCCGCATCCAGCGTAAGTTTGGGTTCATCGGATTTACGCGGCGACGCGGACGTCGCTGGATGCGAAGGCAGAGCGGCGGGTGAGGCGGGTGAGAAAGGAGGCCGGGAATGACGCTGAACAAGTTGAGGAGGCGGCAGAAACTTGAATGGATGAAACATGACTCCAACAAGGGGCGCGCGCGCGGTCGGGCCGCAACACGGTCTCATGCCTCCGCTAATTGGGCCTGACAGCGCACTACGGCAAATCCATGCGACAGTGACAAACGCGCACGCTTGGCTTTAGTCACTCTAATTAGCGCGCGTGCTCATTTTGGAACCGGAGCGGGAAATCGTTACGGAACGTTGGCGGACCGCGGACGAGAAATTGGACCCTTTTCAAAAACCGCTCCCGGGCAGGAACGTTAGACCCGACCGGAGTCGGCTTGACTCGGACCCATAGTCGGAGACATTCCACTTGACTTGGCTCGCGGCCGGAGACTTGGACTGGACGTGGACTCCTGGCCGGGGACTTTAATAGACTTGACTTGGGTCAGGGACTTGGGATTTCGTTTGGCCTTATGGTCGGGGACTCGGACTTGATTTGGACTCGCAGTCCGGGTCTTGGACTCCTGGTCGGGGATTTTATTTGACTTGACTTGGGGCGGGAACTTGGAACTTCATTTGGACTTGCGGTTGGGGACTTGGACTTGATTTGGATTTGATTGGGACTCGTAGTCAGGGACTTGGACTGGACTTCTGCTCAGGGACTTTATTAGACTTGATTTGGGTCAGGAACTTGGAACTTCATTTGGACTTGTGGTCGGGGACTTGCACTTGATTTGGACTATATCCCAGTATGCTAAATATAAGGGGTAGTAATAAGAATTTTGACATTTAGCATTAGAACTAAGCGGTTGTTGACCGTCAGACAAAATGTCAACGAAATGCTTTGAAAGCAACATTATGGCAGGCCAAAAAACGCCGAGTCATCTTTTTGCCGTTGTTGTTGTTGTTGTTCCGAGCCACCTCCCCGCGTCTCTCCGATCTCCGGGAAATGGTCGGCGGCCGGCCAAGCGTTTTGGCGCGCTAACCTTGAGCCTCCGGCCAAAGAGCTGGCAGGGGGCGCCGGATGTGGTGGGCGCCCCAAAAACAACAACAACAACAACAACAACAGAGAGCGTCGGCGACAAGAAATCTCCCGGCGCTGACCGACAAATACCGACGGGTCGCTCGCCGTGTGGACGTTTCATACCTTTGAAATTCTACTTCCTGTCTTTCCGCCGACCGTTAGCGGGCCCGAGTCAGCCTTTGGCGCTAAAGTTGCTACAACTGTCTTGCGTCGCGTTGGGGGGGTGAGGTGTGAGTGGGTGTATCGTAACCTCCTCTGCGCGTGACTCACACATGACACTCACACGCGCGTGTGTGTGTGCACAGTGACAAAAAAACAATGTGATGGTAAATGTCTAGATTGGCCTGAATGATATCAGGATAAAATTGAATTGCAATTTGTGAAAAAGACAACACAAATTTGTGATCCGCAGCACGAGGGGTGCAGTGCCGTTCTTGTTGTTAAAGTGTGTGCGGGAATTTCAATTTTTTTCCATTTCTATCAATGGTTATTTTCCTAACTCACATGAACTCATTGAATCCCAAAGACATGTTTACGTTTTGTAAGCGTCCAGGCATTCAATCTCACATACTTATTTATACGTTGTTGGTTTTTTTTTTTTTTCCAAGTGTTTGGCTATAGCGTTTGACTCGAAAATTGAAGCTCGGGGACTTGAACTGGACTTGGACTTATGGTCAGGAACTTGGACTTCATTCGGACTAGTAGTCAGAAACTCGGTTGGGGACTCGGACTTGATTTGTACTCATAATCGGCTACTTTGAGTGGATTGGAGTCAAGGGCTCGGACCGGACCCGGTCGCCCGGTCAGGGACTTTAGTCTCGACTTGGACTTGGGTCGGGGACTCGGTCGCTCGGTCGGGGACTTTGACAGAAAGCGGACTCAAAGTCAGAGACTTCACTTTGACTTGTTTGGGGATTTGGACATGATTTGGACTCAGGATCAGGGACTTTGACGGGATTCGCTTCAAGCGCCGGACTCGGACGCTCCTTCGGGAACTCCGGTCTCGACTTGGGTCGGGGACTTGGAGCGAACGTGGACTTACGGTCAGAAACTTGGACTTGATTTGGCCTTCGAGCGTTTGGCTAAAGCGGGGTGTAAAAAGGGCTGTCGCTGAACGAATTAGGAGGCAAAGCAATCGATTACTTCAGGTAATTAGCATGCACAGAATTGTTTATGTGTTAGAGCTCTGGCTAAGTGCAGCACAAATTAAGAGCGCCAAAGAGAACGGAGCTCCCAAGCCACCGTAGCCACCTTGTGTTTGACAGCCTTGAAAAACCAAAGCATTCTTCCCCCGACAGATAAATGACACACGACGATCGGAAATAGTTGCTAGCGCTGCCCGAGCGCCCAAAAGACCAGACTCCCTATCCCCCGGCTGTCTTGCCTTTGACAGCCTTCAAAATCAAAAGAATTCTTCCTCCGTCAAGCAGGAAAGGAAAAGAAAACAAAGAAGCTCTCCGCTCCCGTAGCCATCTTGCCTTTGACGGCCGTTAGAATGGAAAGCTTTCTTCCCCTGACCCCGAAAGAAAACAAACAGAGTTGCGGCCAAAGCAGAAAGCTTTCTACCCTTTCTGGATGCCACAGCCTTCGAAATTGCAAACCAACCTCGCTCGGTCACAATCGGAACCAATCCGGAAAAGGGCTGACCGGATTTCGGTTCCGTTCCCATCGTGTACCTAATCGAGTGTCCGCGGAGTACCATTCAACAGGAAGCAGCGAGTTCGAGATCATTTTCGACCGATAAGAAACGAATGATGATGTTCGGTTATTGGAAAGTGGAAAAGGCGTTGCATAGCCGTACTCCGTATGTACGCAAAGACCGTCTTGACATACGGCTCCATTGCTAGCCTTGCTGCACCACCTAGTGGCCGAACAGCTTCATACCGCTTCCAGATTTAGTAGTTTGTGAACTTTTATTCAATGTTTTAAAGACACGAAGATTTCCAAAATCAAGGAAAAAAACGTCCCAAAAAGCGCTAGGGTGGAAAATGTAACCTGTCGCGGCAATCTAGTTTTAGGGGTTTAAATTTGAACCACTAGGGGGCAGCCAAGCAGGAAACGTTTCCAATCTGTTCATTAGAAGGAAGACAAACACGTATGCATTTATTGCTAGCCTTGGTGCGCCACCTAGTGGCCAAACAGCTTAAAACGGCAAGATTCAAGAGTTTGTATCGTCATACGTATAGTATTATCAGACCACATCATGAAATTCTTGACTACATTCCACGTTCCGCCGATAAATAAATAGATAAACAAATAAACATAAACAACAATACAATAAACAATAAAACAACAGCCGAATCAACGGTGTTAACAATATAACGCAGACATCACATTTATATGAATTTAAATGAGGGATTTAGTAGTCAGTGAACTTTCATGAGACATTTCTAAGACACGGGGCTTCCCAAAATAAGGGAAAAAAAACTTTTTAAGTGGGGGAGAAAAGACCAAAAAAAACAGGACAGGATAATCGATTTCAAAGCATTTGATGGTGACAGCTCATTCAAAGTAACAGAGCTCAAGCAGCAGTGGTTTTTTAAGTTAGACCACTAATATCAAAAGTGAGACACACACACAAGCACGGAGGCACATAAACAATGGCTGAATGCGCACAGGATGTGCTGACACTACACACAGGTACGAGCGGCGCATTTGCATTCTGCTGATTCCTGCGTTTGCTCTGACTTTCACAAGTACACACACTTTTAATTCATACAAACATCTGAGCGTGGGCACCGCTTTCCCTTGTTGCTCTCCTCCGTTCCGAGGCGCCATCCATGCTAAGCAGGACGCTAGCGTTCGGGTCTTTAGGTCAATATTGCCCACTGTGCATTTGGCGCCAAACCTTGCAGCGAGGTAACACCGCTTTTAGATTTGACTCCAGCAATCAGGGCAAACTCGCTTACTAGCATATACTAGCAATGACGCTAACCACGCTAGGTAAAACCTAAACTCTTTGTGCATTAACTCAAGCAATCCTGTTAGCAAATTTGCCTCCTAGCATTGCTGCTAAATTATGTTGATTGTCTGCACAAAAAAATCATGCTAGCATGGCAAACTCTCCTATTAGCATTGTTGCTGTATTAGCATTGGCGCTAAGCATGCTAGCTAGCACACCAGTTGATTGGCAACAAACAGTTTCAGCTTCAGCAGTGCCAAAAGGTGTTTCAGCCTTCACTCGAACGACAGCGTTAACCATGTGGAAAATGTCCTTCTTGAAACGGAACTTTCCGCATTAAACGCTGCAAAGACAAACATAGTTTCATCCTTGACTCAAGCGATCATCTCAGCAGTGCAAATTGCCTAATAGCATTGCTATTGTACGTCACCGGTGCTAACCGAGCTAGCGCAACAACGTTTGATGCTATACGCCTCAAAGACGAAACATCTTTTCAGCTTTCGCTCAAGTCATGGTGCTAAGCATGCTAAATAGCCTTCTAGAAACAGGACTTTCAGTCACTGGTGCACACTATGCTCGTTAGCGCCCCCGCCAAAGCCTGCAGCGGTGAAAATTTCCTGGAATAACATAGCAGCTATATGTGACTGGCGCTAACCACGCGAGCTAGCACAACAGCGTTTGACGCCTCAAAGATGAGACGGGTTTCAGCTTTCACTAGAATTACATTGCTAACCATGCTAAATAGCCTTCAGCTGGCATTGCTAATCACAGGGACTCAAACGGCAGCGCTTACCATGCTAAATAGCCTTCGAGAAATGGGATTTCCCGTCACTTGCGCTGCTATGCCAGTTAGCACTAAGATGGTAACTTGCCGACTAGCATGTGGGCGCTAAAGACCCTGAAAAGCGGAAACAAAATGTCTACTTTAAGACAGTTGTCATTGAGCCCGACAAAATCAGATTGGATCACGCTTTGATTCGATGGAATCAAACATCACGAATCACATGGAAAATAGGATCCGCATAATAGTTACGTAGCGGGCTAGCGAGCTTTACAAAGTCTTTAATTCGGCGACATTTCTTGTTTTTAGTCCCCGTAAGATCATCCTTGCGCTATTTTGGTGCGGGCAGACATTTGTCATTGGATTTATAGCCTCCATTTATTTTCTTCGCAGTTTGCGCTGAGCTACCGGGCAGCGGCGCGATCGTAAAAGCGAGCCGGGTCCGCCCAGCCTGTTCCGATAAGAGCGGCGCTTCATTCCGCCGCGTTCCTTTTAGCCGTCACGTCAAATAAATCGCGGCCGGGGCAGCGCCGCGCCGGACGCCGTTAGCGTGGGCTGCTGCGGAACATATTGGCCGCCGCTAACCTACGGCAGGCCTGTCCCAATTTTTGAGTCAGAGGGTCGCGCTCAGAAAATCCAAATGAGTTACGGCCACTTATTTTGATGTATTTATTTATTTTGACTTAAAGCGGGGGCGTCAAACGTTTCAGCTCGCGGGCCGCATGGAGGAAAGTCTATTCCCAAGTGAGCCGGACCAATAAAATCACGGTAGCCTATATATTTATAGAACTTGAAAACAGCGACTTCAGATGATTTTTTAATGCCGTCCAAAATAAGACAAGTATAACATCAGCGCGAATGGCCCCGGGCCGTCCTTCGGACACCTCTGACCTCGATGACTCTTTCACACCAGGGAATACGTAAAAAAAAAAAAATCCCCAAAAAGTTGACTGTACTTTTGTTTCTATTGAAAGCTAGCGCCACGTGCTAGCATGCTAACGAGCGCGCGCAATCGTATGCGCTCCAATGCTGTAAGAACACGCAGCGAGTGGCAGAGCATCTTGACGGGTAATAAATTCAAATCAGGTTGCCTGGCAACACATCAAAGATCTCGGCGGGCATGTCTTTGTGTGTGAGGGTGAACACGCGACGACGCTCACACAGACGCACCGTGTTTGCGTGTGCGTGCGTTTGTCAAGTTTTACGAATGTGGTTGATCTTTTATGCTCAGGTTTGCGTGCGCACATACCTGTGTGTGTGCGTGAGTGCGCGTGCACATATTTTGTGGGTAGATTTGTATGTTTTTGTGTGAAAATGTTTTGCGTTTTTGTTTCTGGCTGTGCATATGTGCATGATTGTGTGTTGCGTGTACATAAGCACGTGTTTTAGTGCCTGTGAGTGTGTGTGTTTTTCAAGTGCTTGGCTAAAGGAGGCTCTAAAAATGGCTGCTACTAAATGAGTTAGGTACTAAAATAAGGAAATATTTTGGGTGCTCAAGTACTCAAGTGAATATTTTACGCGTAATTGATTACTTCAGTACATATAAAAGTAAATGATTTCTTTAGTACTCAGCTATCTCAAGTAATTGAGTACTCTGGTACTAGAGTAATGGATTATATTAGTACTCAGTCATCTCGAGTAATTAGTCCTTCATTTATTTAGCAGTCATTTTTAGACCTCAAGCCAAAACACTAGCAAAACTACTATGAATTTAAAAAACGTAAAATGGCGTCTTTGGGGTTGAATAGAAAAATTTTCTTCAAAGGACTCGGAAATAACAATTTTTTTTCCCAGTTTGATAATAAAAAAAAAAAAATTCTATTATTTCACGACGAATCTTCTATTTACAGTTGATTTTGGGAAGCATTTTGAGTCGCCTGCGAAAGGCCGCTGACAGAAAAAACAAACAATTGTTTGGTGGCGTTTGCGTGCGACAAGGAGACGAGGCGGACGCGAGCGGCAGCTTCGGGGGCGTCGACTTGTTGCGTGACGGATATGTGAAGTCGGGACATGAAAGGCGGGCGGCGGCACCCCGGTGGTGACTCCTGACCGACGCCGGTGTGGCCAAACATCATGAAATATTGATGGAGGCGTCCGGGAAAAGACGGAATGCGTGAGTGAGCGCCGGGCTGCGGGGAAATCAAAGCAATATCCGCGCACGCCGCTCCGGGCCAGATGAAAAGCTGAGTCACGTGCCCCTACAACGCTAATTAGCATGTTAGCATCACAAGCGCGAAGATCTGATCAATAGTCATTAGAAAAAGAGCATATTAGCCCTACGCTAGCTAAAAGAGCTAAAGCGGAGGTCCCAAACCGCCGGAAATAAGGATGTTTGGAACTGATTTCATTGATCCTTAACACTTTTGGCTCATCTTTGCTTTTTGGCGCCGCCTCTGGCCACTCTCCGTATTACATTTTGGACGCGCCACGTCTCGTCCTCGCGTCAAGCTAATCGGAACGCGAGCGGCGAGGAAAAGCTTCCGAATGAAAGCCCGTTAAGGCCGTCGCCTTGAAGTCTTATTCGCTGTGTTTATTTTGAAGTGGGCCTACGCATGCGGCACGTTAGCGACGTTTGGCGTCAGGTTCTCGACGCCGCTACTCTCCGCGCTCTTCCTCCCGCGGACAGCGGACCCAACCACGGCAGTTTTTTCACCTGAGGGGCGGTTTCTAGAACAGCCACTTGAGTAGAAATGTAAAAAACATTTAGCGACCGAAGCTAGGTTGCCGAGTAACGTTCATTGACATTTTCACAAAGGGATATGACGCAAGCCACCGAGGGCGAGCCGAGTGCGCCACCTGAGCGCTAATAAGCTATTTACATGTGCGAGCGCCTGAATAACGGAGACTTTATTATATGGCGTTACTGCATGTTATATCCATGAGGAGATGATTGTCATTCAAAACATGTCAAATAGCACAAAAGCAAGCGGACTTCACATCGTGTGCCAGCTTTTCCTGACGACAAATCAAAATAAATATGTAAATCGAATCAAAACAAAGCTTCGCTGAGCAAAATTGGTTTCGCGCAACGACTTTTCTCTTTCTGATTGAACATAGAACAATCAAGTGAAACGTATGCACTTTGGAATAGCATGAATCTCCGGCACGACCTCAAACAAATTGATTTGAATTGAACTACTACCGCTCCAACTACTATATCTATTGATTCCTAACACAAAGCGGATTCTGTCATTTCATATTGACGAGCGTTTATTTTCATGAAGCCCTGGGGGAAATTTGACCCAACTCGGGCTTCCTGATCTTTTTCATGTGTGATATCACAGGAAAACGATTAAAAACACTAGGAGACCAAAACATCGCATAGATTGTCAAAACATGACCACTTTCAATATGCCACGCCAAACCTTCCAAACGCTTCAAAAGGGAGGTCGAAAGGAACACCCGCAGATGTCAAATTTAGCCCATGTGGGGCTTATTCACCGCCATTCAAAATATTGTAAATTCCGAACATATCGAAAACCCCACGTTTCATCGTGCAAATAAATCCTTTCGACGCCAACTCACAAACGGGGTGCACAGAAAATTTGGAGCTGAGGCCCCAAAACCACCAGGGGGCGCTAGCATTTGACATTTGCAAGCCTTTCAATGACTTCATCGGGTGTTTTCGCCTGACTCCCGTAGTGCAAAGTTCTTGCTATGCATGGCGGGACTTGTAGGTGACAAAAGGCTCATCTGCATGGAAGGAACGTAGCGAATGCTAGAGAGCGATCTAGCGCGCACGGTCAGCAACTTGGATGTAGTAATGCAACTGTGCTTTGCCAAGCGACATTAAGCACCAGATGCTAAGCTAACAACTAGCGCATTTAGCCCCGGTCACCACGCGTGCATAAATTGATAGGTTGCTTTTTTTTTTTTAAACTTCCTCTCCTAATTGTCAGGGAAGCGATTCCTTATCGGCTCCGGGGGGATTTGCGCGGATCTCAGAAATCCCAGAGGCCGCTAGCTTGCGTGCGCGCGCGCATGTCAAACAAATGAAGACGAATGGCGGTCGAGTCCGGCGCCGTGCTCCAGCACGTACTAAGCCACAATAGAGCGGAGGGGGAAAAAGCACACGCTAGGTATCATTCACTGGCGTGTAACAACGAACAAATGGAAGCGCGGCCGCCGTCGCGATGGGTCGTTACGGAGCGGCGAGAAAAATGAGGCGAATTCCGTCACGGCGGTCCGGACGGAAAGACGAGCCGGTCGGCTATTGAGAATGGGTGGGGAGGATGCCCGTCTTCAAATTCAACCAATCGTGGGACTCGTCACCGCCTTTGACCTGCATGTTTACAACGAAGCGCGAAGGGGTTTTTCGCTTGAGATTTTGCTCTCGTTTTCATTCGATCGATTGGATTACCTTTCGTATTTTATAGCGTTAACGTTGGCCTGACAGACCGAGCGTCGCGGTCGGGGCAACCTTCCCAAAATGACGGGGCGGCCAAAAAATGTCAAACGCCTATGGCGCACTTGTGCTTCTATTTCTTTGGACGCATTGATGTCCTCGCTAAGTCACGCTATGATATCTGTGGCACGCCGCCGTCCTTGGAGCCTGCGTTCCCCAGCGCAAATAATCCACGTCCAATTAGCCACTCTCGCCTCTAGCCTAACAAGCACACGCACACGCGCGCACAGCAAACTTGAACATGCTAATACCACCTAAATAGGATTAATTCCTTTCCCTCGTCTTTGATCTCCCGGTCGACCAATGGTAAAGCACTTCAAAGCCATGGCCTTCAATGCAAATACGTAGCGCCCGCGAGGATGCTAAAGCTAACGTTGGCCTAACCGGGCTTGACTTTGTTTGAATGAATGAATCGCGTTAGCTCGGTTAGCTTAGCTTAGCTCGCCGCCGCTGATGAGACTGCGGCCGCCTTCTACTGACAAAGATGAACGCGGCGCGCGCAATTAGCGCATCGATTGCGAGCTAATGGATTAAAACGTGGACGCGCTCAGCTGTGCCAGCCAGAAAATTGCAGCGCATTTTTCACGTTCCGGCCGTCAAAACAGTCCGAGGGAGCTGTCGATTTTTACGCTAGCTTGAAAGCGTAATCCAGGCTTAAAAACATTCATTTGAAAACCTAGCCTAAGATTGAAACCCTAACACTGCTTGGGAAAGAAAAAAAATCTTTTATTGTTTTCGTTACAATTACTTTTTAAATAAGCGTTTTCATAAATGCGGGCCGCCAAAATGTGTATGAAAGGCCACAAACGGCCCCTGGGCCGTAGTTTGGACACAGGTAGTTTGATTTATAAAAACAATCTTTAAATAAAAACAACATGTCGGGCACATTACTGTTGTGTCGGTGCAGTATTCTAACAATCCCACTATGTTAGTGTTTGCAGCCGCAGAGAAAAATTGCAAGATGTAAGGGCTACTATATATATTAAAAAAACATGCCGGATTTTTTGTTCCATGTTTGTTATTTAAAGATTTTTTTTTTTTTTTAATGAAATCAGTGGCGTCCAAATTACAGCCCAGGGGCCATTTGTGGCCATTTTGTTAAGGTTCCATTTACCAACTTTGTGTGTAACTATCTGATGTTCCAATGTTAGTTTGAAAGCTTTAGTCCACTTGAAAAGCAAACCCTTGCTGGAAAAGCCTCCGAGCTCAAACATGCCACGCGTTGCTTCGCAAAGCTCGTTAAAATGTGCGCTTGCGACGGTTGGCTCGTCTTTTTTTTTTTTTTTCGGGTGGGTGGGGGGGGGGGGTGCAAGAGAGACGCTATCTGAGGGCAGCAGAGCTTGTTGAAGACAAGCTGCACTTCATGCAAGGATGGATGCTGCACCCTGGACTGTCAATTACCAGAATCTCTACTCAGCCAGAACCCCGCTTGGCTGAGTCTTCCAGCCACTCCACGTCCGTGGAAGTGTGCGAGCGTGCGTGCGTGCGTGCGTGCGTGTGTGCGCGCCTTCCTTCGGGCCGAGCTCATTTTTGCCCATTTTTCCATCTGCGCTGACATCCATCAGCTACTGCTCCCGTCAACCTGCCGCCGCGATTTCCAGAAAAGAGCGGAAAAAGAAGGCCGGCGAATCAGGCCCACTGCGCCTCGGCCCGCTTTTAATGGCGCAGAAAATTAAATGAAGTCGGCGAGAGAAAAAGGACGCTGATGCGGCGTGATGATGACGACTTGTTGAAGCCATAAATACTTGCTGTGACCGCGAGTCAATGCATTGTGCTCAGCAACGTACACGTGTGTGTATATATATGACATATATATTTATAAAATTGGTATTTTTCAATCAGCTAGTCACAACATCGTTACAAAAGCAACTGTGGGGATGAAAAACATTTCGCAAAAACGTCAACAAAAATGACATTTGACCGAAAAATACTGAACTTCAAATCAAGCATTTTGTAAGCATTATTTTCAAAACAAATGCAATCAAACGAAAGGCAATGGAATGAAATAAGTGCTAATCATCTTCCCATATCACGTTATGGCAAAGGTTTCTTTTTTGATCGCCGGCCGCATTTCCAATTGCCTGGCCCGACTCATTGACGCGGGCGGGAGCGCCGTGGCCAAACGCCCCCCCCGGCCGGAAGATGTTTTGTTTCGACCGGCTGCCGGTTTGCCGCCGGCGGGGGGCCCTTTCCAAATAGGGCGCTCAGCCAAAACGCGCGGCGTTGCAAAACGTCCCCGCTAACCCGTTTGGGCCGCGTTGGCTCCTGTCAATTTGGGATTTTTTCTGGAATTTTGACACCATTCGCTCAGTGTAAAACTGTCAACTTACTTTAGCGATGAAAACACTACACTAAGCAATCGCTTTTGGTGCTTTACTAGCTACACTTAAGCACATTGGAACCTGGTTTTTTGAAGAGCCAAAAAAAGCAAGAAAAAAAACACCATGAGATGAATTTGGATTTTTTTTTCACGCTCGTATGCGGCAAACCTATTTATGACTATTTTCAAATAATACTGCGGCTCGACTATTTTTTTGCATACGCCGCGAAAATGCGCACGGTCGGCCACAAATGGCCCCCGGGCCGTAGTTGGGACACCTCCGGCTTAAGCAATCGGCAGATCCGCTTCGGGACATTTGAAATCGATTTTGCTTGGTAGCTAAGAAGAATCCCCATTCTTATGTGAACGGAACGTTTGGCTACCGGTTTGGGTCCATAAATTGTGATTCCAACTTTTATTTTCAGCGCAAATCCGTCTTTGATGACTCACGCTTATTGATGTTATAGTTTGGACGGGCAAGGTAAAACCATCGTCGTCAGCATCGTGCCGGGGACGGAAGACAAATAAATTCGTTTTATTGCCACAAACTCACGCTGGGAATGTAATTTGGGCGCACACACAAACACACACATACACAAGGGAGGCTTTCTATGGGAGTGGGGACATGCCATTGGCATAGCGTATTTCCTGTTAAAAAAAATGCAGTTTAAAATTTCATTCACTCATTTTCCACATTTACTGTATAAATTTGGATTGATACTGTTGAGTTTACGCAGTACATTTTGTAATAGTAAAATCAACACTATCAAAATAAAAATAAAAAAAAAAAATCACTGTAAAAATCAAAGTGTCTGTTTAGGGTAAAATACTGGCAACTGTAGAAACGTAATTTAGCGTACAGGAATTTCACTCGGTTGCCAGAAAAGTACATTTAAGTTACGTTAACACTTTCTACGGGCCGTATCTGGCCCGCGGGCCATATGTTTGACACACGTGAGTCTTCAACCTCCAAAAAAAAGTCTGAACTCGTGGGGTCCACCAAAATGGTCCCGGTAAGCACAAGAGGTACCCACAAATACATTACAATACGGAATTTAGTGCCCATTATGTGGAAAATAACACACACACACACATCAGCATGCAGGAGGCTCGGGCTTTACGGATGAGCTGATCCGCAAATGTGATGCGGGCTCACACTCGGGCCGTCTGCATGCTGCTTTTGGCTAATGTGACTTTGCAAAATAACTTTTTTTTGGGCGCGCGCGCGCACACAGACAAACGGCGCATTCACGTGCCTTCCGCTTCAGAAAGAAGATTGACGAGGAGGCGAGAAGATTTGTGCCGAAACTTTTGTCGTCTTCATCCCAAACGCATGAGAAAAACACCCACCCGCCCGCCCGCCCGCGCGCGCACGCAGGTCATCTTCCCACGCGGCCGGCCGAAAAATTGAAGCGGCGTTTAAAGCGAACGGACGCGCGTCTGGGCCATCTGCTGCGGTCTGAGCACAAGAAGCGTTCCGTGAGCAAATACGATTGCCTTATTGGCGCAAACCTTGAAGACTTGATTCCTTGAGTTGCCACTTTCGCGCTGAATACAACTTGGTATAATGCTCAGAATGCAAGTCTATTCATTTATTCATAATTACAGCCCTTATTGCCCCATTCCTGTTTTTTTTGTTAGTTGATTTTATTGCCTACCTTATTGTATTGCCTACCTTCTTATTTGCTGGATTACGGAATGTCATTTGGGGAAGGAACAGAATCAATTTCATTGTGTGCTATTACTATGCATATGACAATAAATCTCTTGAATCTATGCAATGGTAGAAACTCAGTAAATATTTTTTGACTTGTATTTTAAAAAATATACCGAATATTAGAATTTCATCATTTTGCACCACGTAGCCGTTTAGTAGTGCTTGAAAGGATCTGAAAACATATATATAAAATACCGTACTTTCCGCACTATAACGCGCACGGAACTGTAAGAGGAACCTTCAATGTATGGCCTGTTTTACATATATATGGCGCAGCACATTAAAGGCGCATAGAATAGAAGCTGCGCTTAAAAGAATGTCACCAAAACATATGTCGGTCAAACCTTTCAAGAATACATTTTTAAAAAATGCATATGTGCATATACGTATCTTATAAATATGTATATATTTACATACACATCAAAAATATGCATATAAAATAAAAAAAATGCAATAACTGCAATAAACGGTGTCCTAAAATTCTTAACAAAATGATTATTTTCACCAGAAATTCTGCCATAGAAACAACATATTCGATCAACCCAAAGATTTGGGGAGAATATGCAAAATATTTCTGCCGCGTCACTTCTGCAATTTTCCGTCACGAACCAAAAAAGTGGAAAATGACCCATTCAGAGCCTCTCTTACGTTTTGTTTTGTTTTTGGACACCATTTTAAATAACATGGCATCTTTTTTGGGAAGTCTTTAATCAGTCGTCGTCGGCCGTCATCTCCCGGAACAAAAGTTCACGGGGCGCGTCGGATCCCGGCGGACGGCGACAGACAGACGCCACTATTTTTGGGACGATGGATGCGCCTTTCAACTACGCGACGGGGAGAAGGTTTTGGTGGCGCCAAACAACGCGCAGACAAACAGCACAAAATATGACAAGGCGGAACGTTTGCTACCGTCCGCCGTGACCATGACGGGATTCTTGATAGTCGAGCAAACTTTTGCCGGTCGGCTCCAGATGGTCTTGACAGCTGAGCCCCGACATTAAAAAGAATCATTTGGCTTCGCTCTTGAAGATATCTCCGCCGGATAACAGGCCCCTTTTTCAAGCCAGGCTTCGGGGAAGGTTAGCGTTCCGAAGAAGCCAAAACGGTCTCGGCGGGGCGGGACAGGCCCCAACCGGAAAACGCTCATTCGTTGGATGGGCTTTTCTTTCGGAGAGGAAATCGAAAGCGCGGTTGCGGATTAGCCATCCAAATTTCTAGGGGCGGTTATCGTTATGCCGCAGAATGCTAATCAACTCCGAGATGAACTACATTGAAAGGGATACTTTCGGAGCTTTCCGGAGCAAATTAAAAGAAAAAATACGGATTTTCAGCCAAGAATTTGCTGATGTGGTTAGGCCACGAAGCGACAGCGCGTCTCTAGGTTGTCTTGGCGGTGAGCCCAAACCTTCAGATATTTCGTCGGCCTTTTTTCCTGTCGGATCTTTCCGGCGGAGACCACGCGGGCCTTTTTCAACCCAAATTGGAGAGAAAGCTATGCAGCGCCACTCCAGATCGTCTTGTCAGCAGAAGGCGCTTTTTTTTCTTGACGTTTCATCAACTAAACTGGAGGGATTGCCCGGTCACGCCCAGAACCTTTTTCACGCCCAGAACCTTTTTCACGTCAACCGTCGGTTGACAAAATTGTCTCCTTCGACAACACGTCACAGGTAAACGTCAACGTAGGGACTTTCCATCGCATTTTTGTCAGATGGATACAAATGCAAGTACTTGAGTATCCGCCGATACCAAGCGCCGACGTCACTAGTACATCATTTTCAACTAACACAGTGACAGAGTTGTGAAGAAATAGCTTTATTTTCTTTTGGCGCTCACGCCATACGTCAGCGTAAAAATCGCCAACTACTGGTGAGGAGGATTACTCAGTCATGTTTTGGTTTTGGTTTTTTTGTGACCTGACGGTTTTGCGATTTCAAAGCGCGATGACAATTGGAATTGGGATTACGCCAGCTTTGGCACTTTGAAAAAGTTGCTGCGCCTTGTACAGCTAATAAATATTTTATGATGGCGAACAGAGACTATTTGTATCGCCGTTATTTGTATTCGGCATCAACACGGAGCGCTTCCAACGTGACGCCGACCATGAATAAAAACGGGGCGGCGCTACACGGCGCGCCTTATTCTGCTTATTTACAATGTGCAGATGGAGCGTGACACGGAGCGGCGGCGGCGGCGGCGAGCGTTTTGAGCCCGCGATTATCAGAGCGCGCCGAGGTCCTAAACGTCCCAGACGCCCATCTCATCTCCGCGCCGTCGACGACATTTGCTCTGTGACGGACGCCGTCGCCGGCACGCCCGCGCCTCAAACGTCAAACGGATCTTGGCTTTGTTTTTGCCTGGCAACAAGCAATTGCCTCCTTTGCTTTCACTGTGAAAAACCATCTAAAAGTTTGCCTATCAAATGTGAACCGGGCAACAAAGTAGAGCGATTAAAAACGGCCAGAACAATGAGGCTAGCTAGCCTTACCGTTTTTGAGTGGCGTTTGCGACATACTTGCACGATGTCTGGGCTGCGTTTGATCACTCGAAAGCAATGAAGCGAATAGGGACAAATAACCCACCGGCGGGATTTTGAAAAATAGCGCTAGTAACTCGTAGAACGGTAGCAAAGAATAAGTACCGTATTTCTCCATGTGCAAGTCGAGTTTTTTTTCCCCCCTCATTTTCGACCCCCATACTGGGGGGATTGACATTGCGTTAACTCAAAAAGACCGATTTTTTTTCCACGTATCCGTGTTTGACTAATATTACTTTGGATGGGAAATAAGTCATGTCATTTACAAGGCTTAAAATGATGATAAATACCCGTAATTCCATTTAGTATTTAGTAACCTGCAAATGCATTTGGTCAAGCGCCGCCCCATTGCCTCTGTTGTCAACTACAAGGCTGCGCGGATCCTTTTTCTGGCGGACTTTGACCCATTATGAATAGGAAAAGACGGTTTGACTCGTCTCCTCCAGCCCTGGGATGCAAGTGAAAGAATAGAAAAAAAAGGGTCTGTTTTGGTTTTAAGTCGTCTCCCCAGATACGGGAGTTGAAAAAAAAGCTCGGCTCGTACTGGGAGAAATACGGTAGGCCGGTGTGAGCGGCGGGATTACTTGTTCATAGGCAGTTTGGGAGCCGCACGGGACTACGGTTGCCATTCCCGCCGATCGCCTTTTAACAACCAGGGTTGTCCTCAAAAACCAAGTCATGAGGTTTTGGTCTTAAATCTCACTGTTTCTAGAAAGTAAAACCGCGTGCGTCCTCGCACGGTTGACATTTAAGTAAAAGTAAGGTTGCTGAAAACTTTGAGTTAAGTGAAAATCAAATTTCTCTTGTTCCAACACATGAGCCTACACGCATCCCCAAGATAGCCAGCACCTTAAATTATTTGGTTTTGACAAGGCTGAAAAAAAATGTCCGATTTCCATTTACAAGCTTCTTGGATTAGATGAAATGAAAGTTTTATGGTTCCCGTCGGAAAAATTGGGCCACGGCAACGGAGGGGGGGGGGGGGGGCAGGACGGTAAATTGAAATTGTCCATGGAAAACAGCCCACGCAATCACAAGACCGAGACATTAGCATCAAGCACTTGCCGCAGTTTGCATTACTACCAACACATACCTCACGCAAAAGTGAGCATAAAAAGAGTCATTGTCGTATTCAAAGACAACCTTCCGCCATCCACTTGGCCCCCGGGAACAAGGAAGTGGACCATGAAGAAAACAAGTTGGCGAGGGCGGACACCGAGGAAGCCGAAAGGAACCAAAGAAAGCAGAGAGACGGGGCCGAGGACGTTGACGGGAGCGCCAAAAAATCGAGAGGATACCAAAGACGCCGAAAGGAACAAACGGAAGTCGAGAGGACACCGAGGAAGTCGATAAGAAGACCAAAAGGCTGAGGAGATACCGAGGAAGTCCAAAGAAACACAGTTGAGAAAGGCGCTAGAACTTTGAAATGGAAAAGCAGGAAGTCAACACGAATTCACGGAAAGCCAGGGGAATACCGGGTCGCGGATACCGAGGGGGCCCGTTCGTTAAGATGCTAACGCGCACGCCGGGGAAAGGGAAAGAACCGCGGCAACGCCGAAAAGAAAAGATTCAAAAGAAAAACAAGGAAGTTGGGAGGAAGACTTGTGAAGGTTGTCCTAAACTTGAGTTTGGGGGAAAATCACCGCGGGGCAAAGCCCATGGCGGCGGCGGATTATCGACCCCGCGCAGGGATTGGAACACCAAAGCCCAAACGCGTCTGGAGGAGAAACGCCGCCGCACTCCAGCTGAACCGCTCGGCGCTCCTTTGCTTTTGTCTACAAAAGGAATTATTCATCACAATAACTCCTCTCCGGTCGCCCGAATCGTCCCAGAGACAAAAAAAACAAAAAAAAAAAACGGGGAAAAGTGACAAAAATCTGATTTTTCCACTTTTGCACCCGCCCACACGCACGCACGCACGCACGGGAGCACGCGCCAACAACGGCGCCGCCGCATGTCGCGTGTGTTTTGTGTGTAGCCCCGAAGCCGCAACAACGCGCCGCACACAAAACGTGTCATGGATTCCCGGCAGACGCTTTTTCAACCCGGAGCCCTTTGAGCGCCCGAGTTGTTTTTTTCTGCGCTTTGCAAGTTATCTGCCGGCGACAAATGGAGTGGAAAGGGAACATCATCGGGGGAGGAAAAAAAATTGGAAATCATTTGTTCAAAGGTCAAACTGTTTTGACGATGAGATCGGATACGGGCCGCGTGTGTGAAGGAAGAAGCTGAGAATAACGACTCGAAAGCAACGTAAACGATGTCGTCTCAGCTTGTAACTAAAGTTGAGATCGCAATACAAAGAAGTTGGGAAATTATCTAACTTATACACCGTATTCATATATACAGCGGACCCTCGTGTTACAGCGTCCGTCTTACGTTTTTGTCATGTCGCGATGTGGAATACTGAATTTTTTCATCCCCTCTACTGTATTTTCCCCGCTTTGCGACAAAAACAACTGTCACGACCCTAGGGGCTTGGCTGTGTTGTTTTGCCTCCATCTGCAGGCGTTTTTAGGTCATTGCGCTTATTTTTTTTTGCCGTCTGCTTCCATGCGACGCGTGACTACAATGCCGGTCTGCTATTGGTCGGCTTCTCCTCACGGAGATGCTATCAAAATGGCGGAACCGTAAAGCTTTGTTCTATCGCGAGTGGTTACAAAAGCGTAGCCGTAGTGCATTTTACTGCTTAAATTAAACTTTTTGGGGTTAGCCATGGGTCCCAAGATTGCCAGTGATGTTAAAGAGAGAAATAAGATGATCTATATGGAAACGAAGCTGGAGCTAATCAAGAAATACGAAGAAGGCTAGCCTCACTAGGGAATATGGGCATAACGAGCACCACTCAAAAGGTAAATAAATCCTTTCTATATTTTTTATTTGATGTTTTCTCATTGTATACATGCATGTTACGTTATATATATACGTAGCACTTACTAGGCTATTTTAGTAGCAATTTTTAATACGCATGTACAATTTTGATGTTTATACCTGGGGTTCTCAACGCATTAGCTATTTAACATAGGTTTGGATTGCCCGCCATACGGTGAATTGGCCTTACGACCCCAACCGCGGAACGGATTCATCTGGTAACACGGGGGCCCACTGTACCTATATGTACAGTATACATATGTATATGTACACATATACATACATATACTTACATACAATTTTCCACTGTTAAAAAAGTATATGCGGTCCTGTCACGAGGATTCCCTTTTGTGTTTAACTAGGAGCCAAGTTGATTTTCTCACCAGTTGAACCAGTTGCACCTGGACCCCCCCCCCAACGTGAGTCATGCCCACCCCCTCCAGCAAAGCAACTTGATCAGGCCAAC